>NC_137610.1:3467945-4044445 GCF_963280865.1 Gymnoscopelus braueri
CACACACACACACACACACACACACACACACACACACACACACACACACACACACACACACACACACACACACACAGTGTTACTGCTGCTCACAGCCAGTCATAAAGATCAATACTCTGACAGCCCTTAGGCCAGTGGCTCTATAACTAGGTTTCATCACAAGGACCCCACATTTCTCATTGGATGGAGCCAACCGATTGGTTCCTTCACGGAACGCACGCTTTTAGGGGAGGTGGAGTTAGCTGTGTTCCAAAGAGCAGTGGTTCTCAAAGTGGGGTCTGGGGACCACCAGGGGTCCGTGACGGGGTTCCCTGGGAGTCCTCAGCAAAACTAGGAACAATTTAAACACATTCAAACCTATTTTATATTTGGTTAATTGGAAAACCGCTGATCTACAAGCTGCGTAATTGTGAAGAATTTAGAATAATGTTTTTTTATTTCATTTTTACCGACACCAATCTTATCTCTAAAAGTATCAATACCACAATGTAGAAATACTCACAAGTAAAAGTCCTGTATTAAAAATGTACTTGAAGTAGAAAGTACAAAAGTACTGGCGTCAATATGTAGGCTATTTAAAGTAGCCTACCAAAGGTAAGAGTACCGAATGCACCTTTATTACACCGAATGTCCCATTTCACAAGCTTTCAAAATGATTAGAAGCAAGTAACAGGGGCGGAAGTGGTTAATGTGTGTTTTGTAATAATAATCTAAATAATAAAATAAAATAATAAAAAAGTAACTAGCAACTAAAGTTTTCAATTAATTGCAGGGGAGTAAAAGGGGCCACATTTAGGGGTCAAAGAGTAGGATTGTGTTGGACACGTGATCAGTGCTGACAGTGCGTTTACACATGTTGAAAATGTGTGTGTGTGTGTGTGTGTGTGTGTGTGTGTGTGTGTGTGTGCGTGTGCGTGTGTGTGCGTGTGCGCGTGCGCGTGTGTGTGTGTGTGTGTGTGTGTGTGTGTGGATTCAAAGAGTAGGATTGTGTTGGACACATGATCAGTGCTGACAGTGTTTAAACATGTTGTTATATTATTGATCTAACTTAATAAATCTACGTTTTTAATCTCAGCTGCTGACCTGGTACTTCGTCTTGTGGCTCAAGGGTTCACTCAATATTTTATTTCAACAAGAAGAGACATTTGGAGTGTTTCCCCTAAACTTAGACCAATATATATATAGTGTAACGCGGGAACAAATGCCAGCCTATTCCCAGCTACAGTATTACCTACAGCCTATTGTGTGTGTGTTTACTGGACGTAATGTGTTCTTATTGGCTCACAGACACAGCGAGTTCCTATGTGTATCTGTGCAGCCCGCCTGTTTGGGTCAGTTGTCTTCCGGTTTCCAAGGTGTATGGTCGTAGAGTGAATTATCCTCCGTCTGTGCCAGGGACCGCGGACCGACAGCCACAAAGTGTCTTACAGTATATGCGTGAGTTATACTGCCTACCTGTACGACTGCTGTGTTATCGCCGACCTGAAGTGCTGTTACTGTGCCTGTGATGAGTACTGTAAACCTGCGTTCTGCCAGTAAAACGTCCTGACTGGATAAATCCTTGTTGTGGCATTATTTCACCCACTCGCCTCCAATACCACACAAAGTGTAGCAAAAGTAACCTCGCCACAAATGGTGTCAGAAACGGGACTTTCAAAAGAAAAAAGAAAAACAAACGTTGGACCAAGTAGCCTACAGAACGGACTGTAGCCTGTATGCTAGCAGTTAGCTTGCACCGTACTGTTGTAAACAAAGACGTCCCATTCGCCGGCCGGCACCTTGAACTGACTAGGTCACGTGACTGCAGTCCAGTCCAGTCTGCTCGCACAGAGATGATCTACAAACCCACTGGGTCCCATTACACCTGTAAAGTCACCGCAACGGACGTAATCAGCGCCAATCTCCGCCTGGATAGGTGAAGTTAAAAATGAAAAGTTAAAAAAAAAAAAAAAAAGTTGAAAAAACGAAAAAGAGAAGATGGAGTCAAGAAGACCAACCAAAACAGAGAGTGAGGATGGAGCAAGTGCTAGCCCAGAACAGGCACCAGCTTGGCTAAGCATCTTGCAGCAGCAGCTAAATCAACAATTTCTGCAACAAATGCTGCTGCAAAAGCAGATGTGGGGGCTGCCAGCCAAAACTCTGCAAGGGCCTCAACCACAGGGCCTAGACCAGGCAGACATTAGTCAGGGAGCAACAGCCTCAACTCCCTCTAAATCTTCTGCTGAGGTCTGGAACGAAATCTTTATGTCCTTGGAGAGAACGGCTCAGGAACTTGGGTGGAGCTATGCAGAAAAGCTGGACGAGCTCTATGAGCAACTGAGTGGCTCTGAGTCTGCAATGCGCTTTGTCTACTCCCTGCCAGAGCATGTAAGAGAAGACTACGTGCGCCTCACTGACCAGCTGAAACAACGCTACAGTCAGTCTGTCCCACCTTCCACCTACCAAGTAGGACAGCTGCAATTCACCACAACGCCCACGGCCGTGGAGCGAGCTGCTGTGGATGTGCCCCTTCCAAGCCATGCCCAAAAAGTGGAACAGCAACATGGAACGTCCGATGGACCGGGCCTGACCAGCAATACAGGCAGGCACGTGATGCCTCCTCAAGGGGTAAACAACAACCCTTCACTAGTCATTGCTACAGGCAGAGTCAAGAGTGAAGGCCCCAGCCTAATAGTTCCTGTATCAGTGAAACACCTGCCTGTCCAGTGTGTGGTCAACACAGAGGAGGAAGCCTCTGTGATATCCAAAGAGCCATTCCAGCAGCCCCAACTAGAGAACCTGTCAGATGACAATACAGCTTGCCTCCTGATTGCTGAGACCGGAAAGGGAGTCAACTTCATGCTGACAGCTGATGTATCCTTACAAGAGGGAGGAGAGTTGTTCATTGAGGGCGAGCCAGTGCCAAGCTACATCACTGGGAGGTCAGTGGGGAGCAATACAGTCTCCAAAGTGCTTCTCATGGACCCTCCAACCTTCCCACAGCAATGGGAGAGTGGTGTATGGGGTGAGACCCCCAAGCTAGGAGCTACAGCAGCCCTACAGCCAGCTGACCTGACAGACCGTGTACCATCGGGCCATGGCCTTGTGGACAATTACAAAGAGAGGCCCATTCAAGTCTGCAAACTGCCTCCCCTCAGCACCAAACCACTGAGAGACCCCTGTCTTGGGATTCTCAGTGGAGCCATGGAGAACTCTCCCTCACCCACCTGGGAATCGCAGCAACCGGTTGACGACATCCCTGAAACCGGTGAGCTGCAAACATCAGACAAAGCACCTCCTGACACCTCTGCTGGACAGCTCCCGCCAGTCAAGCTTCCTAAGAAACCTCCTGACACCTCCGCTAGACAGCCACCGCCAGTCAAGCTTCCAAAGAAACCTCCTGACTCTCCTACTCTACACAGCCTGCGTCCTCCAGAGATTCTACTCAGCCTGCATCCTCCACAGAACCTACACAGCCTGCGTCCGCCAGAGAACCTACACAGCCTGCGTCCGCCAGAGAACCTGCACAGCCTGCGTCCGCCAGAGAACCTGCACAGCCTGCGTCCTCCAGAGAACCTACACAGCCTGTGTCCCCCAGAGATTCTACTCAGCCTGCGTCCCCCAGAGACTCTACTCAGCCCGCGTCCAAAGAAACCTCCTGACCCCCCTACTCTACTCAGCCTGCATCCACCGGAGACTCTGCCCAGCTTGCACCCATCAGAGTCTCAGGTGCTGGGCCAAACTGAGAGAAGTTCAGAGTCTTCCCAGGTGACCAAAAGGTGTAGGCCAGTAGGCAGCTGCCCACTACCAGGATAGCTCTCATTTAAAATTAGACATTTGTTTTGAGACACAGACAGTTCTAAATGTGTCATGGAAATTGTTTGGACATTTTCTGAGTTTTGAAGATGGATACTTGAGCACAATGGTTAAAATGTTAGAGACTTTTTGAGTTTGCATAAGTGATTGCTTTCTGAAGCAACTGAACAGTTATGTTTAAGTCAAAGTTCAACAGTATTGCATGCCTGTTATGTGTTCTGTAAATTGTGTAACTGTTATTGCTTTGTGCTGATTAAGTCAACCTGAAGATGCTGAAGGGACTCAGCAGTCTAGAGGGGGGGTAGTGTAACGCGCGAACAAATGCCAGCCTATTCCCAGCTACAGTATTACCTACAGCCTATTGTGTGTGTGTTTACTGGACGTAATGTGTTCTTATTGGCTCACAGACACAGCGAGTTCCTATGTGTATCTGTGCAGCCCGCCTGTTTGGGTCAGTTGTCTTCCGGTTTCCAAGGTGTATGGTCGTAGAGTGAATTATCCTCCGTCTGTGCCAGGGACCGCGGACCGACAGCCACAAAGTGTCTTACAGTATATGCGTGAGTTATACTGCCTACCTGTACGACTGCTGTGTTATCGCCGACCTGAAGTGCTGTTACTGTGCCTGTGATGAGTACTGTAAACCTGCGTTCTGCCAGTAAAACGTCCTGACTGGATAAATCCTTGTTGTGGCATTATTTCACCCACTCGCCTCCAATACCACACAAAGTGTAGCAAAAGTAACCTCGCCACAATATATATATATATATATATATATATATATATATATATATATATATATATATATTTAGAGCTTGTAGATCTGCTATTTTCCAATATTGCTTTGGTTTACTGGGAACAGTGACGTTAGTCTGTGTTCCAGACAGACAGACAAAGTCCAGTTGGCCCTGCATCTGAGCAGCGTAAAGTGGCTTTAACCTGAGCTAGTCCTATCCCTGGAGAGTTTCTGTAAATAAACCAGTGGTGGGAAAGGTACTCAAATGTTTTACTTAAAGGTAGGGTAAGTGATTTGCAATTATTCAAATAATTGCAAAATGGGTCTATGTTCTGATAGTGCTCGTTACTATAGAGTGTCCTGTCCAAATAAGGAGTCTCCAATGTCTCTCCAGCTCTTTATTAAACAGAAAATGCATTTTCAATGCTCTCTCCTGATTGGCTTAAAATGTGTCACCTACCTGAAAATGTACTATATTCTGTTTACTAAAGAGCTGGAGAGACCCCTGTGACCGAGCAAACGCTCTGTAGCAATGATTACTATCAGAATATAGTACTTTAACCTTTTTCTTTTTTTTTATAAAAAAAATCACTTACCCTACCTTTAAGTAAAAGTATCAACACTGCAATGTAGAAGTATACTCCGTTACAAGTAAAAGTCCGGAATTCTAGATTTACTTGAGTAAAAGTACAAAAGTATTGGTATCAAAATGTACTTAAAGTACCAAAAGTAAAAGTACTAAAATGTTTGATTATAGGGCTAAAGTGGTTAATGTATGTTTTATTATATAATCATTTATATCTGAAAGTAACTAGTAACTCAGTTTTCAAATAATTGTAGTGGAGTAAAAGTGCAATATTCGCCTCTGAGATTTAGTGGAGTAGAAGTACAAGTATAGACAATTGGCAATACTCCAATAAAGTAAGAGATCATCGTTATACTGTAGCTGCTTCAAGGACAAACGGAACCATAACAAGATAGGCTGTACCAAAACAATAGCTATTAGGCCTAGTGGAGACATCTAGACTCTTACAAGCTGCTAAATATCATAATGTGTTGTAGAAGTATTATAAGTAATGGTAAAATATAAAGGTTAGATATAAGCAGCCATATAATTTCTTCCTCAGCTGTTTTAATTCGATAGGAAGGCTGCCTGTTCCACAGGTGCAGTGCTGCCGAACAGAAAGCCTGGTAGTATGTGTGCATTAATTAAATCAGTGTCCTATGTACCTATTCTGAAGAAAACCTGGCAAGTCAGCCACTGTACGCTGGCTGTACACAGTCATCAATGAAACATAGTCCAAGTCTATTCCCTGTTTTGGATTTCAATAATTTGGTCAGTTCAGTCAGAGCTTTCATCGCATTACATGAAAATATTTTTTGGTTTCATTACGAAAATCGCCACAGACACATTTGACTGTGTATGCAGTCAAATGACACGTTGGTGACCCCTGATGAAAGAGCATCAGTATAAGACACACACATCTTACCAACCAATACACTGTAGGCGTGTAACACGCCCAAAGTTCTTCCTCTGCCTAGTGGGAATGTGCGTGCAACAACATGGAATAACATGGAACATGAAAAATCGGACAGATCCGTCTTGATCACATGACTATAGAGATACTGTGTACCGATTTGCCTGATGTTTGGACAAAATCTGTAGGAGAAAATGTTTTGCAAAAAACAGCCTCCTGGTGGCGCTATAACAGGCCAATCTGAAAAAGGTCTGGTGCTCTGGCATTCAGGGAGTGTGTGTGCACAGTTTCGCTGTGATCGGGCCAACGGTGTCGGAGATTAGCTGCTCGAAGACGGACGGACGGATGGACGGACGGACAGACGGACACACACACAAACACACACACACGCACACACACACACACACGCACACACACGCACGCACGCACGCACGCACGCACGGACAGACGGACGGACGGACTGGGTGTAAAAATATAGTCTCGGCCATAACTTCGGCCTGGCGGAGACAACAGAACAAAAATGTATCTACACATGTACACATAGCATATCCATCTATACAGTACATGAGGTTTAGACATAAGGTGCATGAGCATAACATTATTTATGACACAAATGAATGATTGTAGAGCCAAAGCAATTCAGGGCTACTATTCCTTCCACTATAATGCACCCCTGCCCGTGTGTTGAAGAATTACACTCGATCAAACAAATCCTCTGCTGGCTTCACTATGTTTCACAACAACCCACCCTACCACCCACTCACTCACCCACACACACACACTCTCACCCACACACTCATTTCACCAGTCCTGTGGTGGAGGAACTATATGGGTGCATACTCTGCACGTAGTGACTGCTGAAGGTAGAAACATTCTCATTTATGGTAGAGACAGCTAGATTAGATTGTGTTATGTTGAAATTTGTATCTGTGTTTTTAATGTCTGTTTATATTTTAAAATAAACATGGAAAATAGGCAACTTAGCACACAAGTACAATTAGTATGGCTTTTAACCAGTCCCTGTTGTGACAGAGGAGGAAGCCTCTGTGATATCCAAAGAGCCATTCCAGCAGCCCCAACTAGAGAACCTGTCAGATGACAATACAGCTTGCCTCCTGATTGCTGAGACCGGAAAGGGAGTCAACTTCATGCTGACAGCTGATTTAAACTGGTCTGGCAGAATACAGTACATGGGTTGTTGGCTTTGTTTGGATCCTTCAAAGTACAACATTAATTGAAACTGTGCAACTACACTGCATTTTGGAGGGGTTATATAGCAGGTGTACTGTCACTGTTTTAAATGTTAACTTACATTTCCTTCAATTCTACTCAGGGTCACGATAGGAGCAGCTGTGAAACACTTCATAACTGAGTCTTATTACTCTCATGGTTTCACATCATAACTACAATACACTACAACGACATTAGTGATTATGGTCTTTCTATTTAAATTATATTAATATCAATATTGATTGATTGATTGAAATTTTTATTAGGCAAAAAGAATGTAAAACATCACAATTACATTAATAATACTTTTGTCTAAAAGGTCCGTCCAAAAAAGTCCTTGCGACACATATAGTAGCAACCACACAGTTCAAAAATAAATACAGAGAAGAATAACAAAACATGTACAAAAAAAGAAAAAAAGCATGAAAACAAAACAAAAAATATACCAATTAATTGATATGTTAATAGTTCCGTTCCAACCCAAACTGACCTTTTTCAAAGTCTCAATTCAACACTGAACAGATCCGTAGGGGTGAACCTTGTTGCCTCTGTAAAAGTAATTTTCTCAGCTGATTCTTGTAGCTTGGGGTCACCTCTCAAGCTCTGTCACTCAGCTAGTAATGGTGATTGGAATATCTTAAAAGATGTGAATCAACTCGTTGCTACAACAACTGAACAATAGTGAAGCCATGTCGACATTAGACATAGCAGGAAACATGTATGAAGTAACTGAAACAAACCGGTTGTCTAATACTGAAACTACTACTACTACGCTACCTGGACACAGCTATAACCTCCTGCAACTGTAACCACAGTAACCTCCTAGAAGTCACAGGTGTACTGCACAAGACACTGAGGAATTGTAGGCTACATTGTTGCGTGTATAAGTTTAAAACAATCATGGCCTGAGCGTGTTTCTTGAAAGAAAGATCTAATTTACATTAATTCAATGGGAGGACATAGAGAAACGTGTATGATGTTAAATATCCAGTTATATTGGTTAAATAGAGTAACTGGTATAAACGCCAGTATGTGGGATGTCATTGTTGTTTTCGCTGTTTTCTCTGGACTTTGTCTCTACTTTAACCTCAAATGTTGCAATACTGCAAGAACACAACAAACACTGCTCACTGGAATCTTCTTCCAGGAGATTTGTGTAACATCAAAGTACAAGCTTGTTTTAAAAGCAAACTTAAACATTATAGGCCTATATTATACCATTCTTAACTTACATACCGGATTGACTGTGCCATCTTAAATTTGCTGTTTTCCTGTTGGATTCTCTTTTTTCTTTTTAAATTGATTTATTTGTGTGATACTTGATTTTTTTGTATATAGTTTTTGTATGTATTTTTGTATGTGATAGTGAAATGTTTTATATTTTGATTAATGTATATCAATGTCTGGACCCCAGGAAGACTAACTGTCGTTAAGGTGGTAGCCAGTGGTGGAAAAAGTACTCAAATATTTTACTTAAGTAAAAGTATCAATACTGCAATGTAGAAGTAATGTTACAAGTAAAAGTCTGCAATTAGAAATGTACTTGAGTAAAAGTACAAAAGTATTGGTATCAAAATGTACTTAAAGTACCAAAAGTAAAAGTACAAAAATGTTTGAAAATAGCATATCTACAAGCTCCCAACGCATCGCGATGCGACGCGTTGTGAGCTTGTAGATCTGATATTTTCAAATAGCCTACTGTATGTATAAAATAGGGCTAAAGTGGTTAATGTATGCTTTATAATATAGTAATTTATATCTGCAAAGTAACTAGTAACTAAAGTTTTCAAATAATTGTAGTGGAGTAAAAGTACAATATTTGAAAATTGGATATACTCCAGTAAAGTAAAAAATACCTCAAAATTGTACTTAAGTACAGTACTTGAGTAAATGTACTTAATTACTTTCCACCACTGGTGAAAGCTAATGGGGATCTATATAATAAACAAACAAACAAACAAACAAACACATAAACAAACAGCATAGCATAAAGACAACACACCTTGTTCATTCTGGTCTGTGACCTGAGTTGCACTTGTTTTGGCTGCATGGCTTTGGGTTGAGAGACAGCCTGTCGGTCAGTAGATTATCAGGCTGAACCTCTTGTGTTGTTTCAACTTCCAGGCTACACAGGGTGGACTCTGTGTGGACTGGGACAGTGGTCGTATATTGATGAGGGCGACAGAGTCTAATATCGTCACCTTGCTAAACTAATGGCCTAAGTCATTTTTTGAGGAAAATTATATTTTTGCCTAAGTCAGATCCTCATGACGCTGGCCACCTCTGGTAAAATCGCTTATCTCCTAATTGAAAAGGATCATGCTATTCCCGCCCCTTTTAGTATAATGGCCTAACTCCCTAGTGTGACTTAGGCAAAAATAGGCAATCTTTTGGGCCTAAGTCACTTGTTTTTGTGACTTAGGCCAGAAGAATTGCCAAATGATTTTGAATTAGGCCAAAGTCAGGTTTAATCCTATTTAAACCTATTTAAATCTCTTATGTTACATAACTGACAGTGTTATTTTTTAATTAATAGTCATAATTTGTTATAAACGTTTTGGGTGAAATTATTAAGAAATATCCTATATATTTCTTTTCTATTCGTTTTTTATTTTTCCTGAAAAAAAAGGACTTAAGCCATTAGTTTAGCAAGGTGACGATATTTTTTTTTACTGCCTACTCTCTTGTCTCTGTACAGAGTCTGGTGATGTCAGGTTGGTGGGAGGAACCAGTCACTGTAATGGCATACTAGAGCTGAAACACGAGCGAGAGTGGAGACCGGTTCACCGTGGTCCTTTCTGGACAGGGGCGTCATCAGCTGTAGTGTGTAGACAGCTGAAATGTGGCACTGCTATTTCAACAGAAATACAGCGTGTTGATTCCAGGCAACCTACATGGAATATTCAAGATCGGTGTGATGGGTCTGAATCTTCACTGAGGGAGTGTGGACCACTCATACACTTTACATCTGCTTATATCATTAAGGTGATCTGTACAGGTGAGCCAAAACAATTCAGGATGCTTCTCTCTAAATTTACATAGTCCTATTTACTATTTTACGGCCCCTAGGGGAGGGGAAATTGCTGGATTTGGAGAAGGCATATGACCGGGTCCCCCGGGAGTTTCTGTGGGAGGTGCTGTGGGAATATGGGGTGAGGGGGACCTTGTTGAGGGCCATTCAATCTCTGTACGCCCAAAGCGAGAGCTGTGTCCGTGTGCTCGGCAGTAAGTCGGATTATTTTCCAGTGGGGGTTGGTCTCAGACAGGGCTGCGCCTTGTCACCTATCCTGTTTGTGATTTTCATGGACAGGATCTCTCGGTCTTCCGAGCAATCTTCGTTCCTACTCTCACCTATGGTCATGAAGTGTGGGTCATGACCGAAAGAATAAGGTCGCGGGTACAAGCGGCCGAAATGAGTTTTCTCAGACGGGTGGCTGGCATCTCCCTTAGAGATAGGGTGAGAAGTTCGGTCACCCGGGAGAGACTCGGAGTAGAGTCGCTGCTCCTTCGCTTGGAAAGGAGCCAGCTTAGGTGGTTCGGGCATCTAGTACGGATGCCTCCCGAGCGTCTCCCTAGGGAGGTCCTCGCTGCACGTCCCACTGGGAGGAGACCCCGGGGCAGACCAAGGACCAGATGGGCGGATTACATCTCCACACTGGCCTGGGAACGCCTCGGGATCCCCCAGGAGGAAGTTGCTAATGTTGCTCAGGAGAGGAAGGTCTGGAGCTCTCTGCTGGAACTGTTGCCCCCGCGACCCGACTCCGGATAAGCGGTTGAAGATGGATGGATGGATGGATGCTTCACCCAGCAGATGGCTACTCAGATGGCTCTGATGAGCTCACAGGAGGAGCTGTTAGGGTTTAAGTGTCTTGCTCAGGAACACTTTGACACATACATTGGCTATGGCCAATATGGCCTTAGTATAGTGTGCGTGCGTGTGTGAGGCGACAGAGCTGGCATTATCTGGTCTGAATCTCTCTTAACCCGTCCCCCACGCTCTCTCTCTCTCTCTCTCTCTCTCTCTCTCTCTCTCTCTACAGTTCAGGTTGGTGCATTCAGAGCATGTAGGTAGTGTGTGTTCAGGCAGAGTGGAGGTGAAGTCTAATCAGTCGTGGGTCTCAGTGTGTGAAGGTGACTTTGACCAGCAGGATGCAGAGGTGGTCTGTAGGGAGCTTGGCTGTGGGCTCCTTCAGTCCTCCAGAGGGCACTCTATGGAGAAGTGGAGGCTCCAATGTGGATCAAAGAGTTCCAGTGTGAAGGCAGTGAGTCTGTTCTCCTGGACTGTAGAACCTCAGACTCAACTAGAAACACCTGCTCACCTGACAAGACTGTTGGACTCACCTGCTCAGGTAAGATACAAACTATAGTTTTGGTTTGGATTATAATAATAATATTAATATTCATATTAATTTATATTGAAATTATAACATTGTTTTGAACAAAACTGGATGAATTAACGTCAACTAGTGTTTATTGAACGACCATAACAATCTAAATTACTGTCATTCTCTGATCATGGCTTTGGCCAAATTCTGTGTTCTAAACGCAAGGGTTTATTTCCCCATTTCACCATGGTTTCTGACAATAAACAAACACAACATTCCAAAATGATCAACCAGAATGTAAACATTAAATAAACATATGCACTAGTGATTATATAATTGCAAAGTAAGTTAAATAATGTAATCAAGATATAGCAAACAAAGTAAATACAAATACATGCAGAAACAAAGGCTTACATTGGTCATGAACGCCTGGGATGGAGAGTGAATGCTGTGGACTGAGTGAATGCTGTGGACTGAGTGAATGCTGTGGACTGAGTGAATGCTGTAGACTGAGCGATGGCTTGTATCGTAACACACTCGGACTGTCATTGGTTAATGAGTCAAGTGGTGATGGCAGACAATGATGAGTGAACGGTCCATCAGAGGCTGCCACTAGATAGCATAGAGGACATTCTCAACACCTGGTATCCTATATTTTCTATAGTTTCAATGCACAGATAATTCTTTCATAATATATTGTTTAGACTGATGCTAGGTTCTTGGTTTACTTTGGTCCTAGTTTACTGAGGCACTACACTGTCTCTCTGCATTTGATGTGTTTACCTTATTGTAAGTTGCTCTGGATAAAGAGTGTCTGCTAAATGCCTAGATTGTATAAATTGCTGCTTGGTTTGGACAGAAATCCTCTCTCTCCATCCACTATCATTGAACAAAATAGTTTTGCATATAGAATTGTTTCCGTCACAATCCATGGCCAATACATTTTTTGATGAATCAGACTCTTAACGTGGAAAAGTGCCTAAATGCCGAAAAGTGCAAAATATGGGCGTAAACAAGCTTAGTGAATGAGGCCCGATATATTTATACTGTATAACTGACTGACTGACTGACTGACTGACTGACTTACTAGCTATTATATCAGAAAGTAATATTACTTTTTGACAACTTCAGCAAACAACAAACTTTGACAGCCAATTGTAGCCAATGGGGAGGAATCTGAAAAATCTGACAGATGTAAGGTGTACCAATTTGAGTGAGTTTTGGACAAAAGCTGTAGGATTTGCAAAAAAAAAGTGTTTTGCAAAAAATCCTCAGCCTCATGGTGGTGCAATAATTTGGCCTCTCAAGAGCGTGTGTGCAAAGTTTCATGCCGATCAGTCCAGCGGTGCCTGAGATTAGCTGTTCACAGTCAGACAGACAGACAGAGCGAAAACATGAGCAAGAACGTAATCCCTCGCCTTTGGCCGTTACAGCCTGGCGGGGATAATAACCGCTGCTATGCAGAAGGAGCAATCAGAAGACTGACAATGGCTGAACTGAATTCTGGTCGCTATATGATTCCGATCTGGCAACGTTGATAATTTTGTCTTTACTCTCTTGTAGGCATTTAACGATTCACTCAACTCACGATACGATTCAAATCACGATTCGAGGTTCACGATATGATTATTCAAGATGTTTAAGCACATTTATTTTCCAGACAAATTACTGAAAAACCTTGATTATTTCTCTTAAAAAAATCATGTATTTTTTAACAACTGTATTTTCTCTTATCCTCTTTCAATATATGAAATTAAATAAAGCCTTTTTATTCATGAGGTACATGCATTAACTGTAAGGTACACATTAAGACATATATATTACATTACATTACAGTCATTTAGCAGACGCTTTTATCCAAAGCGACTTACAATAAGTGTATTCAACATAGGTAGGGAACGAAAACTACTAATCACCAGAAGTCTTTAGTGCATTTTCTGCAAAAACAAGCAACCAAGAGTATACCTAGCGCTAAGGTAAAAGTGCAATATATCAGCTACCTATTTCCTTAAACAGATGAGACAAAATAGCTAAATCAAATGAGCATGAGCTAAAACAAATAAGTGTATCGACTAAACAAGATCCAATAAACAATACAACAATAGAAAACAAGCGTTCGTACAACTAGTTAACAACAAGTAGGTCAGGCAGAGAGGAAGGGTAGTGTTTCCTGAAGAGGTGAGTTTTCAGCCTGCGGCGAAATATGGGCAGTGACTCTGCTGTCCTAACATCAGTGGGAAGTTCATTCCACCACTGTGGGGCCAGAACAGAAAAGAGTCGTGACCGTGTGGATCGGCCAGAAGGACCCTTGAGTGACGAGGCAATCAGTCGCCCCGAGGTGGCAGACCGAAGTGGTCGGGCAGGGGTGTAGGTATCGACCATAGCCCGGAGGTAAGAAGGAGCTGTTCCTTTCACTGCCCTATAGGCTAGCACCAGGGTTTTGAACTGGATGCGAGCCGCTACGGGGAGCCAGTGTAGAGAACGGAGAAGGATGGTTGTGTGGGAGAACTTGGGGCGGTTGAACACCAGACGAGCCGCAGCTTTCTGAACAAGCTCCAGAGGTCTGATGGCAGATGCCGGAGCACCAGCAAGGAGGGAGTTGCAGTAGTCCAGGCGGGAGATGACAAGAGCCTGGATGAGCACCTGGGCTGCCTTCTCCGTGAGGAAGGGGCGAATCCTCCTGATGTTGTAGAGGAGGAATCTGCAGGACCTTGTCACTGATGCGATGTTTGCCGAGAACGTCAGTTGATCGTCCAGGGTCACACCCAGATTCTTCGCAGTCCGAGTTGAGGTCACCACAGCATTATCAATGGTGATAGCCATGTCTCGGTGCGGACAGCCCTTCCCCGGGAGGAACATCAGCTCGGTCTTGTCCAGGTTGAGCTTCAGGTGGTTTGTCGACATCCACTCCGAGATGTCAGCCAGACAAGCAGCAATGCGTGCCTCCACTTGGGTATCAGAGGGGGGGAATGAGAGGATCAGCTGGGTGTCATCGGCATAGCAGTGGTAGGAAAAGCCATGGGAGTGGATGACAGCACCAAGAGATGTAGTGTAGAGAGAGAAAAGAAGAGGACCCAGAACCGAGCCTTGGGGAACCCCAGTTGTGAGCCTGTGTGGTTCTGACACAGACCCTCTCAGCATCACCTGGTAGGAGCGACCCGTCAGGTAGGATGCAAACAGGGAGAGTGCAGAGCCTGAGACACCCATCCCCTCGAGGGTGGAGAGGAGGATCTGATGGTTCACCGTGTCGAACGCTGCAGACAGGTCCAGGAGTATCAGGACGGAGGAGAGAGAGTTCGCTCTAGCGGCATGGAGCGACTCCGTCACTGCCAGGAGGGCAGTCTCTGTCGAGTGACCCACTTTGAACCCAGACTGGCTGGAGTCCAGGAGGTTGTTCTGGTGGAGATAGGAGGACAGTTGTTTAAAGACAGCACGTTCGAGAGTTTTAGATAGGAAGGATAGAAGGGAAACCGGTCTGTAGTTCTTGATCTCAGAGGGGTCAAGTGTCGGTTTCTTCAGGAGAGGGGTGACTCTGGCAGTCTTGAAAGCAAAGGGAAAGTAGCCAGATGTCAGAGAGGTGTTAATAAGGTGGGTTAAGAAGGGAAGAAGTTCAGGTGTAATAGACTGCAGCAGAGTGGATGGGACCGGGTCCAGAGAGCATGAGGTGGGGCGACTAGAGGTAACAAGGAAAAGGACCTCGTTAGGGGAGAGGGGAGAGAAGTGGGATAGAGAGGGGATGGGGGGGGGGAAGAGGAGTAGATGAAGGTAGAGAGGGGGGGGTGGCAGGCAGACGGGTGTGGGTAGTGCGCAGGGCACCAGCCGGGGGAGGAGGGAAGGAGGATCGGATATCGTTCACCTTCTTGTCAAAGAAGTTGGCGAAATCGTCAGGGAGGAGGGACGAGGAGGGAGGAGGGGGTGGTGGTTGCAGGAGAGAGGAGAAAGTTTCAAAGAGTTTTTTAGGGTTGGAAGCAGAAGCCTGAATTTTAGTGCAGAAAAAAGCAGCTTTAGCAGCTGATAGAGAGGAGGAAAAAGTAGAAATGAGAGATTGGAAGGTGAGAAGGTCCTCCAGGAGGTTGCCATTTCTCCATTTGCGCTCAGCCGCTCTCAGATTCTGTCTCTCAGTCCGCACTGAGTCCGACAACCAGGGGGCAGGTGGAGTTTGGCGTGCAGGCCTGGTGGTGAGGGGACAGAGATGGTTGAGAGAAGAGGATAGAGTAGAGAAAAGAAGATCTGTGGCGGTATCAGGGGATAGAAGAGCAAAGGATTCAGGGGCAGGGAGAGCAGAGAGAAGCTTCTCTCTAAATTTACATAGTCCTATTTACTATTTTACGGCCCCTAGGGGAGGGGAAATTGTTCTTACTGCTTCACCCAGCAGATGGCTACTCAGATGGCTCTGATGAGCTCACGGGAGGAGCTGTTAGGGTTTAAGTGTCTTGCTCAGGAACACTTTGACACATACATTGGGTGAGCTGAAAGTCGAACCAGCTATCTTCTGATTCCCAGACGGCCTCTCTACCTACTCAGCTATGGCCAATATGGACTTAGTATAGTGTGCGTGCGTGTGGCGACAGAGCTGGCATTATCTGGTCTGAATCTCTCTTAACCCGTCCCCCACCTCTCTCTGTCTGTCTGTCTGTCTGTCTGTCTGTCTGTCTGTCTGTCTGTCTGTCTGTCTGTCTGTCTGTCTGTCTGTCTGTCTGTCGCTCTCTCTCTCTCTCTCTCTCTCTCTCTCTCTCTCTCTCTCTCTCTCTCTCTCTCTCTCTCTCTCTCTCTCTCTCTCCAGAATCTGTGAGGTTGGTGAATAGTTTCAGGTTGGTGCATTCAGAGCATGTAGGTAGTGTGTGTTCAGGCAGAGTGGAGGTGAAGTCTAATCAGTCGTGGGTCTCAGTGTGTGAAGGTGACTTAACTGCATTAACTGTAAGGTACACATTAAGACGTATACGTTTTTATCTGTAAAATAATAACTTTAAATATATAAGTATTATGAAATAAATGAATTTTAAAACATATATCCCAGATGAAATAAATTATAAAGAAAACCTTCAAATAAACCAACTAAGGCTTAGCCTTTGTTCCAAGCTTGGGATTCACAAGTAATTTTTTATCTATGCTATATTCTCAGCATTCTGTATAAAACAACACATTTATATAATAAGGGAAACTGTTTTAAACTGCTCCAAATGAGATTAGATAAGAATTAATTGATTAATATCAATGTAATTCGCTATATATCTGAAAGACAGTGTTGAAAGGAGTTTCACGTTGTCAGCAGTCTGATACAATTGTTAAATTATTAAATTAGATTATTATTCATTGTACTCTGCAGCCGCACCGAGGCGCTCCAGAATTAGCCGTTTTCATTAGAAGCCTATCAGTTGTATGTTTCCTACAGAGTTTAAATCAGACAGGCTAACAGAGATGGGAAAAGTACTGACATTCTGTACTCGAGTAGAAGTACAATTACTCGTGTAAAAAACTACTTTGGTAAAAGTAGAAGTACTCATTCAAATAATTACTCGAGTAAAAGTAAAAAGTACAGGCTCTGAAATGTACTTTATGAGTAAAAGTAAAAGTATTTTTACCGGCTGTTTCTGTGCAAAGCCAATTGTACCCGAAGGCTATTAAACTATTAAAATTGTCTATTTTGTCCAAAATGTTAGAAAATATAATATTTGAAAAATGGTCTAAGTAAAGTAAAGTATAGAGAACGGGCATAGGTACGTCACAGGTTACGTCACTCCGTTAACTCCGCCCACTTTGGCCGCCATTGTACTAAAGCTTGTTTGGTCGCGCTGGTACCCTTGAGTTAACTCAGCCAGATTCCAAACCCGAAAATCTCGGCCACTCGCTCACTCCCACTCGGTCACTCCGACTCCAAACCGGATGTGCTAAATTCCAATTACTGAGTTGCTTCTTGGAGGAGGCGAGTGGAGTCGAGTGGAGGAGCCGAGTCGGCTCTCTACTTCCGCATTTAGCGAGTGTACATCAAGTGTAGGCTCGACCACTCTCAACAGCTCCTCCGCGGCAGACTTCCGCATCACGTGTAGACGTTTTTTTTGTTTTTTCCCTTCTCCCGTGACGTATACATGGTCCTCCTCCACATGTGGCCACACACACACTGCTTGAAACCCGAAACCATGCCCCGAAAACACCGGCTGCCCCCCCCTCGCCCCCGCCGATCACTCGTTGCCCATCTCACACACACACACACACACACACACACACACACACACACACACACCCACACACAGTGTAAATTAACTGAAAAGACGCAACAAGCCACTGGCTTTATTGCTTTGTATGATATAAAGTATAATACAATTATATACATTGTAATATATTGTGCACACTTATACTGTCTAAAAAGCTGATAGTTCATTTCTCTCCGTGCATGCCTCAATGCAGTGCATGGACTATTATAAATTACTGTGACAAAGATTATGTTTAAAATAATGTATTGTATTTATATATAGACTGAATATAGGGTGACTATATTCTGAATTCCCCAAAAAGAGGACACTTTACGCTATTTAACTATAGCCGTACTCATTCAATTCTGAACCGATTCTTACATTTTAAAATTATCTATTTGCTGTGAAGGGTCTTCTTTCATGTCTATCAGTCATGATTTATTTCGCTATCAAACAATATCAAGCAAAATCACAAAATCGTCTGAGTTTTTTTCTTTTTTCTTCGTCCCAGAAGTGGGGAGGATATCACCCAAACTCTCCAAACCCCGGACATTTGAAGGATTTTATAAACCCCCCCCAGACAGCCCCCCAAAAGAATATATGTCCGGGTAAAAGAGGACGTATGGCCACCCTGCATGAATGATGTAATTCAGAGTCAGACATACTCTGTAATATACGGTGGCTGTTATAAGCAGCAGTGCCGTGCGGGACTGCTGCGGGGGGTGGGGGGTCTGGGGACTGTATGAGCAAAAAGAGGGACGGGTCAGGATTTAATTCATAAATGTAAGTTTGCTCATCCTGGCGCTTCGTTCACTATTTCAGGAATAAATGGCTTTGCACAAAATGTTAACTATAAAGATAACAATGTGGCCATCCACATTGATGAATTGTCTATTCTATTCTGTATTATTCTATACCTGCATATTATTCTATGCATGTATATTTTCATCCACGGCTCTGGTCCAGCTGTGTGAGACGTCATAAGTGATCGCGGAATTTGCCGTCGCTTTGAAATGACGCGCAGCAAGTGCAGTCCGATCCCCTCCAGCTGGTCGGCCACTCGTCCTCGCAAATAATCCTCGGCGCCTCGCAGGGGCGGGGCTTAGGCGCGAGTGGAGGAAGCGAGGAGAGTGAGCGAGTGACCGAGCTTTGGGGAATGGAATCTGGCTTATGGCTGGTACACCACTCTGTAGTCAGCAAGCAGCAAGTGTAGACGGTGTACAATGTACATGATCTTCCATCTCTCTACTATCTATCTGGTCACGCTGGTACATCCTGGTACATCACTCTGTAGTCCTGTGCTCATAGTTCAGCAAGCAGCAAGTGTAGACAGTGTACATTATCTTCCATCTCTCTTCTATCTATCTGGTCGCGTTGTTGTAGTCCTGTGCTCGTTCAGCAAGCAGCAAGTGTAGACGGTGTACATTATCTTCCATCTCTCTTCTATCTATATCTAACTTGTATAATCTCTAACACATATGCTTCTGTGCTCAAACAAGCATGACAGCACACTATAAAAATATATACATCTGTTGTGCTGAGTCGCAGAGAGCAGAGCACCGGCTAAGTGGCTAGTGGCTAAGCTAGCAGTTTGAATGGGACGTTTATGGCCGTATTAGCTAAATCTGGCATTTAAAAAAAAAGAATTTATATAGAATATCTTAAATACAATGAAACAAACACATTTAGGCTCTCTACCTGTGCTCAAACAAGCATGACAGCACACAATAAAAATATAAACATGTTGTGTTGATGAGACCGAGTGTGGATGAGAATCAGCGTTGCCATGTCGGCTAATTATAAGCGACTTTGGGCAGAACTTTTTCTGGCTTTTTCTGTAAAGTTGCTTGTAAAATTGGTAGTTGCGGGTTGCGTTTTTTTGTGTGGCTTATTTATAAAGTGTTCTTGCTTATTTAGGCTTGCTTCCAATTTATTTTATTTTATTTAAACCAGTGGTTTTCAAATATTTTCATGAAAATGTTCTGTGCCAGGGAGCATTTGTGTTGTTAGAATGTTTAAAAAAAAAATAAAGTATTCTTTATTTTATTGCAAGAGTTTATTTTAAATAGCCTATGTACAACAAGCTCACGTGAGCTTGTAGATCGGCTATTTTCAAGTAGCTGATGTCACTAAGCCACTTCTTTTGGGCTTGTTTTCATAGACCTGGTTGCTTATTTCTCTCGCAAAATCTGGCAACACAGGTTCCGTTCAGTTCACTTACTAGCTATGATTAATGAATGAACAGTATAATAATAATAATAATAATAATACTTCGCTAATAATATCAATAATAATATATAAATAATCAGTACTCAAGATGACTATATTTTATTTTCGGTTCAGGTGAACCAGTCTATGAAATGAATGATTGTGACTCTGACTGGGCACACTGTCATTACATGATCTGGGGCACAGATGTAATGACATTTTTTCCAGGTGGCGTGCCTTTGCATCCGCGTTCAGCTTCTCTCTGTATGGTATGTCTCTGTCACGCATTGTGTGTGTATGTGTTGTAGACTTTACACAGACTGTGTGTTCAGGAGACGTTGTGAGTAGCTGTCAATGCTGTTGTTGATACGGCCAGCTGTTGATACGACCCTATATAAAATGGCCGCCGAAATACGTCACTGGTAGCTAGGCTCCTCCTCGACTCCTCCCTATGCCCGAAGTCTATACATGATGTGAACATGCGCGGTACATCATTATCAGACTTAATTTATCCTTCAACTTCTAGTTTATGCCCCAAAATGACTGGATATACAGGTTTTGTAGCAATTTGTATCATTTGTAGAAATATTAGAGGGTCTTCAACAGGGGGTCCGGGACCCCTAGGGGATCCTCAGAGCTACTATAGGGGGTCCGCCAAATCTTTGTGTGATAGGATGTTTTTTTTACGTTAACCACTTGAACCCTATAGCATCCCTATTCTCAGGGGAACATTAGCCGAAAATAGCCGATCTACAAGCTCACAGATCGGCTATTTTCGGCAAAGAGGTTTGGTGTAGGGGGGAAAGGACCAAATCAAGTACTAAGTAGCCTATTGAAGGTTTAAGTGGTTAAATATCTGAAATTAACAAAAATAAATAATATACACAAAACTAATATCTATGAAGCTATCTATGAAATCTATGAAAATGTTTAATCTGCAACACAATTGTATACAATATGTAGTGGGGGTCCCTGCTTCATCTTTCTCTAAGCTAAGGGGTCCCAGCTTCATCTCTCTCTCAGCTAGGGGGGTCCCTGCTTCATCTCTCTCTCAGCTAAGGGGGTCCCTGCTTCATATCTCTCTCAGCTAAGGGGTCCCTGCTTCATCTCTCTCTCAGCTAAGGGGGTCCCTGCTTCATCCCTCTCTCAGCTAAGGGATGGGGTCCCTGCTTCATCTTTCTCTCAGTTAAGGGGTCCCTGATTCATCTCTCTCTCAGCTAAGGGGTCCTTGGCCTGAAAAACGTTGAAGACCCCTGCTTTAGACCATTTCCCCCAATTCTATTTTTTTACAGTTTGAACAAAATAGCCAATTTTACATCGAGGTGCCCAGATGTCCTGTTACCATACTACAGACAGACAGACAGACAGACAGACAGACAGACAGACAGACAGACAGACAGATAGTCCGTGAGCCAGGACCCCAAAAATGGGGTCATCATTACCATCTGGGGGGAATAATTCTCATAGTGATTTTTGGGTAGGTATACACCCCTAGAGCTAGGAAAAATGTGATAGCCTTGCATCGGTGGTAGCTATCTGTGTGTTATCGCTCCTTTTATAACCACAAGCCAAAACACAGTTTTCAAAATCCGAATGAAGCATTCTACTTCAAACTGATGGTTCTCTCTTATTATTGACCCTCTCTCTCTGAAAAATGGTTGGGATAAAGCTCAGACTATATATTGTCCAGAATAGAATATTTTTCTATTACAGGCAGTGACAACATAGTGACTATATGTGACATAAGATGTACTTTGGTTTTAATGAAAGATGGAACACAAAGGGTTCCTTTGTAAATTACCTATAGATTTAAAACCATGTTAGATTCTAAGGAAATGTATTATGAAATTCAATAAACAGAATATAGTGCAATGGGTAAGAAAATATCCAAAATGGCCACTAAACACACGCCTGGCAATTTTTTAATTTTAATCCGCTTGTCTTAGAATACCTCTGTTTAATACCTCTTTTTTAGGGTTTTCATATGTAGAATCCATTCCTGATGTTATTTTTTTAATATCAGGTCAATCATGTCAAAGGTCAGGTCAAGGTTAAAATTGACCTCTGGGAGAACAACAAATGGAAACAACTTGATGAACATTCATGGTTCACTATTCATGATTTTGTTTTATGAAAAGTGTCATTAACATGTCACAAGAACTGGTATTCATAATAACATGAATGTAAAATGATATAATCTAATGTCAAATATGTATCTTTTGCAACTACATCTGTATTCTCCAACCCACATCCTGTTCTACCTCATCCTTACAAGTATCCTCCTTATTAACATCACTCCTCATCTGTAGCTTGAACATATCATCAGTAACCATCTTCACCAGAGCAGTTACAGTACATCAGTGATGTACTTCTCACTCTCTGTGCCCTAAATTGATATTGCACCATGTCACATAGCTCTGACGGTGGGGTCACCCTTAGCAATGACAGGAACAAGAATATCCTAGATCTCCTATCCAAATTTTGTGACATCAAACGACTTGTCAGGTGGGGCTTGGTGGTCTGCCACTTTCCACAACATCACTTGTAAATAAATGAGCCCACATGTGGTGCAACAGGTTGGTCGGTGTTGGAGGAAGGGCCATTGACTTGTGGCACCCACCTCACCCAGCACATCAGGGTAGCCTGGGAAGTTCCCTGCCAGCAAAGTGTAGTGTGCTCTGATCTTGCCTTTGTCATACATATAAGACTGTCCCATCCCAATGCTCCATCTATACTTTACACTGTAGGTCCACCTGATACACCCCAATACACAGCATACAACAGGACAAGAACATCAGTGTAATCACTGAGCATGTGTATCACACCCTTTCCAGAGATGGCTGCATCAGGGATATAGGAACTCATGGTGATGTCTGCCTCATCATGACTAAATGCAGTATCTATCGTCAGCACTGAAGGTGTACAACATGCTCAACGGCTTCTGCTTAATGTTCTTACTCTTCATGATGACATCTCATGTGGGTAAAGGACATTACTATTCACAACAGCATGGGGGCAAATTAGCCAAGGATGGGATTGAAGAGATGATCTTTCTGTGTGTGAGGAATCCTACACCCCAATATTTTATGACCAAGACACACCAGTGCTTCAACTCTCCCTCTGTTTCTGCACATTTTGGGGAAGGCTTCAGTCCACTCCACTCACATGCATCATGACAGCATCTTTCCTGATCGTTATGGCAGTCTGCTCCCCAGACTGGTCAGCAGAGACAGTGATCCAGAATCCATCATGGTGCCGACAGACAAGGTCTAGCTTAGCCTCTATGCTATGGCATGGAGCACATGCATCTTCAGCAGGCACTGGGTTAGATATCAAGCACACTGCACATGGCCAGCATGGAAGAAGTGCTTCAGTCATGTGCTTCATGAGAGAAAAGGTGAAGTTAATGTCAATGTGTCTCCCTGCGCATTCAAACTGGTGGATGTGAAGTGTAGGAAGAAGTTGTCTACCCACTGTCAGCCAGTAGGATGGAGATGTGCAGTGTCCAGGTAGGCTACTGCTGTATCTGTTCAAATGTCTTTGGCCAAGTTGATAGAAACCACTTCAGAGTGCTGCTGATACACTCAGGACTGACCACTGAACTTGCCTGTCATGTTCTGCAACCACATGCATTTCCACTTCCAGTGCTGAACCTTGCATCAGTTTTGCAATGCAGCTGAAGAATGACTGTATAACATGCATCCCACCGGGATGCACAATTACATTATAGAGCTTATATACCTGCAAGGTGTCAACAAACGGCTCCATGTCAATTGTGAGGTGAATAGGGCCTGCTGTACATGTCAACCAGTGACCATATCTGCTGCCTGCTTGGACACCTGGTTGGACGATAAGGTGCGAGAGAGACCTTGACCTGACCTTTAGCACATAGGCCAAAGACTGACCAGCAAGTCAAAATATAACATTAGAAATAGATTCTACACCTATGAATGCCCCCCCCCCCCCAGGTCCCCATATGAATCACGTTCACGAAGTTCACAGATTCCCTCACACAACTGCAATATTTTGTTGTTTTTAACATAATTTAGTACAATGGAACATCACTCTGGGATGGACACCATCTTTGATTTGGCAATAAAAAATTAACTGATGGTAATTTCACTGATTCAGCCATATTTCTTGAACCCTAAGACCTAGTTTTAGACACCAAAACCACCTTTCTAGGTTGAACAGTATCATAAAGCCATTTAAGCTCCTGGCAGTCATATTGGACGCCATCTTGAAAATGATGGCTTTACGAGAAATATAATTTCCTAGATTTTTTTGTATGTTCTTAAGCATGCCTAGACGTACAAGAACCAATTGAAAAACCTTTTGTATATTTTTGGGGGGGGGGGTTAATAGTAGCCTGGTAAACCCCCTCCCTCCGGAAATCTCATTTGCATTTGATTTCAGGGAGGTCTGGGATTGCGAAGGGAGTAGAGATGGCCGAACACTGCGTGTCCGAACCAATCAGCGGCTGCTAGGGGCGGGATCATCCAATCACCTGCCTAGTAGCTTGAAAAAAAGAAAAACTGTCTGTCATCGATTCTGCGCCCGGAGTCTCAGATGCAAGTACGCTGTGAAACAAAATGTGTGTCGCAAGCTTTCTTCCATTTGACGGTGTCAGGTTAGGTTAATAGTATGTTTTCATATATTGACCCATGTAATTTTCGCCTAGTGTTATAACATAAAATGCATGATAGCACCCATAAAGCTACCATTGGTGCAAGGCTATCACATATTTTCTAACTCTAGACATGCATACCTTGACAAAAATCACTATGAGCATTATTCCCCTCAGATGGTAATGACCAACCCCCCTGGCTCACGGACTAAGACAGACAGACAGAGATGGCATTAACAACTGTAGGCCTACTGTACTTCATTCAAACACAGCAAGTGAGCCCACTAGACAAGCCTACTTCAAAGTAAACACACACACACACACACACACACAGACACACACACACACACACACACACACTTTTGCAAGGCTGACATCATGCCGCGCGCACGTTATGTGCTTGATTTGTCCATCTATCGGCACTTTGTGTTTGGTTGTTGTGTAGATGAACTTACCATGCCGCAGAAGTTCAAAGAGTTTAACGCACTTATAGCGTTGATACAAGACTAGACCGTATTGATCAAAGGCTACCACACTTCCACAGTACAACAATGTTTAAGTCACATGAGCATGGTTTGGACAAAACCTGCGATGAATCCACGTGTTGTTGTTATTTATATTCGTTTCACCGGTACACACACACAGACACACACAGACACGCACACGCACGCGCAGCTCTCGGCCGACGGACGAGTCATAACAGCTCGTGATCAACAGAAAGGAACTTCCTCTAAGGACTTCAAAATAAGAGCCACTCGTAATAATCGCTCACCTTAGTTTTATTTTGGTGTCTACTACAGGAAGTATATACCCATCTGTAGTAACGTGACACACAGAGCTATAAATAATAACTCTTGCACCTATTTTCGCTTGGTCTGCGCGCAACATTAAAACTAAAGTAACGAGCCTGTTTTGAAAATGTACTGAGTAAAAGTACTAGTACTTGTGTTAAAATGTAACGGATAAAAGTAAAAAGTAGTCAGAGAAATAAGTACTCAGTAAAGTACAGATACTTGAAAAAAGTCCTTCGTTACAGTAACGAAGTACTTGCACTCCGTTACTTCCCATCTCTGCAGGCTAACAACAGCTAACAACATTGTCAGACGGGGGAGGGGGTAAACGGTATAGTTTGGGCGGTAACACTTTAGAATAACTATCCGTTATAAGTAGTTAATAAATCATTCATAAACTGTTAGTTAATGAGTTATTAATGACTTGTTAAGCATTTGTTAATAGTTAGTTAAGGATTAATAACAATGCCTTATAACTATTTAATAGATCATGTATAAACCATCAGTTAATGAGTTATTAATGTTTTGTTAAATGGTTGTTAACAGCTAGTTAAGGAGTTGTAACCATGCCTTATAGATAGTTAATAGACTAGTAACAAACTATTAGTTCATGTGTTATCAATGACTTGTTAAATATGTTTTAATAGTATGTTAAGGATTTATAAATATGCCTTATAGATAGCTAATATATCACTCACAGAGTATTAGTTAACTGACTTATTAACTGTATGCAGACTATTTATAACTATGTCTTATAAATGCCTTATAACTAGAGGATAGACTTCCTTCCGGTGGCATGGACTGAACGCAGCTCGCGTCGTGTCGCAGCAAACCCTCGAATATGTCATTATTCTAAACCCATACAGAACAAAAAACTAAGTTGACTTCTCCTCGACGTTTATCAGCTCCCTTTTTTTTGTAAGCAGATTCGTTCAAAACGATCTAATCGTTCTTGAACAAACACATGTCCACGCGTGCCCAAACAAAGTTCACAATGGAGAACGCTGATCTAGCGACGCTTATGAGAACAATTGTACGAGAAGAACTCGCTACAGGACTTGAAGCCAATCTAAAACCGATCAAGGATCATCTAAATAAAATCCAGCTAAAGGTAACATCATGCCTGGACAAGATTGATTCTCTTGAAACGGCTGCCAACGCGACTGATCAAAGCCTGATACAACTACAAGCGGAGAACAAAGTACTATTTGAGGAAGTTAAATCATTAAAACAGAAGACGGAATCGCTCGAGGACTACAGCAGAAAACTCAACGTGAGAATTTTCGGGATACCAGAAGGAAAAGAACAAGGCAACCCGACATTGTTTGTAAATGAAATGTTGAGCGAGCTTTTTGGCCAAGATATAGGTCCACCTCACTTGGGCAATATCGCTCACCGCATCGGAGCAAACAAAGGCAAGACGCGATGTCTAATCGCCAAATTCAACAGCTCTGATATAAGACAGAAGGTTGTACGTCTCGCCGGTGGGAAAGCTAGAGAACCAGGCGGGCTGCAGTATAATGGACAAAAAATCAGCATCGTCCGCGATGCCACGGCAGAACAACGCAAGCAGCAAGCCTCATTTGATGAGCTCAGATCACTCTTACGCAAAACAAATCTACGTTATGGTGTGGCTCATCCAGCTAAGCTGCTCATCACCTTCAAGGATAAGACCCACTCCTTCACCGAAGCATCAGAGGCAATGGACTTCTACACAACCGAGATCAAGCCCACGCTAGACGTGGGGACAAACTCATCATCATCAGCCCCCACCTAGGACGAGACTGCCTACTACTGTATACACATATCATACAGAACACAGGTATGCCTATGGACGCACTGTCCACACTGGTCAACTGAAATAGTGTGAACATTGAGAATAACGTAGCCACATGGACTTGAAGTAATATAAAATCCTCTTCTGTCTGGATTGGTAATGGGTTTAGAAAAACGAAGTTTTTTTTTATTTTTCTTTCTAAAATTTCCCCCCCCTCTATTTAAAAAACAAAAAACTAATATCATTATTATTATTATTATTTGGTTGACATTTTTGCTCTAGTTTCTAATGGTTTATTTTCATTTATTTTTGTGATTATTATTATGATTAATATTATTAGTGATGGTTTGGTGGTAACTGTTAGGTGAATCATTATTGCTAGTATTTTTACTTTCTCTAAAATGTATTATTTATCTTATTACCACTAGTGATGCGGGGGATGGTGTTGTTGTCATCATGTTTAATGGGGACGATAATATCACCCACAGCATTACTCTTTTTACCCCTCCTTATCACCGATGTGGTTGACATTTTTGTTTAGTTTTTTATGGTTTATTTTCATTTATTTTTGTGATTATTAATATGATTAATTGTATTAGTGATGATTTGGTGGTAACTGTTAGGTGAATCATTATTGCTAGTAGTTTTACTTTCTTTAAAATGTATTATTTATCTTTATTACCACTAGTGATGCAGGGGATGGTTGTCATCAATGCTTAATGAGGACGATAAAATCACACATAGCATTACTCTTTTTACCCCTCTTTATCACTGATGTTATCATCATTATTAGTATTTGCTTGACACATATTTTGTTTTAGTTTCTCATAGTTTATATACTCACTTACTTATTTTTGTTATTATTATTATTATTATTATTATTATTATTATGATGTTATTAATGACTGTATTAGTGGTAGCTATGATAGGTGAATTATTATTTCTGGGATTTTTTATTTTCTATCTTTACTACCATTAGTGCGGCTTTGGACGGTGTTGTCGGCATCATGGTTAGTGAGGACGATAATGTCACCCAGGACATTACTCTCCTTACTTAATATAATTTATCTTAAATTAAAGAAAGAAAGAAAAAGAAAAAGGAAATTCTCTCCCTCTGTTTCCCTCTTGATTTTTCTGTAATGCAGGTAGTTAATAACACAGGGAGACCAGTAGAGGGAGCTGTTTGACCAGCCAACATGTCACAACTCTGCAATAGGCAGAGAATGGGAGGTAGGAAGGTGGCTATGTGGAATAAGAATACTAAGGTATTCTATCCACGTGACCGTCTTCGGGGGGGAGGGGTGGTGGGAGGCTATCGGGTTGATGCTAGACCAGGGAAGGGTTCCATGATGTTTATATATTATTTATTTATTTTATTTTATTTTTTTGATTCTATATCTCGACAATTTAATGCAAATAGAAACTCCTTTGTTACTGTGCCATGAATAATTCCAAGATATATATAATAACAATTGCCAAAAGAAATTTTAATCTACAGAATATATCATGGCAAAAATAAATATACTCTCATGGAATGTACAGGGAATAAACAAGAACATCAAATATAGCAGCTGTCTCGAATATCTTGACAGGAAAAGGATTGATATAGCTCTACTACAAGAAACTCACATAATGTCACAAGACTTAGGAAAATTAGAAAATAATAGATACATGGTTGTTTCTTCCTCATCCGCTACCAATAAAACAAAAGGAGTACTAATTCTAATATCTAGAAAACTCAAATTCAATTCTATTGAGAAAGGAAATGATTCAGATGGCAGAATTACTTATGTAAAGGGTATTCTAAGTGACAAAGAGATACTGCTGTTATCAGCATATGCCCCTAACACCTACGACTCTGCTTTTTATGCTCAATTAACACAAATTTTACAAAAATATTCAGATTGTGGGATAATTTTTGGTGCAGATATGAATACAGTTTTATCACCAGACCTGGATAAGTCAGGGCCAACCTCAGTTAACTCATCTACAACAGCATTTAAAAATCTGGTGTCAAATCATTCATTGATCGATGTGTGGAGAAATTATAACCCAAGTTTAAAACAATACACCTTCTTTTCGAATAGACATAAAACATTTTCAAGAATAGATTATATACTTATATCTGCTAATATTTTTCGCGGTGTTAAAAAAACTGACATTATTAATATGTCCTTATCAGATCACCATGCCAATCTGTGTGTATTCACAATTGAAAATTGTCCAAAACGAGCTACTAGATGGAAATTTAATTTAACATTACTGCAGGATCCATCATTCTGTGAGCAATTTAGATCGGACTTCAGACCTTTCATTAATATCAATAAAAATAGTGTTACAGATGTAAGATTTCTATGGGATGCAACTAAAGGGTTTATCCGCAATAATACAATATCATTTGCCTCAGCACGGAACAAAGCCCATCACCAAGAAATATCCAGATTGGAAAGTAGACACTCCTTGCTAACTGCAGAACAACAAAACAACTACGATCAAGAAAGAGAAAGGAAGCTTTGGAAAGTGAAGTCCGAACTAAATGCTCTAATGGCACAAAAAGCAGAGTTTCTAGCTCACAGAACGAGACAAACTGAGTATTTGAATGGAAATAATCCAAGCTTTGTGTTGACTAGGAAAATCCAATATAACGAACAGAAAGCAGATATTTCATCAATCCAAAATAAAGAAGGAGTGATGATAAACGATCCGGCCAAAATAAATCTTGAATTTAAACTTTTTTATCAACAATTGTTTTCATCTGAAGCCCAATTCTCAAAAGCTGATTTAGACTCCTTTTTCGAAGACTTGGATCTGCCAAAATTAACAGAACAACAAATAACTTTAATGGACTCTCCCTTTACCCTGGAGGAACTATACGATGCACTGAAAGAAATGAAACATGGGAAATCACCAGGTTTCGACGGTATCCCACCGGAGCTGTACTTGACCTTTTGGGAAGAATTGGGTCCAATACTACTCGAGATGTTCCAACAAGCCATTATGAAGGGGAGTTTTAATAGAGACATAAGTACTGCAATTATCACACTGATACAGAAAAAAGGAAAAGATGGAAACATCTGCGCTAACTATCGCCCACTGTCCCTTCTCAATGGAGACTTAAAATGATATGCCAAGGTACTCGCTCGGCGTCTAGAGACGATACTGCCAATAATGGTCCACCCAGACCAAACTGGATTTGTTAAACGAAGATTTGCATCAGATAATTTAAGACGACTTTTACATATTATTGACAAGGCTCCTAAAGTATCACCATGTGCAGTGTTGTCTCTCGACGCCGAAAAGGCCTTTGATAGGTTGGAATGGGGGTATTTATGGCACACTTTGAAAGATATGGCATTTGGGGACACATTCATAAATATGCTAAAAAAATTATATCATAATCCAACGGCCATGGTTATCACATCCAATCAGTGTTCCACACCCTTCCCTATCAGACGTAGCGTCAGGCAGGGCTGTCCCGCCTCCGCATTATTATTTGCGTTATCTCTTGAACCCTTAGCCCAAAAAATTAGAAATTGTGCCGAAATAAAACCCATAATAGTAAATAACACTCACCATAACATTTCTCTGTACGCAGACGATCTGTTATTATTCCTTGACAATACACCACGGTCCCTACCTGTAGTCTTAGATATTATCAAACAATTTAGCTTTATTTCAGGTTACAAGATCAATTTGAATAAATCAATTTTACTCCCCCTAAATACAGCAACAAGTAGTCCCCAGTTACATACAGAAATACCAGTGGGTTCTTGTTTCAGATATTTAGGTATAGATATATACCCATCCATTGACAAAATGGTGACAAAAAATTACAAAAGTCTTAAGAAGGCAATATCTGATGAGTTAAACCGTTGGTCACTATTACTAATTCCATTCTCAGTCAGGCTCTCAGTAGTCAAGACCCATATTCTCCCCAAGATCAATTTTCTGGTAAGCATGATTCATTTACCACCACCTCCAGGATTCTGGGAAAAGCTACAGGGGCTAGTATTCAAATTTATATGGCGCGAACAACATCCACGAATTAGCAACTCTACACTCCAAAACAGTAGGAAGACAGGAGGGCTATCGGTTCCTAATTTCGAACAGTATTATTTTTCCTTTATGCTCAGGCCGTTGCTAAGATGGTTCAATAATGATTCTGAGGTACCATGGGTAAATATGGAGAAGCACATTGTATCTCCATATACATTCAAAGATATCCTCTTTTCTGGTCTATCCCAAAGCTTTTGCCAGACTAAATTCGGCCCAATTATAGCACATTCAATTTATGTTTGGAAACATATTGCCGAAATGGGACAGTGGGACACAAAATGGCACCTAGATACCCCTATTTTTGATAATAACTCCTTACTGTTGGGTGGGAAACCAGTCACATTTCCCAATTGGCAAAGACAAGGTATTCACAAACTATCTGACATATACAGCGAATACGGCCTCAGATCTTTTCAAGAGCTCAAACAAATCTATAATGTCCCTAGTACATCCTTCTTTTTTTATTTACAGTTGCGCACTGCAATGCGCACATATGGTGTCCCATGGAATCAACCTTTACTAGTCCATCCCTTGATGCTTATAGTAAGAGGCATAAATGTTAAAAGTGGCTTTGTTTCTGGGATATATAATAAAATACAAGGAAAATTAAACAAAATTACAGGAAATATCACTGTCTGGAACATAGATTTAAAAGATTATAACGCCTGCATAAATTGGCAGAATGTATGGGATAATATTCCGTTAACTTCCCGTAATTATAATAATCAACTAACTCATTACAAACTGATACAAAGATTTTATTTGACACCCAGGAAACTCTGCCAAATCAAACATCTACAAAGTCCTTTATGTTCTCTATGTCCGCAAAGAGCCATGGGAACATATGTACATATGATGTGGGAATGTCCAGGAGTACTAGCTTTTTGGGCCAAGGTTGCACTATTTCTCACTGACATAATGGAGATAAATATACCTTGTTTGCCACACATTCTATTATTAAATGATGATTCATCTATAAGATTAACACCTCATAAAAAGAGAGTGTTTCTGGCTGGTTTAACGGCAGCAAAGAAAATGCTTGTAATGAGATGGAAACCACCTCACAATCTCAATATTTACCGTTGGAAGTTGTCCTTCTACGAAGTCTTGAGATTAGAGGCATCTAGTGCTAGAGCACAGGGCGCAAGGACAGAATCGATCCAAATTTTACTTACTGCGGCCCAGAAGGTTAAATCAGTACTCCACTAGGTTGAACACATATACTCTGACATCTGAGACTGAACAAAAAGAATGTTGTTATTTTTTTATTTTTTTTAGTTTTATATTTTGTTCTGTTTCGTTTGTTTCCCTTCCACTCACTCTGTAACAAGATTGGAGGGTATCTAACAAACACAATTATGATTTACTTTGATTTTTCACTTCATTGCATTATCAAAAAAAAAAAAAATCTTATTATTTATATGTATATATCATGGTTACACCGTCCTATAATGTCTGTGCGAACCCGGGGGTCTGGTAGGGGCGGGGGGTTTAAGAAGCGACCTGGGCTCTCTAGCAGCCACAGGATCAGAGGATACAGTACATGACTATATGAACTGAAAAGACACTTTCGTATGTCACTGTGAGTAACTGTATGAACTGCTTACCCACACAAATGTGATATAATGTCTGTCACCTCTGAAAGCTTGTTTTAAAAAAAGATAAAATAAAAAAAAGTTGGTCACAAAAAAAAATAAATGCCTTATAACTAGTTAATAGATCATTTATAAACCATTAGTTAATGAGTTACTAATGTCTTGTTAAATATGTGTTAACAGTTAGTTAAGGAGGTATAACTATCCCTTATAGATAATTTATATATTACTCACAAACTATTAGTTAATGACTTGTTAATAGCTTGTTAAATATTTGCTACCTGTATGCTAATGATTCATAACTTTGCCTTATATATGTTCAAAGGATTATGAACAAGCTATTAGTAAAACACTTACTAATGGCTAGTTAAGTATTTGTTAATAGTTCATATATGTTATAGGGTAGTTATTCTAAAGTTGCAACTATTCCTCATTTACTAACATGAGTTAAGTATTTGTTAATGGTTAATTTATGTTATTGGGTAGTTATTCTAAAGTTGCAACTACTCCTCATTTACTAATATGAGTTGAGTATTTGTTATTGGTTAATCTATGTTATTGGGTAGTTATTCTAAAGTTGCAACTACTCCTCATTTGCTAACATGAGTTAAGTATTTGTTAATGGTTAATATATGTTATTGGGTAGTTATTCTAAAGTTGCCACTACTCCTCATTTACTAACTATTAACAAATACTTAACTTACCTTTTACAAAGCAATTGTTAATGATTTGATTCCCATCTACTAATACCAGAGACACGTTGTACAACAGCAAATGGGTGGTACAGAAATTTGATGTGACACTGTGGACATATTTCACATTTTGGTACCTCAACATTGCTCAATATTTTACAAAATAAATACCACAGATGAAATAATGAACCATTTATTTTTAATGAATAAAGGAAACAGCATAAAAATTACAAATGCATCCATCTAAAATAACAATAGCAAATAAAGAAATAGTCATATCAACAATAATACAATAATTAGATATAACAAAAAGGAATACCTTCATAATCCCATCATAATCCGCCTTTACAGTTCAGTTTACATATAGCTTTATCCAGTGGATATACAGCACACACATTAGCTTAAAGGAGGAGTTCACCCAAAAAATGACTTATTTTCTATCAATTGCACACCCTATGAAGCCTTGAATCCATGGATTATTTTTTGTTTTTGTCGCATTCTTAAGCTAATAATTTGATTCCCGTCTCCTACCGGCTAATGTATCCGGTAGGAGACACAAAGTAGATTATTTGTGTCTCCTACCGGAAATACACACGGTCATCAAATTATTGTCTTAGGAATGCCACAAAAACAAAGATAAATCCATGAAATCAAGGCTTCATGAGGTGTGTAATTGATAGAAAATAAGTCATTTTTGGGGTGAACTCCTCCTTTAAGCTTTATAGCAGGCCTTCTGCAGTAAGCAGTATGGCCACAGCAACACCATGTGCAAAAATTGTAGCTATGCTAATATTGTAGCTAACAGGCTAATAAGTGTTCCCAAATTATAAATCTTACTCTTTTTCATCAAACAAACAAAAACGAATTATTTACATTAACTAATAAACACAACAGTCCATACAGTTTTCATGGTTTTGCACTACATCACCTGAAATGCATAAAATAGAATACACAATGTATACAGGACAATGGCCCCTTCTCTTGTGTCTTGTTCACAATAACTGAACAACATCCTGCTCCTTTCAAAATAAAAGGCAGTTCAGCTTCAGAACTCCATTGAGACACACTGCCATCTACTGACACAAAGTGGTATTGGTACTACACTACAGACTAGTATAGTTGCATGAACTGAACAGTTTTTCTTCATTCAGTAGAAATATCAGATTAGAAATAGCAGATCTACAAGCTCACACTTGAGCTTGTAGATCGTCTATTTCTAATCTGATATTTCTACTGAATGAAGAAAAACTCAAGAAAAATTTCCCTTTTCAACATTCCAGGCCATGACCAGAAATTGACTCATAACTGACCCCTAGGTGTTTACTGGGCCTTTTTAGAAGCAATAACCCTCAATTTGAAATTTGTGAGGTTGCAATTATTTTCTTCTGTTTCTTTTCATTCGCCAGAAATATCAGATCAGGAATAGCAGATCTACAAGCTCACAACACATTGCAATGTGTCTTGCTGTGAGCTTGTAGATCTTTCATTTCTTATCTACCATTTTTGGCAATGTTCCACGTATGTTCCATGTATGTTCCATGTATTTTTATTTTATTGCCCTTTACAGTTCAGTTCATGCAACTACACTAGTCTGTAGTGTAGTATCAATACCACTTTGTGTCATTAGATGGCAGTGTGTCTCAATGGAGTTCTGAAGCTGAACTGCCTTTTATTTTGAAAGGAGCAGGATGTTGTTCAGTTATTGTGAACAAGACACAAGAGAAGGGGCCATTGTCCTGTATCTGATACATTGTGTATTATGCATTTCAGGTGATGTAGTGCAAAACCATGAAAACTGTATGAACTGTTGTGTTTATTAGTTAATGTAAAGAATCCGTTTTTGTTTGTTTGATGAAAAAGAGTAAGATTTATAATTTGGGAACACTTGTTAGCCTGTTAACTACAATATTAGCATAGCTGCAATTTTAGCACATGGTGTTGCTGTGGCCATACTGCTTACTGCAGAAGGCCTGCTATAAAGCTAAAGCTAATGTGTGTGCTGTATATCCACTGGATAAAGCTATATGTAATCTGGACTGTAGAGGCGGATTATGATGGGATTATGAAGGTATTCCTTTTGGTTATTTCCAATTACTGTATTACTGTTGATATGACTATTTCTTTATTTGCTATTGTTATTTTAGATTAATGCATTTGTTATTTTTGTACTGTTTTCTTTATTCATTAAAAACACATTGTTCATTATTTCATCTGTGGTATTTGTTTAGTAAAATATTGAACAAGGTTGAGGTACCAAAATGTGAAATATGTCCACAGTATCACATCAAATTTCTGTACCACCCATTTGCTGTTGTACAACGTGTCTCTGGTATTAGTAGATAGGAATCAAATAATTAACAATTGATTTGTAAAAGGTAAGTTAAGTATTTGTTAATAGTTAGTAAATGAGGAGTAGTGGCAACTTTAGAATAACTACCCAATAACATATATTAACCATTAACAAATACTTAACTCATGTTAGTAAATGAGGAGTAGTTGCAACTTTAGAATAACTACCCAATAACATAAATTAACCAATAACAGATACTTAACTCATGTTAGTAAATGAGGAGTAGTTGCAACTTTAGAATAACTACCCAATAACATAAATTAACCATTAACACATAATTAACTCATGTTAGTAAATGAGGAATAGTTGCAACTTTAGAATAACTACCCAATAACATATATGAACTATTAACAAATGCTTAACTAGCCATTAGTAAGTGTTTAACTAATAGCTTGTTCATAATCCTTTGAACATATATAAGTTATAGTTATGAATCATTAGCATACAGGTAGTAAGTATTTAACAAATTATTAACAAATCATTAACTAATAGTTTGTGAGTAATATATAAATTATCTCTAAGGGATAGTTATACCTCCTTAACTAACTGTTAACAAATAATTAACAAGACATTAGTAACTCATTAACTAATGGTTTATAAATGATCTATTAAACTAGTTATAAGGTATTTATAAGACATAGTTATAAATAATCTGCATACAGTTAATAAGTCAGTTAACTAATACTCTGTGAGTGATCTATTGGCTATCTATAAGGCATATTTATAAATCCTTAACATACTATTAAAACATATTTAACAAGTCATTGATAACTCATTAACTAATAGCTTGTTAGTAGTCTATTAACTATCTATAAGGCATGGTTACAACTCCTTAACTAGCTGTTAACAAAGATTTAACAAAACATTAATAACTCATTGACTAATGGTTTGTAAATGATCTATTAATAAATTATAAGGCATTGTTATTAATCCTTAACTAACCATTAACAAATGATTAACAAGTCATTAATAATTCATTAACTAACAGTTTATGAATGATCTATTGACTACTTATAACGAATAGTTATTCTAAAGTGTTACCGTTTGGGCTATTCATCAATCAAATAAACATGTTTACATGCGATGCACATTTCCCTCTTTATGCAGCACTATCGCCTAGTTGTTTAGATTTCATAGCCTGAGAGGACGTGAACGTGAACCCCACTCTGCCGTTCATAGCCTGCCGTTGAGTGAGTGAAGAGACCCAACGTAGGCAGCTATGGTGGCCCTGAGGGGACAAAATAGTAGGCGGAGAACAAGGAAGGGAGTCTGACTCGATTGCGCTCTCTGCTGGTTGCATCGTGATGTATGTTTTTATTAAATCGATTTAAATCGTCACCAGTTTGAATCGATTTACGATAAATCGTTACATGCCTACTCTCTTGTCTCTGTACAGAGTCCAATGATGTCAAGTTGGTGGCAGGAACCAGCCACTGCAATGGTAGACTGGAGATGAAATACCTGGGAGAGTGGAGAGAAGTGGATGATTGGTCCTGGAACCATAAGTCTTCAGCTATAGTGTGCAGGCAGCTGGGCTGTGGCTCTGTTGAAGCAACAGAGAGGTTTCCTGCTCCATCATCTGAAATTAGGTGGTGGATTGAATCTAACTGTGATGGGCCTGAGTCTTCATTGTGGGAATGTGTAGAAAGGCATAATAATTCTTATATCATTTCTACTTATTCCGGTCACCAAGTGGGGCTGAACTGTTCAGGTAAGACAAACAATGACAGTACTTTATTATTGTTTTCCATACCTTAGATGTAACACACCAAACACTCATGCAGCGTTAGCTGTTTACTGAGTCCAAAGTTCAAATAGATAGCTACGGAATGATTCTGAACCATTTTGGTGATAGAAACCATTGTTTAAGGCGCTCGGGTGGCGCAGCGGTAAAAGTTCCTGCCCACCACTATGGAGGTTGTGGGTTCGAATCCACCGTGGTGCATCTGGCTTTGTTGGGGCGTCTACGGGAACACAATTGGATCATGTTCGGGGGAGGGAAGCCGGGCAGGGAGGGTGATATTGGTCATTGCGCGTACTCCTACGGGCTGGGGGTGGCACCTGTCAGCAGGAAGTGTTGGGCGGGAGGAGTAGGACAAAAGTCCTACGTCCTCCCGGTGGGGCTCCTCAATGGCAGGTGAGTCAGTAGGATACAATAGCATATATGTAAAGTAAATAAAAAAACTACTAATTGGGCAGCCTACGTTCACAACGCAACTATTTTGTACTTATCCACGCTTGATGTTAGCAAGGTGTACAGTACTTCCCTGTATCTCTACTCCTCAACAGCCGTCCCGTCACACTCGCCTCCATTTAGTTCTCTCTTTTTCACTCTCCCTCCCCTGTCCTCTTTCTCCCTCTCTTTCACTGACAGGCTCATGCTTAATGTATGCTTTATCGCACAATGGTGTTGCGTGCCGAACATAGCAGATCTAGAGATCTCTAGAGAGTGATAGATAGATAGATAGAGAGATGGAGAGATAGATATGATAACCTCCATTTTCTGCTCTGTAAATATCTGCTTTTTCAGCCAATCACCCGTTGTGTTACAGATCTATTTAAGCCAAACATCACCGCCTTCGTCAGCGGGGTTTCCAAGGGCCAGAAGCAGGGGCTGCAGGTGTCCGAGGGTTCCAACCCTCCATCACCTGCTCCATCCAGCCACAGTACCCAGGAGGCTCCTTCCACCTCACCTTCACTGCATCCAAGACAACGCACAACCGCACCCAGCCAGCTGTCAATCACTCTGTCAACTTCCTGTTTCCTGCAGCAGACCACACCCACCAGGGGAACTACAGCTGTGTTTATCACGTCTCTGTTGTTTCTCATAACTTCTCCTCTGAGAGCGAGCCCCTCTCTCTCACTGTCACAAGTAACCTGACATAAAAGGACTTTGTCCAGCTCTGTTTGCATTTCTCTCTCCCAAAAAATTGTCAAACATTGGCCAAATCTGAAATATTACCTGAGAGAGAGGCAAGTTTGAAAATAGCTGATCTACAAGCATGTGAGCATGTAGATCAGCTATTTTCAGATTGTTTATCTGTGGAACCGAGTCAAACTAAATGTAATGCCTCAACTCCTACAATTCCAAGTGCTTGTCAGGGTGGGGGTCCCAGTTCAAATATGATTATTTTGGGGGGTCCCCAGTTCAAATATATAGTTTTAAATATATTTGAGAGTCGCAGCCTGAAAAGGTTGAGAACCACTGGTCTACACTAGTAGTGTGGGGTCCTTGAGGGGGTTCAAGGGGGTCCCCAGCAAAATGTGTTAATGCAGTCATGTGTCACTTTGTGTGAGCTTGAAGATCTGCAATTTTGTTTTACTCTTGAAAAAACTTTGAACATCTGGAATAGTTTTCGAAAGATTTCAACAATACAAATATTCATGGGGGTCCCTGGCACAACATATTTTCAGATGGGGTCCGTGGCCATTTTGGGGGTGATTGACATGAAATAGTTAGTCTACAACCTCCCCAGGACAACAGTGGGGGTGGGAAGTGACAGGGAACACAGTAATAGGCCAAACAGTCCCATCCCACCACTTATGACTGTTTGTATTAATGTATTCACATATACAGTAATTATCCTAGGCTCCATGTGCATGAATTATGAATAGAAGTCAATTTGTTTGTCGTGTTATTGTGACATTAATTACCACATTTGGAATACATTGTTTTAATAAATTAATGTGTCATCCACATTGAATACTACTTTGTTTCTTGGTCTTTTTTCACTAAACTAAACTATTGCATTTAAACTATTGCAATTTGGCTAGATAATGTTATAATTCAATAAAAAAAAGTATTAACCTGGCGATACATGCAGCATCTATCTATGGAGCTTTTATAGTCCAGACAAGGTTTAAGTGCTATAATGTGTTAAACCACTATTTCTCATAGGCTATGATGGTAGTGACATCTCCTTCACACATAAACAATAGATTACAGAAGCTAAAGTCAGACTAGTACAGGGTTTCTTTTCAGCTTGAGACCCAAAAGAGAAATTTGGTGTCTTTAAGTTAAAATGTAATTTACCGGTTGTATACCCCGACTCTGAACTGGACTAGCCCAGAATATACCCCGATAACAGCATAGTCCACTTCAACCCCGGTTGTAGTTTGGAGGGGGGAGATATTTTGTCATGGCCAAACAGCTCACCTGGAACCACAGGGAGCACACAGGCAGTGGGGGTTGGGCCTGCAGCCCCACCTGCAGGCGGGTTAGTGTCAGTGTTGAGGGTAGCCTGCCACACACTGTGGTCATTCAGGCGATGAGAAGCGTCACTGTTGCTGGATCTCACCAGCGTGTTGACTTAAGTTATATTGTGCTTTTACATGTATATATTTTACCGAAATCAAATAAAATCATAAAAATCACCATCTTTGTGTTGAGCCAGATCAACTTGCGACACAACTTTTGAGCCATGATGTGGTTGAGCTCAAGGTTCGTGGGGGTCGTGTGTGCCTTTTGAGGACTAATCTCAGAATTTGTCAGCACCACTGCCCTAAACATGTAATGTTGTTGATAGTAGGAATTCTGGGAATAAACACAGAGGCACCCGGGAGTAAGTGGAATAAGAAAGAAAGGTGGCAAAGAAAGGTGCCCCAGAGGCATTTTTTTTTTGTTGCAATTTCTTTTTATCTAATGGGTTCCCATATTGTTTGTGGACCAGTGAATGATAATATGTGACAAAGTGAGTGAGAACACACCCTTTGTCCCATGTTAACAGTATTGCTTAAAACATTACATTACAGTCATTTAGCAGACGCTTTTATCCAAAGCGACTTACAATAAGTGTATTCAACATAGGTAGGGAACGAAAACTACTAATCACCAGAAGTCTTTAGTGCATTTTCTGCAAAAACAAGCAACCAAGAGTATACCTAGCGCTAAGGTAAAAGTGCAATATATCAGCTACCTATTTCCTTAAACAGATGAGACAAAATAGCTAAATCAAATGAGCATGAGCTAAAACAAATAAGTGTATCGACTAAACAAGATCCAATAAACAATCCAATAAACAATACAGCAATAGAAAACAAGCGTTCGTACAACTAGTTAACAACAAGTAGGTCAGGCAGAGAGGAAGGGTAGTGTTTCCTGAAGAGGTGAGTTTTCAGCCTGCGGCGAAATATGGGCAGTGACTCTGCTGTCCTAACATCAGTGGGAAGTTCATTCCACCACTGTGGGGCCAGAACAGAAAAGAGTCGTGACCGTGTGGATCGGCCAGAAGGACCCTTGAGTGACGAGGCAATCAGTCGCCCCGAGGTGGCAGACCGAAGTGGTCGGGCAGGGGTGTAGGCATCGACCATAGCCCGGAGGTAGGAAGGAGCTGTTCCTTTCACTGCCCTATAGGCTAGCACCAGGGTTTTGAACTGGATGCGAGCCGCTACGGGGAGCCAGTGTAGAGAGCGGAGAAGGATGGTTGTGTGGGAGAACTTGGGGCGGTTGAACACCAGGCGAGCCGCAGCTTTCTGAACAAGCTCCAAAAAAAAAATATCAGACAGCAAAATGCCATGATTTACAAATCAGAATACATCAACCATCAGTTAATAATAACAATTAACAATAATAATATTATTTAGCAAAGAAACATTTTTCATTTTATTTTTAACTTTTACATAAAGGTTTCATGTACCATATTAAAATAGTGAATTTCTGTTAAATCAGCTAAGTGTATAGTAGACAAGTAGAGCATATTTTGGGGGAAGAAACATACATTACAAGATCTCGCGAGAGTGCGTTGCTGGCACAGAGAATAAAGTTGATTTTGTCCTGATTTGGCTCTTTGAAAATTTTCATTTCAGTGTCAGAATGTTCGGTTAATAGGCTATATAAAAACGACCTCATCTGAAATCAAATACATTGTACATATCCACTTTCATTGATACACACTGTAGAAAGAAATGTGTATGCACTTAGAGCAAGTATTTTGCAAGAAATAACATAAACATATATTTGTCTCGCGACAAATTTGTCTCGCGAGAGCGAGAGAGAGAAAGAGAGGCAGTAAGAGAGAGAGAGAGAGAGAGAGAGAGACATAGAGACAGAGAGAGAGAGAGAGAGAGAGAGAGAGAGAGAGAGAGAGACCTAAAGCACACAGTATTACATAACAGAGTATCTACCTTTTTTTATTGTAAGACAAGTCGTGTTTATACTTCATCATACCATTGTGTTACACACTGAACACAGTCGTTCTACAAGCTTTACATGCTATTACTATACTTGTGAGGGCCAAATGTCCCCATAAGTATAGTAGAATGCACATGTATACAAACAAGCTCAAAACCCAAGTTGTGAACTTGTAGATCTGCTATTTTCACATAATGTTTGCCCCAGAATCAAGGACATGTAAAGAAGGAGGGGTCAGATGAATCAAGGATATGTAAAGAAGGAGGGTCCAGATGAATCAAGGATATGTAAAGAAGGAGGGGCCAGATGAATCAAGGAGTAAAGAAGGAGGGGCCAGATGAATCAAGGATATGTAAAGAAGGAGAGGACAGATGAATCAAGGATATGTAAAGAAGGAGAGGACAGATGAATCAAGGATATGTAAAGAGGGAGAGGACAGATGAATCAAGGACATGTAAAGAAGGAGGGGCCAGATGAATCAAGGAGTAAGGAAGGAGGGCCAGATGAATCAAGGATATGTAAAGAAGGAGAGGACAGATGAATCAAGGATATGTAAAGAAGGAGAGGACAGATGAATCAAGGATATGTAAAGAAGGAGAGGACAGATGAATCAAGGATATTTAAAGAAGGAGGAGATAGATGCGTGACGTACTTGGTCTGGTCATTCCATGTGCTATAGCGTCCGTCGGCCACTGGGAGGGAGACTGGAGCCACAAGGTTGATGGAATGCTTTGAAGTCAATGAGAGCATGCATTGCTCCACGGCCCATTTAAGACTATGAAAGGTAACCGGAAACAGACGAAAAGCAACGCGACTCTCCAAAATTGACAGATCTACAAGCTTATCACATATGCATTTGAATCAAATGTGAATACTGTCATGTTCATTGGATTGGCAGTGGATTGAGTTTATCTTGTAAACTGGAGAGAGCTCTGGACGAGTCAATCATACAGATCTGCATATCTATAATAATATACCAGCAGAAGGCTTACAGAGTGATATGAGAGATGCCATTCTTGCTGGGTAATCTAAGGCAGTGGTTCTAAAAATGTTCAGCCCCCCACACACACAAATAATGTTTAAGGTGGGGACCCCCACCCTGACAAGCACTTCAAATTAGATTTACAAGGTCAGAACACCAAAGTGTGACGTTCTGAGATAGAAGATCGTCTATGAGCAAATGGGACAGTATATTCCTACATATGGTGACCGAGTGGCTGTCATGTCTTTCTGTCGACAAACATCTACTGAGTCCATCTATGATAAAGAAGCTGTTTTAGAAAGACTCAGAGCAAAATTGGAGCAAGAACAAACAAAGGTTCACGCACACCAGCGGTCCAGTCTTTTCAGCTTGTGAGTTCACCAAGCAATTCATGGCTGGACCGACACATGTGACGAAAAAGAAACGTGCAAATGCAGAAAAAACGAAAAGAAGAATTGAAATTGGATGGCTTCACTTTCGAAACAACGGATACAGGCAAGTGAGAATAGACAGTGGAGGAGGAACAAGACACCTGACGCTCGAAAAAAGTACCACTGTGGCACAGATATTAGAAATAGCTCATAGCGCGGCACCGAGTGACGCGCTATGAGCTTGTAGATCTGCTATTTTTCACAAATCTTGAACATTAGTGAACTTTTTTTAACACAGCTTCTGGGGGTCCCTGGCACAACATATTTTCAGATGGGGGTCTGCGGCCAAATATTTATCAATTTGGGGGTCCTTGACATGAAAAAGATTGAGAACCACTGGTCTACACATTACGTTAAATTGATTTTTAAGTGCTCAGGGGTGGGATCATTAAAGTAAGGGTAAATTATATATTTTGGTTAATTTGTTTTTTTTTTAAAGGTTAAAGTTCTATATTCGGATAGTAATCATTGCTACAGAGTGTTTGTTCAGTAACAGGAGTTTCTTCAGCTCTTTAATGAACAGAAAATACATTTTCAGGTAGGTGACAAAATGGCAGCCAATCAGCAGATATCATTTTTATAATCACATTTTGTCTGCTCAATTCTTTGTGTCATCACTTCCCATTTCACTTGGTTAATCTGTATCTTGACCAGTGTTGGGTAGTAACAAATTAATAATAATATATTACTGTAATATTATTACTTTTCCCAGTAACAAGTAAAGTAAGGTATTATTCTGCCAAAACAGTAATATAATACCATATTACTCGGTCAAAAAAGGCCTCGTTACTCGTTACTGATGACGCGCGTCTTTTTTTTGCTCATTCATTCATTTACTCTCTCTCCGTCTCTCGTAGAGGCAAGTTGTCGCATCATGCAAAAATAGAGTAGATCTACAAGCTATCAACCTACGTCAACAGAGATGCTTTTTTGCTTGCAGATCAGTTCTTTTTAGCACGCAGCCTGCGCACAGTTATGACGTAGCGCATGACCCGTATGCGACCGCCGCGTCGTGTATTTCTCCGCCGTCTTCAACTTCAAAAAGCTCTCAAACTTCTATTTTGAGGCACGGAATTTACTTATAAGATATCGTTCGGATATAATTTAGTTGTTTAACTTTATATATATGGTCAATTAATCATGAGAGACTATTTAAAAATAAAAATTCAGAGAACCGGCAGGGGCAGGCAGTGACACGCATTGTATCCCAGTAAAGCAACCTATTTTCGGCACGGCCCTTTCAGAAGTCCCCCTGCGTCACTTGTCTGATGGTCGGGGAAACAAACTGCTGATGAGGAGAGGAAACAGTGTTCCTCTCCTCTCCTCTCCTCTCCTCTTCTCTCCTCTATATCATTGGTTCTCAAAGTAGGGTCCGGGGACCCCCAGGGGTCCTTGAGGTAGTTCCAGGGGGTCCCCAGCTAAATGATAGATTAGGCACCAAATGGACCCTTATGGGTCTGTAACTCTGAGAGTGTACAAATGGAACCAAATGGACCCTAACGGGTACATTTGGTTCCATTTGTACACTCTCAGAGTTAAATTGACATAGATTTTACAATATAAATTGCGTTCCAAGTGATAGAAATGCCATTAAATGGGGGTCTGTAGCCCTAATGCATGTCAAACCGGGAGTTCTTGACATTAAAATGGTTGAGAATCACTGCTAGAGCCGTAAACAATCTTCTCTTATGGGGGTCCCTGGCATATCTTTTGAAATGGGGATCCGCGGGCTAATAAGTGTCAATTTGGGGGTCCTTGACATGAAAATGTTTGAGAACCACTGGTCTATATCTCCTCTCCTCTCTCCTCCACCCCTTGCACTTTGGCTAATTAATATTGACTGGTGTAAGATATGTTGAAAAGGTTTAGAAATGTTCAAAAAGTTTACAGAATCAGAATCAGAATCAGTTTTATTGCCACATCACAGGTTTACAAGTTAAAAAAGTGGGTGAAATTCGTTTTTGTACATCGTTCCCATCGCAACGTTAGTTTCCATAGAAAGAAGAGGGGGGGGGGGGGAGAAGAGGGGGTGGGGGGCAAGTGGGAAGGAGATCAAAACAAGAGAGCAACAGAAGGCCAGACAAGTTATCTACATATTTACAAAGTACCTGAGATAATAAAAAAACTAAGGTGCCTGAGCATAGCAGCAATGTATGTATACTGTGCATGTTATACTTATACTGTGCATGATATACATATGGACGTTAAGGTGCTTAGAGGAAAAGAGCACAATAAAAAAAGACAAAAAAAGTCAGTGCGTTATACATGGGATTAAGGTGCAAAAGGTCAGTGCGTGTCCACCTAGGGTGGACTGACCCTAGTATAATCCGCAAGTAGCTCCATGAGGGACTTTATTGTTTCAGTTTTTGAGAGGCTGCAGCCAGTGTGTGCAGTTCAGATTGATGTTATTCCTGTAAGGATAATCATTGTTCCAATTCCTAATATGAAATTTGCAGCAGCAAAATACTTAAAAGGATAAAGACTGTTGACTGTTTTCTATTGTTCCATTAAATTGGATTCAGTTCTAAAAGGCAAAAAACTGTACACGTCTTTTCTTTTGCGGGGGGCGCGGGGAAAGTAATATAAAGTAATGTGATTCCAAGTAATAAGTAATATAATATTATTACTTTTCAAAGGAGTAATAAGTAATAAGTAACATATTACTATCCTAAGTAATATAGCCCAACACTGATCTTGACTGAGTTCTCTATCCTGATTGGATAAAATTGGTATCCTAACCTGAAAATGCATTTTCTGTTTAATAAAGAGCTGGAGAGACATGGAGAATCCTGTTACTGAACAAACACTCTATAGCAATGAGTACTATCAGAATATAGAGCTATTTAACACTTTCTTTAAACAAAGAAAAACACTTACCCTACCTTTTCTTATTTCCCACTTCGACACCATCACGACACTTGTGTGGCAGATGCGATTGATATTGTATTTAAAGGAGCATTTCACCCCTGGAAGAAGTTCCAGTCACTCAAACATACCTCTATATGTAGTGGGAAAAAGTATAAACATTTAAAATTGGCGTCCCATAACTGGAGGACAAAAATAGTCTGTCTGTGTTTTAGGAATTGCAGACCACAGCGTATCACTGCCTATAACTTCAACTCCCAGAATGCTTTGCGCACCCACCCTCTCCGACGGGGCGCGGTTCCCAAACGCAGCCACCCACATTGCATATGTAATATCACCTACACACCCACAACCAGAGCCTTCTGGCACTGCCCACAACACATGGCTACCCCGGTGCCACCTGGGTATGTTTGGGCATGCGTGGGGTATAAACTCAAGAAGCGCCATATTCAATTTGTAGAGTAGGAGTTCAGAGTAGTCTTGAGGTGACTTGTTTCTTGGTGAGTATTGAGGGACGTTATTGTAAACATGACACCGCCGGTGTGCCCTTGTGCAGTACCACATTGCACAGTTACTAAGAGGAGGGATCATCCTGGTGGAGTTAGTGCCTTCACCTTTCCAGTCAAGGATCCAGAGCGTTGCAAGAAGTGGGTCAGAGCAATCAAGAACCCGAAGTTCAACGACAACACACCGCTCAGGGAGCTACAGAACATGAGAGTGTGTAGTTTACACTTCAACCCGGAGGAGTATGAATGTGACCAGATGAGGTACCGTCTCATGGGAGGTCGAAAACCTCGACCAGTACTGTCGAACACCGCGGTTCCTTCCATCGCCTGCGAAAAGGCGTCGAACACAGGTATACCAAGTTGCTGTAATAGTCATAGCACTGTTTTGTTTTGATCGGATCACGGTAATATCTTAGTATTGCCCTGAAACTAGCCATATGGTTTGCATGATGTTCGTCTGTCACGAGCGTCATGGCGCAAATTCAACCTGGTTTTTAGGTACTTTCTGCATTTACAACCCGTACATCTACATAAACGTTCAGATTTCAAATATAAAGTGCTTACTTCATGGCCACGGGTGTTACAATTATGTACGGGCCCCCAGAAGTACCCGTATCTTACGTATTGTTCAATAAAAAGCTTTTTTATCCGATCGGCAGCCATTTTTATCATAGTTATAATGTATCAGAGTGCAATACAACTCCCAACCGATAGGGTCGCATAGTTGAAAGCAATTCAGAGAAAATGGCCACCGATCGGATTAAAATGCTTTTTATTGAACAATACGGAAGATACGGGTACTTAGACCCACCCGATGTATATTGTAACATCCGTGGCAATGGGGTAAGCACTTTATATGTGAAATCTGAATGTTTATGTAGATGACTTCACGACCGCCGTGTGATCCATGGTTATATCTGAGTACATTGAGCAAACATAGCTACGCGTAGCATAACAATGGGTATATATGAATGGCTATCGTTATTATTGCATGTGTCGAAGTTGCCTGGTGTAATATTGTTTGTTCAGGTTTGTATTTTCATTTTTACCTATTCCCAAACGTCTTTTTCAATACATGCTGTCAAAAACCCAACTGTAAACCTTTTGTACAGTTTGTTTGTACATCTGTAGGAAAAGGTCAGTTCCTTTTTCAAATTTGCTTTACAACGTTGGAAAATAGTTCATAATACCTCCCCTACAACTGGGCCACATATCTGGGGGGCCAGATGTTTTACAGCAAGTGATTTTATTTTCACTCCATTTACAGTACATCTCCATTTGCTGACTAGTGTCATGCCATTTACCCTGATCTTACACTTCAGAATGCACTTTGTCACACCACAGAATCAATGCACTTAAGAAAACAGTAATGTACAGAGCCATGGCATACTAGAATGTGCTCCCCCCATATTTGACTCTAACGAGAAATACATTTGGTTTCAAAAAGAAACTTAAGGAAGCAATAATCAAAAAGGAAATTAGATTAGATTAGGTTATTATTTTTGGTATTTTCGGACAGACAAACCTGTTTTGTTTTTAATTTAATTTAATTTTTTATTGTTAATATAAATGATGTTTTCCAAGTTTGTGTTTTTGTTCACTAACATTGATTATGTTGTACTGCATTTTATGATTTGTATTGTGATGATTTTGCTTGGACCCCAGGAAGAATAGTCTCCACTAAGGTGTAGACTAATGGGGATCCTTAACAAACAAACAAACAAACAAACAAACAAACAAACAGTTTACAGCGAAATAAGAGTGTGAAATTCTTCATAGCATTAGCAACATGATCAGGAAAAGAAAAACTAGTCAAACTAATATAAGACCAAATATAACTAATTTCTATATTGCTTGGACAACAGAATCTGATAAAATGTTTGAATTGTTTGAATTGTACCGCTAAACCATTCCTCACGAGGCCTCACACAGCTGTCCAAATGTTTGAATGTAGTAATAAATCATGTTTTTTTGGACATAACACTATGTTGCTGTTTCTACTCTCATCCAGACAGAGGAACCGTCAACGTCGCTGAACATTGTTCCAGTGGCAGTGCCAGGGGCAAGTCAATGTGTAAGTTAGCCTAGCTGTTTAAAAAACTACTTTACTCAGGTGTCATCCACTTCTAGCGCCATAGAAAATATGCAATGAAAAGTCTGCAAATGTTGACGTGAACATCTGGAATGTTCTCATTTGAATACAATCATACTTCCATATGAAAGAGATTGCTTTCAAGTCATGGTTTTCATTCAGACCGCAGGACAACTTTCCAGTGAAGTTGAGACCGATGTGGAGGCGTGTGACCTGGGGGATGAGAGCTACGAGCCTGAGACGATGACAGAGGAGGAGGAGGAGGAGGAGGCATTGAATGGGAAGGGGAAGGTGCTCAAGGATGGGAAGGTGCTCGTGGATGAGGAGAGGATAATGTCCCTCTTCAAATTCTGCCAGGTGTGTGGAAAATCTATCGCAAAATCAGATGTGCAGAAGCACTATGTTGGTGCACAGCTCAACATCAAGTGGCGGTGCACTGACGGCCACACAGACACCTGGAGGTCATCGCCGGATGTCAGGGGCATGGCAGAGGTCCACTTACAAGTTGCTGGAGCAGTTGTTTTCACGGGGTGCAGCTTCACTGAGCTTGCAACGTGGGCAAAGACCATGAGACTGCACATGTTTGGTGCCACAACCTTTCATGAACTTCAAAAGGCCTATCTTCACCCTGCCATTGAGGACCTATATCAGCAGCAGAGGAGAGGACTCTTGGCACGAGTCTACTTTGAGCAGGAAGGCATAGAATATAGTCCTAGTAAGCAGCCACAACTCCTGGGAGATGCCAGATGCGACTCTCCTGGATTCAGTGCCAAGTTCTGCCACTACACCTTCATGTTGGAGGACACAAAGGAGATTCTTCACACTGAACTGGTCAAGTAATGTTGATGTTTTGAAATGTTGTGTTCACAGCAGGATGGTCTGTTTCTAACAGAACATAGTGTAACATTGTGTTGTTACTGAAATAACTTTCTGTACTGCTGCATTTTGTTTCTTGCTCCTCCTTCCAGGTCACAAAAGCCTCCAGCTCTGTTATGATGGAACCACTGGGCTTCAAGCGTGGACTGACAGGTTCTCATATGCTTTATTGCTCTTATGTTGCCTGCCTTGTTATAACTACATTTTCTCATTTTGTGGGTCATTGTACAGCACCTTGTAACTATGTTTTGAAAAGCACTTCATAGATAAACTTTGCTTACTTACAGAGCTGCTTGGTATGGGGTTGTATGTGGACGTGATCGCTACAGACCGCTCTCCCTCGGTCCGAAAGCTGATGAGAGTCGAGTACCCGGAGATCGAACATCAGTTTGACGTATGGCACACAGCTAAAGGTTGGCTCTGGTTCAAAGCTGTATACACTATATACTATTCATGTTATCATCAGATAGTTGTGGCAGCACATGTAATTTCATGCAGGTCAGGCACCGCGGTGAAGTTGGTTTCAGGTTGGATATTCACCCAGTTGGATATTCGAAAATCTTAGGGACCGTCAATAAATTACAGATTGCAATTTAAAAAAAAATGCTATATCTCCTAGACAAAATCACCTGGACACACCAAAACACATCACAATGTTCATTGACCATGCATACACTATGCACACCTTTTATTTTGAAAAAAATCCTAAAAATGTATTTTTTTATGATTTTCTGAAATCTAAGAAATTGAATAACCTTTTGGTCGCATGACCTTTTCAACAAAACCATTATTCAAATTATTTGTCAGTAATTCCTACATCATGCACACCCTTTATTTTTGAAAGTTTTCCTCAAAATGTATTTTTTATGAATTTCTGAAATCTAAGAAATTGAATAACTTTTTGGTCACATGACTTTTTCAATAAAATCATTGTTCATATTGTCTGTCAGTCATGCCTACATGATGCACAGAATTTATTTTGATTTTTTTCCTCAAAAGGTATTTTTTATGAATTTCTGAAATCTAAGAAATTGAATGATATAAATTGATAACCTTTTGGTCACAATTCCTACATGATGCACACCCTTTATTTGGAAAATATGGCAGGACCAAAACAGTAGGCAATAAGCATTAAGAACAATATGCAGGTGTAAAGGAGCAACTTGGACACTCAGGCATGAAGGAAGCATGAGTTCAAGTCCGTTGCTCTCCCCATGTATGGGGACTAGGTTGGCAACAATAAGCCAAAGAATAAGCCATAGAAATGGAAGACTGAACTTGAGAAAAAGAAAACTGTAATTGTGACATAGCTTGTGACATAGCTTTGACCAATTGGAGTAAGACAGTGCTATTTGGCATGATGACCCTCTACCATACTGTACAGTTTCATAAGCATATGACACTGCATGTATGTTTTAGGGGCAGAAGAAGAATTTTCACAAAACGTCAATTTTCATTGGCTCATAAAACCTTAATTTTTTCACTTAAATGTACTACGATTTTTGGTCCGCATAGGTCCAAAGTTCATGTGTAGAACATTTTGTGTATTTTGATAAAAAGTCCCGGGAGAGATAGATTTGGACTGTTTTTCATTATAATCAAAAGGTCAGAGGTCAAAAGTCAGAGCACGAAAGTTTTTCGGCATGAGGAGACACATATGTGTATCAAAGTTTCATTGCCGACGGTCAAACGATTCATGAGCTATGCACGTTCAAATTGAGTGCTCATTTTCAATTGAGTGCTATAGCGCCACCCTTTGGCCAATGGTCATGGGCTTCACATGGTCACCGTTTGGCATGGCCATCTACCAGATTCCCACGAAAACCGACTGCACGGTTCAGCCTGCAGAACTGCTATTTTTGGCAGAAGAAGAAGTTACAAAATTATTTGTACTTATTCTCATTGTCATTTATTTGATTTGTATAGTTTTCACGGTGTTCGAATGCAGCTTCATCTATGTTGAGAAGTTTGAAATAACATAACATTAACATAACATCCACATCGTATTCTTTCACCGTAAGCGGCCCTCGGTTTTGTGAAAGAATACGATGTGGATGTTCTCAACGGATGTTTATTTCAAACTTCTCAACATAGATGAAGCTCCATTCGAACACCGTGAAAACTATACGAATCAAATAAATATGACAATTAGAATAAGTACAATTAATTTTGTCCCATCATTTCAAAAACAATATCAGTGCATTCCAATCAATGACCTTTTCAATAATTCAACAATAAGAATTCAATTATAATGCAGTGATTTCATAACTCTATACCTTAGTTTCAATTCAACTTATTCAATTCAACAATATAATTCCATTGTGTTTTCAATAAGCCAATTCATTTACATAACAATCTAATACCAAACAAAGAAAAGAACAAAGCAGAATAAACCATAACCCAAAATGAAGTACCAAACAATTACAACAATTAACTCTAAAGTAGATCAAAAGAAACCAAAAACAAACAATCCTCTACCTCACTCTGCTAACCAGGGGCGCTAGGTCGGTGCAGAAAGTTACTGGAACTCTGGGGTTCAAACATAGCAAAGCAAGCAACAGGCAGGCACTGTGGACAAAATGAACCATTTCAAAGCTGCATAAACATTTCAAACTGCTTCAATATTACTTCAACTAGAGTTTGACTTCAACTCATAGTCCGGCAGCCGAGGTGGACGGGTGGGAAATTTGGTATGTAGTCTTTTTTATTGGCCTACAATATTGTCTATATACATACATTCATGAATCCACTTGCTGACTGGCAGAACGTATTGGGCAATTATTTTATAGGGGTTCTCTTGTGACTCTACCATTAGCATCCTATGGCAGGCAAAAATGTCAAACTTTCCTTTTGCTTTAAGTAGCATGTGACATGTCAAACTAGGGGTTTTTCATGATTCTGAATCCATTCCAAGCATTAGTTTTGCACAAAATACACTCATTGGGCTAAAAACAGCCATAGACATCATGACAAATTGTCACATTTTGGGCACATTTGGGCAAGTGGCTATGGCTGCTTCGTCGAAAATCCTGATGATGATGATGATGCTAATGTCCTAGAGGAGGAAGAGAGAGAAAATCCTGATGATGATGATGATAATGTCCTAGAGGAGGAAGATGAGGAAGAGAGAGAAAATCCTGATGATGATGATGAGGAAGAGGAGGAAGAAAAGCCCTCTGATGAAGATGAGGAAGAGGAGGAAGAAAAGCCCTCTGATGAAGAGGAGGAAGAAAAGCCCTCTGATGAAGATGATGATGAGGAAGAGGAAGGAGAGAAAAACCCTCTGAAGATGATGAGGAAGAGGAGGAAGAGAGAGAAAATCCTGATGATGATGATGAGGAAGAGGAAGAAAAGCCCTCTGATGAAGAGGAGGAAGAAAAGCCCTCTGATGAAGAGGAGGAAGAAAAGCCCTCTGATGAAGATGATGATGAGGAAGAGGACGGACATTTTGTTGAAAAGGTCATGTGACCCAAAAGTTATTCAATTTCTTACACTTCAGAAATTCATAAAAAATACATTTTGAGGAAACTTTTCAAAATAAAGGGTGTGCATCATGTAGGCATGACTGACAGACAATATGAACAATGATTTTGTTGAAAAGGTCATGTGACCCAAAAGTTATTCAATTTCTTAGATTTCAGAAATTCATAAAAAATACATTCTGAGGAAACTTTTCAAAATAAAGGGTGTGCATCATGTAGGCATGACTGACAGACAATATGAACAATGATTTTGTTGAAAAGGTCATGTGACCGAAAAGTCATTAATTTTTTTAGATTTCAGAAATTCATAAAAAATACATTTTGAGGAAACTTTTCAAAATAAAGGGTGTGCATCATGTAGGCATGACTGACAGACAATATGAACAATGATTTTGTTGAAAAGGTCATGTGACCGAAAAGTTATTCAATTTCTTAGATTTCAGAAATTCATAAAAAATACATTTTGAGGAAACTTTTCAAAATAAAGGGTGTGCATCATGTAGGCATGACTGACAGACAACATGAACAATGATTTTGTTGAAAAGGTCATGTGACCCAAAAGTTATTCAATTTCTAAGATTTCAGAAATTCATAAAAAATACATTTTGAGGAAACTTTTCAAAATAAAGGGTGTGCATCATGTAGGCATGACTGACAGACAATATGAACAATGATTTTGTTGAAAAGGTCATGTGACCCAAAAGTTGTTCAATTTCTTAGATTTCAGAAATTCATAGAAAATACATTTTGAGGAAACTTTTCAAAATAAAGGGTGTGCATCATGTAGGCATGACTGACAGACACTATGAACAATGATTTTGTTGAAAAGGTCATGTGACCCAAAAGTTATTCAATTTCTTAGATTTCAGAAATTCATAAAGACCACTGTATTGTATATAGACCACTGTACTGTATCTATAGCTGTATGAGACCACTGTACTCTATCTAGACCACCGTACTGTATCTATCGCTATATGAGACCACTGTACTGTATCTAGAGACCACTGTATTGTATATAGACCACTGTACTGCATCTATTGCTATATGAGACCACTGTGCTGCATCTATATCCCACTGTATTGAATCTATAAACCATTGTACTGCATCTAAAGACCACTGTACTGCCTCTATAGACTAGCTACTGTATCTATAGACTGCTGTACTGTATCTATAGACCACTCTAGTGCATCTGTAGACCATGTAGTGCATCTGTAGACCCCTATACTGCATCTGTAGACCACTCTCGTGCATCTGTAGACCCCTATACTGCATCTGTAGACCACTCTAGTGTGTCTGTAGACAGTAGACCCCTATACTGCATCTGTAGACCACTCTAGTGCGTCTGTAGACCCCTATACTGCACCTGTAGACCACTCTAGAGTGTCTGTAGACCCCTATACTGCATCTGTAGACTCCTATACTGCATTTGTAGACTCCTATACTGCATCTTTAGACCACTCTAGAGTGTCTGTAGACCCCTATACTGCATCTGTAGACCCATATACTGCATATGTAGACCCCTATACTGCATCTGTAGACCACTCTAGAGTGTCTGTAGACCCCTACACTGCATCTGTAGACCACTGTTGTGATCTGTAGACCACTCTAGTGCATCTGTAGACCACTCTAGAGTGTCTTCAGACCCCTATACTGCATCTGTAGACCAATGTTGTGATCTGTAGACCACTCTAGACTAGTGTCTGTAGACCCCTATACTGCAGCTGTAGACCACTGTAGTGCATCCGTAGACCATTGTACTGCATCTACCAAGCCTTTGTGGCGACCGCCTCCCCACTGGCCCCAGGCTCAGGAATAGCTTGCCCCTACACGTCAGAGCTAACCAGTCAATTGTTATTTTTCAATCTTTATTAAAGACTAATTTATTTTGCCTGGTCTTTAGCGACAGCTGAGCCTGGCAGTCCATGTTTTTCCTTTACTGGTGCTAATGTTTTGTTTTTGTTTCTATTTCATGGTATTTTATGCTGATGTCTATTTATATTGCATTGTTATGTTTTGTTTTAACCTGTACAGCACTTTGGGTGACCTGGTCGTGTTAAATTTGCTTTATAAATACATTTTAAGTTGTGTTGAGTTGAGATGCAGTATAGTGGTCTATAAATACAGTACAGTGGTCAATGTATGTGGTCTATAGATGCAGTACAATGGTCTATATATGCAGTACAGGGGATAAAAGGATAATTCCTTTTAACAGGTCGTTCATGAAAGTCCTTGCGGTCTTGTTTCCAATGAGAACCTGTGAGCAATTGGGGTTAAGAGTCTTGCTCAGGGACAAATTTCATATCATCGGCACATATGCTGGGATAGCCTGGAATCGAACCTGGGGCAACCAGGGCCAGCTGGTTCCCTAGGCGGGCTCACTAACCACTCAGCTATGGCCACCCCCGGGTTTAAAGATTCATCTTTTTTATATATATATATTTGTTTTAATAATAATAATAATATTCGAATATATTCGAATATCTGCCCATTTTTAAGACCAATATTCGAATGTCATTTCTGAGGAAAGTTACCAGCCCTACTCTAGATGCAGTACAGTGGTCTCATGCAGCTATAGATACAGTACGGTGGTCTAGATAGAGTACAGTGGTCTCTAGATACAGTACAGTGGTCTCATACAGCTATAGATGCAGTACGGTGGTCTAGATACAGTACAGTGGTCTCATACAGCTATAGATACAGTACGGTGGTCTAGATAGAGTACAGTGGTCTCTAGATACAGTACAGTGGTCTCATACAGCTATAGATACAGTACATGGTCTCATACAGCTATATATACACACAGTACAGTGGTCTCATACAGCTATAGATGCAGCACAGTGGTCTCATACAGCTATAGATACAGTACAGTGGTCTCATGCAGCTATAGATACAGAACAGTGGTCTCATACAGCTACTGTATAAATACAGTAAAGTGGTCTCATACAGCTATAGATACAGTAAAGTGGTCTCATACAGCTATAGATACAGTACAGTGGTCTCATACAGCTATAGATACAGAACAGTGGTCTCATACAGCTATAGATACAGTACAGTGGTCTCATACAGCTATAGATACAGAACAGTGGTCTCATTCAGCTATAGATACAGAACAGTGGTCTCATACAGCTATAGATACAGTAAAGTGGTCTCATACAGCTATAGATACGGTACAGTGGTCTCATGCAGCTATAGATACAGTACAGTGGTCTCATACAGCTATAGATGCAGCACAGTGGTCTCATACAGCTATATAGATACAGTACAGTGGTCTCATACAGCTATAGATACAGTAAAGTGGTCTCATACAGCTATAGATATGGTACAGTGTTCTCATACAGCTATACTGTAGATACAGTAAAGTGGTCTCCTTTTTACAATAGGCGGAAAATACATATTTGTACTGCATGCAAACAACTTCATGGTTCTTGCCCAAAACTGCATGAGATTGGCATAAATTTGGCATGTCTGTACAGGGGAGGCTTGTAGGTATCCATGTAACCCATTTCCATTCACATATATTGAGGTGACAGTTCAAGGGACCATTTGGAAAATGGTGATGGCCATTTTTCCATGCCAAAATGTCGTCTTAACTTTGAATCATTAGGTATTTAGCCCCCTTCCTGACAATAATAATAATATTCGAATATATTCGAATATCTGCCCATTTTTAAGACCAATATTCGAATGTCATTTCTGAGGAAAGTTACCAGCCCTACTCTAGATGCAGTACAGTGGTCTCATGCAGCTATAGATACAGTACGGTGGTCTAGATAGAGTACAGTGGTCTCTAGATACAGTACAGTGGTCTCATACAGCTATAGATGCAGTACGGTGGTCTAGATACAGTACAGTGGTCTCATACAGCTATAGATACAGTACGGTGGTCTAGATAGAGTACAGTGGTCTCTAGATACAGTACAGTGGTCTCATACAGCTATAGATACAGTACATGGTCTCATACAGCTATATATACACAGTACAGTGGTCTCATACAGCTATAGATGCAGCACAGTGGTCTCATACAGCTATAGATACAGTACAGTGGTCTCATGCAGCTATAGATACAGAACAGTGGTCTCATACAGTTACTGTATAAATACAGTAAAGTGGTCTCATACAGCTAGATACAGTAAAGTGGTCTCATACAGCTATAGATACAGTACAGTGGTCTCATACAGCTATAGATACAGAACAGTGGTCTCATACAGCTATAGATACAGTACAGTGGTCTCATACAGCTATAGATACAGAACAGTGGTCTCATTCAGCTATAGATACAGAACAGTGGTCATACAGCTATAGATACAGTAAAGTGGTCTCATACAGCTATAGATACGGTACAGTGGTCTCATGCAGCTATAGATACAGTACAGTGGTCTCATACAGCTATAGATGCAGCACAGTGGTCTCATACAGCTATATAGATACAGTACAGTGGTCTCATACAGCTATAGATACAGTAAAGTGGTCTCATACAGCTATAGATATGGTACAGTGTTCTCATACAGCTATACTGTAGATACAGTAAAGTGGTCTCCTTTTTACAATAGGCGGAAAATACATATTTGTACTGCATGCAAACAACTTCATGGTTCTTGCCCAAAACTGCATGAGATTGGCATAAATTTGGCATGTCTGTACAGGGGAGGCTTGTAGGTATCCATGTAACCCATTTCCATTCACATGTATTGAGGTGACAGTTCAAGGGACCATTTGGAAAATGGTGATGGCCATTTTTCCATGCCAAAATGTCGTCTTAACTTTGAATCATTAGGTATTTAGCCCCCTTCCTGACAATAATAATAATATTCGAATATATTCGAATATCTGCCCATTTTTAAGACCAATATTCGAATGTCATTTCTGAGGAAAGTTACCAGCCCTACTCTAGATGCAGTACAGTGGTCTCATGCAGCTATAGATACAGTTCGGTGGTCTAGATAGAGTACAGTGGTCTCTAGATACAGTACAGTGGTCTCATACAGCTATAGATGCAGTACGGTGGTCTAGATACAGTACAGTGGTCTCATACAGCTATAGATACAGTACGGTGGTCTAGATAGAGTACAGTGGTCTCTAGATACAGTACAGTGGTCTCATACAGCTATAGATACAGTACAGTGGTCTCATACAGCTATAGATGCAGCACAGTGGTCTCATACAGCTATAGATACAGTACAGTGGTCTCATGCAGCTATAGATACAGAACAGTGGTCTCATACAGCTACTGTATAAATACAGTAAAGTGGTCTCATACAGTTAGATACAGTAAAGTGGTCTCATACAGCTATAGATACAGTACAGTGGTCTCATACAGCTATAGATACAGAACAGTGGTCTCATACAGCTATAGATACAGTACAGTGGTCTCATACAGCTATAGATACAGAACAGTGGTCTCATTCAGCTATAGATACAGAACAGTGGTCATACAGCTATAGATACAGTAAAGTGGTCTCATACAGCTATAGATACGGTACAGTGGTCTCATGCAGCTATAGATACAGTACAGTGGTCTCATACAGCTATAGATGCAGCACAGTGGTCTCATACAGCTATATAGATACAGTACAGTGGTCTCATACAGCTATAGATACAGTAAAGTGGTCTCATATGCTATAGATATGGTACAGTGTTCTCATACAGCTATACTGTAGATACAGTAAAGTGGTCTCCTTTTTACAATAGGCGGAAAATACATATTTGTACTGCATGCAAACAACTTCATGGTTCTTGCCCAAAACTGCATGAGATTGGCATAAATTTGGCATGTCTGTACAGGGGAGGCTTGTAGGTATCCATGTAACCCATTTCCATTCACATATATTGAGGTGACAGTTCAAGGGACCATTTGGAAAATGGTGATGGCCATTTTTCCATGCCAAAATGTCGTCTTAACTTTGAATCATTAGGTATTTAGCCCCCTTCCTGACAAGGTAGCATGCCATGGTTGGTCTCATTGGAAACCTGAGGTTCTCTGGAATCCAATGGTATCTCTATCTTTTGGCTAAGTCTAAATTTGAGATCTATGCGAGATCTATCTACCCTATGCGCGTGGACCCCCCTTTCCATCTAGACTATATATTTTGGCTACGTCTAAATTTGAGCGTTCCACAGTCTCCAAAAGACAGTCTCGTCAGTCTCGTCGGCATTTCAGCCAGCCATCCCGCAGGTCTCATAGGGGTAATAAAACATTGAAAAAAACACAATTTGGACCACTTTTTTTCTTGGGATCATCGGAATCCCTATATTAGAGGTCCTATGGATGCCAAAAATCAAAACTAGAAAAAAAATAAGCAGTCACACGTGGACCCCTCCTAGGGCCTCTATACTATATGAACAATGATTTTGTTGAAAAGGTCATGTGACCAAAAAGTTATTCAATTTCTTAGATTTCAGAAAATCATAAAAAATATATTTTTCGGAAAAATGTCAAAATAAAGGGTGTGCATCATGTAGGCATGGCTGACAGACAATATGAACAATGATTTTATTGAAAAAGTCATGTGACCAAAAAGTTATTCAATTTCTTAGATTTCAGAAATTCATACAAAATACATTTTTAGGAAAACTTTCAAAATAAATGGTGTGCATGATGTAGGAATTACTGACAAATAATTTGAACAATGATTTTGTTGAAAAGGTCATGCGACCAAAAAGTTATTCAATTTCTTAGATTTCAGAAAATCTTAAAAAATATTTTTTTAATATTTTTTTCAAAATAAAGGGTGTGCATAGTGTATGCATGGTCAATGAACATTGTGATGTGTTTTGGTGTGCCCAGGTGGTTTTGTCTAGGATATATAGCATTTTTTTTAAATTGCAATCAGTAATTTATTGACGGTCCCTAAGATTTTCGAATATCCAACTGGGTGAATATCCAACCTGAAACCAACTTCACCGCGGTATACAGGGCACAATGTTCAGTGTGTGTGTGTGTGTGTGTGTGTGTGTGTGTGTGTGTGTGTGTAGGTTTCCTGAAAAAGTTGAAGACCAGAAGCAAAAAAAAAGGCCTGGACATATTGCGTGGGTGGACAATGTGAGTGTTGAGTCTTTATGCAAAGAAGACGCATATTTCAAACATGTCATTTGTTCAATCTAATTGTTTTTTCTTGTGTATGTTGTTCTTGAAAGGTCCATTTATAACCACATGTGTTTTTCCTGCTCAACATGTGACGGTGACACAGAGGTGAGGGATCGCCAGCAGTACGATTCTGGATTGTTCTCAGACAGTTGCAATTTCTTTCCATTGTGCCAGTCATTACCAAGCAGTCAATAACTGATATTCACAATACTGTAGCTACTGGAGCAGCGGTGGCTGTCCATTCTTCACCATGTATGTGATGAGCACAAGTGGACAGAGGGTGACGATGAGCACAGCTGCCATCATCTTTCACTGTGCTCAGAGCAGCGACGGAAGAGGATGTGGATGCAGAGGGAGTCTGCATCCTACAAGACGCTGTCCTCCCTGGTCCAGGACAAAAGGCTCCTAAAGGACTTTGGACAAATGGGCCTCTTCGAGCATACTGGTGAGGAATTAGCCCTTGAACGCGATAAGCAATCATAAGTGATTGTCAAGTTGACACCTTTTCAAATGACACATACCAGTTGGTTTACAGTGGATGTTTGTGTGCTTTCATGTTACAACACACAGGTGAGCTTGAGGTGTTCCATAGTGCCCTGCTGAAATACATCCCGAAACGCCAGTCATTCTCCTACATGGGGATGAAGGAGAGAGGCCATCTTGCCATTATGGAGCACAACGAGAATGTTGTAAAGAGAAGGCAAGCCACTACTCTTACAGGTGTGTTTTAGGAGCAGATATATGACTCTTTTTTTTTACACTTGCAGCATACTTTCAATGGTGAGTCCTTGTTGAAACTTTTTTGCCTCCTTTTATTCAGGTGCACCGCGTCACAAGAAGGTCAACTGCACTACCACTTTAGAGACACACTAATGCAGCTGGTCATTGAGCGTCGCCGGGACCCAAGTGTGGTGTACAAGGCCCCGACATCCTCACTCGATCTGCCTCAACCATCGGACCTTCCGCCCAACATTGCCCGTACACTTGCCCCCCCACTGCAGGAATTACTCGACAGAAGTCGGAGTCGGTTCCAATAGGTAAGTCCTGCATGTTGTGAAGCTTCTAGTCTTCTCCTTGATTGTTCCCAGTCAGTGACACCTCTCCTGTCATATTCTGATGCAGTAGCCGGTTGGTTGCTGGTGACCATGCTGATGACACAACGGTGATGGGTCTCATTAGTGATGATGAGACTGCCTACAGGATTCCCGCAGGGGATGCTGTGGGCGCTGGGGGCGTGTTCTCTCCTCCACGTCATCAGTGCCCATACCCTAGGTGGGGTTGGCAAAAGGGCCTCTGTGTGGAGTTTGCATGTTCTCCCCGTGTTCCCTAGGGTAGGTACCCTCCCTAGAGGGGAAAGGAAATGGTTGGAATAACGTGTTCCTTCCACGCGCTACGTCCAACCAGGGAAACTCTCCCCTGTCAGGTGACAAGAAGGTCAGTTGGCTCTCATGCATTGAAGGAGGCATGAGCTCGGCCCTGACCTCCCTAGGTTGGCAGAGGGAAGGTAGTGCCCAGGATTACATAGACAATTGGCACTGGGTGTAAAAAATGGGGTTACAAAATCGTGGGATAATTTTTTTAAAGAGAGACTGCCTACAGGAATATGGTCAAATCACTGACACAATGGTGTCATGATAACAACCTCGCACTCAATGAAGGACACCAAGGAGCTGATTATGGACTACAGGAGGCCGGGAAGAGAGCTTGCTCCCCTGTGCATCGACGGTGTCGCAGTGGAGATGGTCAGCAATTTCAAGTTCCTTGTTGTGCTGCCTTATTTCATTGTCATTAGTTGAACCCTGCACCGTTATGTGTCCATACATTTGATCTGCTCATATTGGGAACATTTCACATATCTGACCATTTTCCTTGTGTTTTGTCTATGGCTATGTTCTAATTTCCAGGAGACTGCACATGATAGCAGCTTTGTTCAACACTTGAAGTTCAAGTACACATGACCAAGGACCTCAAATGGGCCACACTTGATGTGCTGAAAAAGGCAGAACACTTTCCATCATCAGGCTGAGTGCTGAGCCCTGCTGCTAAATCACTCTGGCTACGTGGGACGTCACACAGACATTATCACTTCTTCCTCTATTATGATTATATTTTATAACTGCAATCGTTTCACCCATTGTTTCACACCTGTAAACTTGTGATGTGACAATAACTGTCCTTGAAAGAAGGCCCCTCATGCACGTGAAAGTTGAGCAGAAATGAATATATGGACTACAAAGTGGGTATGATCACAGTTGAATACCTACACACTGTTTTGGCATAACATTGTCTGAGTGCATTTATGCTTATTCTACAGCCAGGCATTGTGCACAGTATATTATTGCTGCTATCATTTTAGGAACCAAAACATAGAATGTTACTATTATGTACTTGTCAATCAAGGTGTGACAATTGGAATATTGAATCAAACTGAAACTATGGAAACTGTTTACCTTATCATTGCTTGTTTACATTTTGAGTGAATGGAGAATTTTGCATACTACTGTGTAATGCACCGGCTCCAGAGAAAATGTGCCAATATGGAAGTAAAAAGGAAAAACCTACTGCCTGTGTGCTGTGTCCCTTACATTGTGCTCATATACAAGCTATGTAATGTACTGTAAGATGCAACCAGTGTTATTTATCAGCCCACAAAGTTGTGATAAGTCTTGATAATATTGAACTCAGGCTAGTAGACTTGCATACTTTGTTATCTGGTTTTTACTCTCCATATCATTTTGAATATGCGAACACTAACACCAAGTTGATAACAGTATAGGCTTCCCCTGCTACATTACATGTGACCAAATACAAATAACTCTGTTTTTGGGCAGTTTTCACTGTTATCTCTGACTAAAACATGGACAGTATACTCATGACGTACACTGTTTATGTAACATACATGATAAAATGAATTCTGTGCCAAATGAGACATCAGACCAGATATGTCTAATGATGGTTCAAAAGTACATTATAGTATCACAGCTGTAATTGGTATCAAATATGTCAAACTGAAAATACTGGCCAAGTAATGAAATGTACATTTCTCATGAATGGTTATTATAGGCATACCTTCAATGAATATTGCAACCAAATGTGAAGAATCTTAGTTTTATTTACAAAACAAATAAGAAATATGAAAAAAAATGTTAGCTGGATTTCAGCTGAATTTCAGCTGCCTGTGCACCAATTGCATAGCCTGACACTCAGCCTGATTTTTTTTTTTTTTTTTTTTTTCAAAGACTCTTTGGCGATTGGTTCATACTGGATTATCCCGATCCCGATTCGTCGTACAGATTTTCAACCGATAAACACACGCCTTCGACAGCGTCACCAGACCCTGAATGCGAGGCAAACGATTCAGGGGGTGGAGCCAGGCTACCAATTGCATGTCCATGGAAACAAAAATCGAGGCACGGTGTTGCCACGAATTCCCCCGTGCGCAATGCCTGCTGGATGAGCTGTTGGATGAGCAAGATGCCACGGGGGGACCAGCAGGGCAACCAATATGTGTATATGTGTTTGCAATAAACTTAGATCGACATAACCTGGAAAAATCAACCAGAACCAAAGGGGGCTGTTCATAGCTCTTCAAAAGCCTCACGGACTTGCTGGAATCCACGGTACTGTCCCGTTGGTGATGGGTATGCGGATCTGATGGCTTTTATGACGCAGGCCGGTAAGACGATGCGAACTCCTGGACCAAGTTTCTCTCCTTGCAACACCCACTCAACGAAGTGCCTGTAGGCTACCAAACGATACTGACTGAAAGATATAATTGACAAAAGACATGATTACTAATCATTGATTAGATCGGTACACTACCGTTACATGCACCGGAATATTCCACCTCTATTCAGAATGACAGCTAAAATAATACAAACACCTCATTATGCACCTCACCATTTTCAAATTTTTGTACACGAATAATACTTCTATCTAGCTTCCATGTAGGCCTAAAACAGTTGAGTGAATGAATATTGTCCATACACTCATGCTCCTGTGACTACCACGGATCTTTCCATTTGACTCTTCAATGCTTACAGTAAATACAGACCTACAGTAGCCTAATATGGACATGTAAAATGCACACACACTGGGTAGAATTATCCAGCTGGAACATTATAACGACCCAGGAGTCTACAATTCATAAGCTAATAAAATAATTGATGCCAGCACTCACGTTGTGTCCCTCGTGTAGGATAGGACAGGCTACTTATTATTTTATTTCAAAAGAGGCAACAATGCAATCAGATCAGGACGCGTAATTGGCTCCATGTACCTTCATCAGCTAGCTTAGCCTACCCGAGGTATACAACGTGAGATTTTAGTGATAGTGGTTACTTTACAGCAATGTTTACTTACTCGTCAGACAAGCGTCCACCTGGCCCCTTTGGTTCTGGTTGATTCTCCCAGTTCTTTTTGGGAATCCTGAAGTAGGTTTCCAGGTTATGTCGATCTAAGTTTATTGCAAAGCTGTTGTGCACAGTTGTACATATCGGTTGCCCTGCTGGTCCCCCCCTGGCATCTTGCTCATCCAACAGCTCATCCAGCAGGAATTGCGCACGGGGGAATTCGTGGCAACAAATCGACTCGATGTCTGTCACCATGGACATGCAATTGGTGCACAGGCACCAAGAAGTGTTCCCGACGCGTGGCTGCTCATCATCCGCCCCAGCAGCTAATGCTGCCTGCCTGGCTGCTTGAGCAGCAGTCGCCGCCGCCTCTTCCTCGTCCCTGCGCTGGAGCTGTTCATCGCTATACTCCGGTTCAAATAAATAGCCCTGCTGTATGTCAGAATCAGCAATAACTTGCAAATAGTCATCTTCCTCCATGGAATCCTCTGACTCAGATGTGCGTGCTGACGCCATGATACAAATCTGAACGGGGAACGCAGCTAAAGGGGTGGGGATTATTTACAACACAAAACAAAGGGGTGGAGTCCAAGAAGGTTCAAGGTTGGACCAAATCTTGGGGACACCCCTTGGGGCTGTCTTTGGAGCTGGTCTGACTGAGACTCGTCGAGACAACATGTAGTGCGGAAAGGAATGAGACCAATCTCTCGTGACGTAGATAATGTCACGAAACCTTCGAAGATTACTAGATATCTAAAAACACAGATTATACACAAAAAAAAACCAGGATCTTGTTTTTTGAGTCCTAAACTTCATTAAAAGAAGATCTAGTTGCTAAATCGGCAAAGTGTCCCTCTAAGTAAATTGTGATGATAAGATGAGTTTGATTCGATAGTACGTCTTATTGTTTTTTTTTTCACACTAGAAGATTTCAATGAAATAGAAACTATTGAAAATATGTGAAAGAAGGGATAAGTTGAATCCTATATTTATGGAGACTGCATATCATGTCAGTCATAATCCCCCCCAAAGAAGCAGCCTGGTATCTTCTGTCTTTCTGAGAATTATTCCAGTAACAAAGTGACAGTGGTACAACATAAATCAGGTCACTGAAAAACGCAAGACTTAAGTCAATCAAACCGCACCTCTACACATCATCTGATGATCATTTCAAAGTGTTAATACATGTTTTTTAATTCTGTTTTATGTAGAATCTACAACGCCGTCGGGCCATTTATTAAAGAAAACAACCAGAGCCATCTTCGACTGCGGAGATCCAGGGGCCAAGCTCTGCACAATGTCGTCATTCCAGGGTTGTGCAGACAAGAACTGAAGTCCCTTACGTTGACCTGACTAAACCAGAGTTCCAGTATGAGAGCAATCCAGAGCTGGATGAAGAAGAGACGGTTCCTATAAGCCCGTCTCACCATTCTGACTCATTAAACGAGACACTCGAGTGGAATGGACAAGACGTCCTGTTAGGAAGAGATGAGGACAGCGAAAGTGTCTTTAGATCGGATCTGGTAATGCATTAATTAATAGTGGTAATTGTATGTTAAAGGTGACTTTTAGAAAAATGACTTAAGTTTAAAATACACACCCCTTTAAAGCCTTTAATCCATCGGGATGTTTTATTTTTAGTCGCATTCCTGAGCCAATCATTTGATGACTGGGTCATCGGTCATAGGAGACTATTTTAGTCTCCTACTCTTTGACTCCGCTGGTCATCAAACTATTGGCTTTGGAATTAGAGGCTTCACGGGGTGTGTAATTGATTGAAAATAACCATTTATTTTTGGGTGAACTGTTTAAAAATTGTTAATTGTAATAGTATTGGAGAAAGTACCATTGGTGCTTCCCTCTATCAGGAATGACTTCCAAGGACCCAAAAGCAGTACGTAAGCAAGGATCAATGTTCAAAGGTCTCGAGGTTTATTAACCAAACTGAGGCAACACATACAATGGGGTAGAACATACAGATGGCTTTCAGCCTAAGTACAGCACTAATATTCACTAACATCAAACGACGACCTGACAAGGAACTGAACAAACAGGGGAATATATATAGACACAGGGTTAACTGGACACAGGTGAACACAAGCTACAATCAACACTGGGATTGGCTGGGGCACAACAGGACACAGGTGGAGAACAATTACAAATACATACTGGTGAGACAAGACAGGAAGCGATAACAAGGCAGACAGGAAACAATACTACAAAGTAAAGATACAGAACACCAGGGCAAAAGGCAACAGAGTAACAACAATACAAATGTACAAATAGAACATGCATTAAGAACTTTAGGCCTAACCGGCCTAAAGTGTCCACGACCATATAAGGCATTCAAGGTCTAAATAATAAAGTCGGCCTAACCGGCCTAAAGTGTCCACGACCAAATAAGGGCATTCAAGGTCTAATTAATAAAGTCAAAGTCCACGGCCCGAGGAGCGGACCGTGACACCCTCTGTGTCAACCCCTAGTTTTTTAACATAAAATATTATTTCTCTGGGGATTCTAAATATTAAAGTCTGCTATTTTTGGATAATTTCATTCTTGGATTTCACTTTATCATCAACACAATGTAATTGTTTTATTCTCAAATAACTTCAAAGTCTGACTAACCACTATGTATCATAGTTCTACAATTGTGTCAAAATGGATCTTTCAGAATGCACTTCAACATACGGTACATTTGGAAGTAATCATATTCTAGGTTATTGTTCCTCATTTGATAAGCCATCGTTTAAAAAATGTGTACATTTGTATTGATCTTTCAGAATTCACGTCGTGGTCTTCAAGGACGCCATCCCCCTTGCATGCTGAAGAAATACAAGTTTTACAAGTAAGAGGCCCCCAATATGAAGATTGATGATAAGATTCTTGGTTATTGCTTCTCATTGGATAAACTATCATCTTAATTTTTTTTAAATTTCCAATGTTGTCTGCACAGCATTACTCCCTAGTTAACCTAATTATCCTGTGTGTATACTTCTTGAGATCTATCTCCTGATGTGTTTCGTAAATACCAAAGAGCTCAAGCAAGTTGTTAATGTCAATGTTAATAGCATAGGCATAGGCTGACTTTTTTTTTTTTACGTGAAATGAAAATAAAAGTACAATCACATTAAAAAAGGTGCAGGTCCAATAAAATAAGTAAGTGCAGGCCGGTAAGCATCATATGTAATACTTAACACATGTTAAGTTATTGGATACCACAGCAGAACATCTTGGGAAAATGTATCTGAACTTGATACTCTCCCGTTGATGCGACTCAAAAGCCACAACACTCACAGACTTGAGTGTATAAAAGATGTAGTGCAAATAAAACGTATTGGCACTCCTTTTGCAATAATGTAAACAGGTATGTTTTAAACTTCAATTAACTGTACAGAACTATAGTTAATGCTTCATTTGGTTTACCCAGAGGAATCTCACCCATCTGATTAATGTGACAGTGTTAACAACCAGGCTAGTTAAGGGTCATAAGTGACTTTAGTTACTCAGAACAGACCCCAGTAAGCCACAGTCATGGAACATAAGAAAACTTGCTCTTTTAAGCCCAAATTTGTTATAAAAAATATATATTTTCCATTTACGTTGCTGACCTTGTTCATGTTTGAGTTGGGTGCCATCAGTCATGATGGCCTTCACATAACACTACCTTTAGTATGGCAACAGTAATTGAAAATGTATATTTAAGGGTAACAATATGTTATCAAGTTAAGAATGTTTGTTTGTAAGAGTTCATAAAACATGTGACAAATGCACATTATATTTATTATATTTATCTGCTTGATCTAGGGGTGTTATTATGTCTGATTGATATGTAACATCTGATCTAAGGTTATGCATGTTATTGTGTCTGATTGATATGTGACATGTTGGACATTGAAATATATGGACATTTCCCATTCACTTGAGAGGTAATGGGGCTGAGTGCTGTGGGTGATTGGAACATTGGAGCCACCCGACTTTACAAATAGAGGTGTGGCACGGGGGGAGGGGGAATCGAACAAACAACCCGTGTACCAGAGGGAACGGGTGGAAACACGGAGATCTCCGAGGCGCCAGTTTATGCCGTTTACCTAACAAAGTTTAAACGTGACAGTAAACTGCAGCCTACAACCAAGAACGATCGAGCCCAGTGGAAGAGGAACGTGCGGTTGCTGCCGTGGGTATTTGAGCTGCGGTGGTGTACGAGACGCCGGTCGGTGTTGGAGTCGGGAGGAGCCGAATAGCCGGTGAGGCAATACCAAGCAGCCAGTTCTTTGTGGATTACAATTACGAATCGTAGGGGTACCCCGATCCTTAGTTATTATTTGGGCCGCTGCGCGTGGAAGAGACTTTTCTTTTGTGTGGATTAAGGAGCTGTTCGCGGGAGCGCGATAAGAAGTGGACGATCGCAGAGACTATTTATTATTTGAATAGCCGACTTCTAACCACCGTGCGTGTGCGTGTTTGTTTACTGTTTATATTTGCACTGTGATCCGCGGGGTTACTAAAGACAGTGGGATTTGTTTGGGGTTGGGAGAGTGTGTGAAATAATTGTTATGCGTTGATGTGTTGGTTTATTTCTTTTATTTGTTAGGGAAAGAGACAGGGACAGCAGTTAAAAACCCAAGAGGGTGTGTTATTATTTACCATTTTGTGAGGACAATTATTATTTATTGTGGCTTAAATAAAGTAACCATAACTAGCATCCTGCCGATCCTGTTGTTTTCCTTTTTAGTTAATAGTTACCCTTTCTGAGAGAAGGGCTGATTGTTACAAACATATTAACATTAACACTTAAAAATGTGTCCTATATACATTTTGACTTTTATGGTAGACTAACAAAGATCTCCAGTTAAAATCATATTGAACAAAGGTCTGAACTAATAGTATTAGGCAAGGGTGATACTCGGATGTCCAAAGCTGGAGGGATCGTTAAGGCTAATTTCTTAGATGGAGAGGTTGACTTAAATGTTAAATAGGGTATCTCTAAATGTGTGTTTTCTTCTAGTCGGAGAGCCCTCTACATTCAACGCCAGAAGTGCCTTCACTATCAACACAGCAGCTTTCCCCGGCCATGTCAGCTGACAACCCAGAAAGAGCCAGAGAAGTGCGGCCTGCATTAATTCACAGGGTCAAAGTTCTAGAGGACCTTTTGGCCATTTTCATGGACAGCAGCATTATCAATTGCACTTTGCAAATGTCATTCGTAAACGAGAAGGCTATAGATGATGCTGGAGTGTCGAGAGATGTGTACACTTCTGGGAGCAGTTCCTCAAACAGTGTGATGGTGAAGAGGAGCGAGTTCCGCGACTGAGACCAGATTACTCTGAGGCTGAATGGCAAGCAGTGGGAAGAATCTGGGTGAAAGGACTTAGACCATGGTGTACTGCCAGTGAAGCTCTCCAAATCTTTCATTTTAGCTTGCGTCAACGGCATCGAGTCAGTAGATGTAGATGTTCTGATGTCATCTTTTCTAAACTACTTCTCTTCTAGTGAGCGATCTGCTGTAGAAAAAGCTCTCCAGGGCACTATGGATGAAAGCGATGAAGAAGAGTTGCTTGACCTTTTCACCAGGATGGGTTCCCACTGCCTACCTCCCAAAGACAACCTGGAAGCTGCCATTCAAACAATGGCTCATAAAGCCATTATTCAAGAGCCAAAATATATAGTAGATTGCTTTTCAAAATCAATGGCCGGTTCCCAACTGAAACTGACAGACAAAGAAAGTGTGGTGTCTCTCTATGAGTCAAAGAGGGCCACTGGCAAAAAAAGTGGCTCAACTACTTAACCAACAGAGTCCATGACTCAGAGAGAACAGACAACTTTCCATCACCTGCAACGGTACGTGAAAAACGCTGACCAAAGCAAAGCAGAGAAGATCCTTCGGTTCTGCACTGACTCTTCTGTGATATGCGTTGAAAAGATTATAGTCAGCTTCAATGGGGAATCTGGTTTAGGCAGAAGGCTTATAGCACATACCTGTGGAGCCACCCTTCAAGTGCCATACACTTACAGCTCTTATCTCGATTTACAGAGTTTGACAACATTTTGGAAAGCAACTACTTAGAAATGGACATCCTGTGAGTGTATTTCATGGCAGCAATAATTGTTCCTAATGCTAATGATAAAATATAAAAAAAGGGGGGGAAAAATGTGGTTTGTCCCTCAGACAGTCCCTTCTGACAGTTAAGAAGCTTGCCTACCAGTGTCAACAACTTCGACGTTGGTGTACGGCCGGATATATGGAAAAATATAAGCCGGTTTATACGCTCCGTTGATAAATGAGGGCCACTGAGTAGACCGAAATGGTAGCATAGTATTAGCCTTAGTGAGGCACGATAAGAAGATAAGTTAAAAACGGGGGAAGTCGTCCTTAAAGGGTCTACACCATGAAAATCACTTTTTTCTTGGTTTTTTGTATTTTTTGGGGTCCCCAGTGTCTCTTGTACCCAAAAAAATGTTTTTTTTTTAAATTCAGTCATTCCTTCTAGGCCGTGTTGTGACCCTCCAAAAAGTGCCTAGAAAATGAATTTCGTTCCCACGTCTTGGATCTACTTTTTCAATGCATTTTTGCATAGACAATACCCTTGTGGACTTTGGGTTAAAATACCTCCGCACAAAATCCTGCAGTATTTTTTCACAAGCCAGAAATGTATATTAAAGTGAATAACCAAAAAACGAAAATCTTGTGCTGCTATTTTTGCTTGTAAAATATTGAAAATTGATTTTGGCAACACAAAATCTTTCTCAAATGTCATAAATACATTTACCTTACAAAGGTGCAGGCTATCTAATACAGACACTTCCCTGGACTCTTTATCAATCACAACATCTGGTGTATTAGCTGTTAACGATGTAAAAATGTCTGAGTTATCAGAGATGGAACATGGATGAAATGACACACGAATGTTTAAAATACAGTAATAGCACCCATACAATCATAAAATGACAAATCAATATTTGACAGTCCAATGTTGACATGCATGTTTTGTTTACAATCTCTTACTTGGCCATATTGCCAATTAGCTTATGGGCTTTATCAGCACTGGTGAGATGCAGTGGTGGACATTCAGTACTGTACGTTTTCTTTAGTACCTGTACTTTCAGTGGTGTAAAGTAACTAAGTACATTTACTCAAGTAGGCTACTGTACTCAAGTAGAATTTTGAGGTAGTTTTACTTTCACAACGCGACGTGTTGTGAGCTTGTAGATATGCTATTTTCAAATGATTTTTTTCATGTGATAACATAAAAAAATATTTCTGTCTCATGTTAAAATGTGTCTCCCCCCAAATACATCTATTGAAAATAGCAGATCTACAAGCTCACGAGTTGTGATGTGTTGTGAGCTGTAGATCTGCAATTTTCAATGCTTTTATCTGATAACACAATAAATTATTTCAGTCTCATGTTAAAATGTGAGCCTCCCCCCCCCCCCCCCCCCCCGTGTGTGTGTGTGTGTGTGGCTCACCTGCTGACGTTTCTGTTTGAGAGAGTTGATCCTTCTGCCGTTTCCTCTCACATTAATCACATTAATGTATTTTTGTCAATAAAACGCTGGTAGAATGTTGCGTGAAACCCAGCGTCCTCAGGAGGCTTGTAATAACCCATATCCACACAATGTTGATGTTTAAACGTTGACGCACGTTCTGTATTAGCCATGAAACATTCAACCAGGTGTTTGCACTTTCTCCATTAACACATCTACATCTACATAAACGTTCATATTTCAGATTTAAAATGCTTACCCATGGCCATGGATGTTACAATTATGTACGGGCCCAGAGAAGTACCTGTATCTTCCGTATTGTTCAATAAAAAGCCTGTTAATCCGATCGGTGGCCATTTTCACCATATCCGACCCTATCGGATGGGAGGTGTATTGCACTCTGATACATTATAAATCTGTGAGAAAATGGCCACCGATCGGTTAAGAATACTCTTTATTGAACGATACGGAATATACAGGTATTTCTGCGGGACCACACAGAATTGTAACATCAATGGCCATGCGGTAAGCACTTTATATTTGAAATTTGAACGTTTATGTAGATGTACGGGCCGTAAATGGAAAAGTGCAAACACCTGGTTGAAGTTCGGTCGGGACAGACGACCGTCATGTATCCATGGCTTGTTGTACATGTATCCCATCTTGTCCGTGTAAATTCCTGAACCTCTTCTTTCTGGACAGACATAAGATTCATATAGCATCGTTTCGAGTCCTTTTGACGTGCTTTTGAAGGATATTTTCTTTGTTTTGATTTATTTTCTTCTGACGTTACCGTTGCTATGACTGTTGTTGCAGGAAATGGTGGAACTAAAGAGGCGACCCCATTGGTTGTAACGGGAATCACGTGCCAAAAACCGCACCACCCCTTTGAAAGTATTACGACGCTGCTAAGAAAATAGTACCGACTTTTAAACACTAATTATAAAAATTCTGCGCCGAATCAGATGTCGGTAATTTTTTTTCTAACTTACTACCAATAGATCTTTTTTAAGAAGCAGAGAATATTTAGATCCACTTGATGGGAACGAAACTGAACGAAAAGGACCTAGACAATATGGCCTATTCTCATTTCATGGATTTCCAGAATGGGCGTGTCTGAACAGGCGATCTGGCGAATGGCAATGTTTATGACGTCCTAAACATTTTTAACCTCGCCCCCTCCTTTTCAGTCTCCACCTCTCAGTCTCACTCTCCACCCCTTTCCTCTTTATTTTGTTTACAACCATCCGCCATTGTTTTTTTCAGTCGCTCGGTATTGTTTGCACAGTAACATCATGGCTAACTCTAAAGACCTTAGACTTTGCTGTGTTTTCGGCTGTGAAGACCAAAACAAGAATGTTTATAGAGTACCAATGCAGGACGATGTCATTAGAACTGCGTGGATGCAATTTATTAATGAGGGTCGCGTCTTTCCTCTGAGGAAGAAGACTCTATTTGTTTGCGCAAATCATTTCTTGGATAATTGTTTCTTTAATCTGCACATGTACAAGTCTGGTCATGCAAGCCACCTAAAACTAATGAAAGCATCTATACCAACTGTACGTCTCTCTACAGTAAGTATTTTAATTATATTTATTTGAGTCATGTGTGTGCTGTTTTGTATAGAAAATGCGACTGACAGTGTTTGACTGTACTTTGACTTTCCAACGATTTAATTAATTATAGTTTCTATTTTAGCATTACAATAAATTGTACTTAAAGGAGAGATCCGGACATTTTAAGTGTTATCTTTGCTGTGTCGCTTATCACTCACCATCAATGAAAGGGACGTTGAGTTACTTCAGAGAGTCTAGTGTCGTCATTTTTTCGACCCCCTACGTTGGCATAATGGGAGCCCGTGTAAGGTGAAAATCGTCTATTATAACCGATGCAAAGTTATTGTTTTCTCTACTACTGCTCATTGTGGACTCATGATACTCAAACGTGCACTGAATGTCGCAAACGAGCTATCGTTAATGCAGAACGAGATGATGCTTGGTTGCTTACTTCTTCCACAGACGCCAGGTTCTGTGGAAGAAGTAAGCAACCAGCGTCGTCTAGTTCTGCACGAACGATAACTCATGCGTGACTTTCATTAGTAGAGAAAATACAAAAAGTACAGTACTTCAGCAAATGTACTTAGTTGCCTTCCACCACTGAGCACAAATTCCCCCCTCCCCATGTAAACCCAATAAATAGATAGCCCTATTCTGTAGACCCCCTCCCCTCCCCCGTGCATTTCCTGAAAATTGTCTTCAGCGTCTTAAAAATCTCTCATCAGTATCAATCAAAACATTACCATAGAGCAGTGGTTTCAAATCATTTTTATATAGTGGTCCATTATTACGGGGCCAGAGCTCTCAGCTCTGGACCTGTTTTAATGTTCCCCTCTTTTTTCTTCCGCCACTTTTGGCAGTTCTGGCTGAACCGTGCATACGCTTTTTACGAAACTTGGCCATATGGTAGATGGTCATGAAAAACTATCAAGAAATAATTCTCACAATCTTTCGTCAAAAGGTGGCGCTATAGCAAAATGCCAACTTTGAACAGGTACAACTCATGCCCTGTTTGACCTACAGCCATGAAACTTCAATATACATATGCGTCTACTCATGATCAACAACTTTCACACTCTGACTTTTGACCTCTGACCTTTAGATCTCCCACCATTTTGAATAATATGAAAAACAGTTAAAACCTATCTCCTCCTGGGATTTTTTAGTAATCTGCACGAAACGTTTTACACATGAACTTTGAACCTATGCCGAAAAACATGTGCAAAAGATTTTCCATAAGTGAAAAAATGAAGCTTTAATGAGCCAATGAATATTGCAGTTTTATGACAATTATTCATCTGCCCCTAACACATACATGCAGACTCACATTTCTTTGAAACTTTGCGGTAATGTTGAGGGTCATTCCAAATATCACTGAAACCAATCTTACTCCAATTGGTCAAAGGGGGGCGCTATAGCGATTTTTTTTAAATGCAAACTTTAAACAGGCAAAAGTCATGCCTCGTTTGGCCGACAGCCATTAAACCTGCTTACACATGTGCCTTGACTCATGAGGAACACATGTATCACGTTAACCAGTAAGCTCCGCCCTTAGATTGTCTGCAATTTTGAGCAGTTTGAAAAAACACTTAAACCCAGGATTTTTCAGCTATTTGCGTGAAACTGTATCATCTGTGTGATCTCCTTTTTCACAGGTTCTTGTCTGTTGGTCCAATGGCTTCTCCCTTAAGCGAGTGCCTCACGACCGCAAGGTTGCCGGTTCAAACCTCACTTGATGCAGACTCATTTAAGTTGAATTGCAAAAAACATGACTGTATCAATGAATACATATGCAAACGGTAAAGATAACATGAAATGCTTATTTGAGAGTATGTTTTTTCAATGTATGACGTACTTCATTGTGAAAATATCCGATCTACAATCTCACAACTTTTCAGATAGCAACGTTTTGTGAGCTTGTAGATCGGCTGCTTTCACTGGTTTCGGTTTCGAGGAGACATACAATTTCTCTATTGGTAAATGGTTTGTGAACGAGTGATCTTAGTGTTAGTGAAACAGGGGCTTGGTTCATGACAGAAGGCAAAAGTGTATGATCTTCAACAGACAACTTCAGCCTGGATGAAGCTATAGCACTACTTGTAGTGTCTCATTCTGTGAGTCCGAAGGTTGAGAGTTTGATTCCTGTCAATGGCAATAGGTTGAGCTGTCTGTTTCTCTCACTCTGTCTGTCTATCTGGCTCTGTCTGTAGGTGGGTCATTCCACTTTTCAATTGCATCGCACAAAACATGACTGCATCAAATAATGCATGTGCAATTTTTTTAAGACATTACAATCTAATATTTAATTCAGACACTGTGAAACCACATGTTGCTTTTCACTTGGCAGGATGTAAAATGTCATCTCTCTCTCTCTCTCTCTCTCTCTCTCTCTCTCTCTCTCTCTCTCTCTCTCTCTCTCTTCTCTCTCTCTCTCTCTCTCTCTCTCTCTCTCTCTCTCTCTCTCTCTCTCTCTCTCTCTCTCTCTCTCTCTCTCTCTCTCTCTCTCTCTCTCTCTCTCTCTCTCTCTCTCACCAGGTCAGGTCTGTTGGTCCAATGGCTTCTCGCTTAAGTGTGTGCCTTAGAACCTCAAGGTTGCCAGTTCAAGCCCCACTTGATGCAGACTTCATTTAAGTTCCATTGCACACAACATGATTGTGTCAATTAATGCAAGTGCAATTGTTAAAGATAACCTGAAATGCTTATTTGAGAGTATGTCTTTTCAATGTATGACATAGTTCATTCTGAAAATAGCCGATCTACAATCTCAAAACTTTTCAGATAGCAACGTGTTTCTGAGCTTGTAGATCGGCTGCTTTCACTGGTTCACTTTTATCTTCAACAGACAACCTCAGCCTGTACAAAGCTATAGCACTATAGGTAGTGTTGCATCTTGTCAATCCGAAGGTTCAGGGTTCGATTCCTGTTAATGGCAATAGGTTGAGATGTCAATTCCGCTTCCATCTCTCTTCAATCTATTATGTTTCCAAGTCTCTCTCTCTCTCTTCAATCTATTCCGTTTCCATGTCTCTCTCGCTCTCTCCCTCTCTCCCTTCAATCTATTCCGTTTCCATGTCTCTCTCTCTCTTCAATCTATTCCGTTTCCATATCTCTCTCTCTCTCTCTCTCTCTCTCTCTCTCTCTCTCTCTCTCTCTCTCTCTCTCTCTCTCTCTCTCTCTCTCTCTCTCTCTCTCTCTCTCTCTCTCTCTCTCTCTCACACCAGGTCAGGTCTGTTGGTCCAATGGCTTCTCGCTTAAGTGTGTGCCTTAGAACCTCAAGGTTGCCAGTTCAAGCCCCACTTGATGCAGACTTCATTTAAGTTGCATTGCACACAACATGATTGTGTCAATTAATGCAAGTGCAATTGTTAAAGATAACCTGAAATGCTTATTTGAGAGTATGTCTTTTCAATGTATGACATAGTTCATTCTGAAAATAGCCGATCTACAATCTCAAAACTTTTCAGATAGCAACGTGTTTCTGAGCTTGTAGATCGGCTGCTTTCACTGGTTCACTTTTATCTTCAACAGACAACCTCAGCCTGTACAAAGCTATAGCACTATAGGTAGTGTTGCAGCTTGTCAATCCGAAGGTTCAGGGTTCGATTCCTGTTAATGGCAATAGGTTGAGATGTCAATTCCGCTTCCATCTCTCTTCAATCTATTATGTTTCCAAGTCTCTCTCTCTCTCTCTTCAATCTATTCCGTTTCCATGTCTCTCTCGCTCTCTCCCTCTCTCCCTTCAATCTATTCCGTTTCCATGTCTCTCTCTCTCTTCAATCTATTCCGTTTCCATGTCTCTCTCTCTCTTCAATCTATTCCGTTTCCATCTCTCTCTCTCTCTCTCTCTCTCTCTCTCTCTCTCTCTCTCTCTCTCTCTCTCTCTCTCTCTCTCTCTCTCTCTCTCTCTCTCTCTCTCTCATATTCACCAGGTCAGGTCTGTTGGTCCAATGGCTTCTCGCTTAAGTGTGTGCCTTAGAACCTCAAGGTTGCCAGTTCAAGCCCCACTTGATGCAGACTTCATTTAAGTTGCATTGCACACAACATGATTGTGTCAATTAATGCAAGTGCAATTGTTAAAGATAACCTGAAATGCTTATTTGAGAGTATGTCTTTTCAATGTATGACATAGTTCATTCTGAAAATAGCCGATCTACAATCTCAAAACTTTTCAGATAGCAACGTGTTTCTGAGCTTGTAGATCGGCTGCTTTCACTGGTTCACTTTTATCTTCAACAGACAACCTCAGCCTGTACAAAGCTATAGCACTATAGGTAGTGTTGCAGCTTGTCAATCCGAAGGTTCAGGGTTCGATTCCTGTTAATGGCAATAGGTTGAGATGTCAATTCCGCTTCCATCTCTCTTCAATCTATTATGTTTCCAAGTCTCTCTCTCTCTCTTCAATCTATTCCGTTTCCATGTCTCTCTCGCTCTCTCCCTCTCTCCCTTCAATCTATTCCGTTTCCATGTCTCTCTCTCTCTTCAATCTATTCCGTTTCCATCTCTCTCTCTCTCTTCAATCTATTCCGTTTCCATCTCTCTCTCTCTCTCTCTCTCTCTCTCTCTCTCTCTCTCTCTTTCTCTCTCTCTCTCTCTCACTCTCTCTCTCTCCTCTCTCTCTCTCTCTCTCTCTCTCATATTCACCAGGTCAGGTCTGTTGGTCCAATGGCTTCTCGCTTAAGTGTGTGCCTTAGAACCTCAAGGTTGCCAGTTCAAGCCCCACTTGATGCAGACTCATTTAAGTTGCATTGCACACAACATGATTGTGTCAATTAATGCAAGTGCAATTGTTAAAGATAACCTGAAATGCTTATTTGAGAGTATGTCTTTTCAATGTATGACATAGTTCATTCTGAAAATAGCCGATCTACAATCTCAAAACTTTTCAGATAGCAACGTGTTTCTGAGCTTGTAGATCGGCTGCTTTCACTGGTTCACTTTTATCTTCAACAGACAACCTCAGCCTGTACAAAGCTATAGCACTATAGGTAGTGTTGCAGCTTGTCAATCCGAAGGTTCAGGGTTCGATTCCTGTTAATGGCAATAGGTTGAGATGTCAATTCCGCTTCCATCTCTCTTCAATCTATTATGTTTCCAAGTCTCTCTCTCTCTCTTCAATCTATTCCGTTTCCATGTCTCTCTCTCTCTTCAATCTATTCCGTTTCCATCTCTCTCTCTCTCTCTCTCTCTCTCTCTCTCTCTTCAATCTATTCCGTTTCCATGTCTCTTTCTCTCTCTCTCTCTCTCTCTCTCTCCATCTCCTCTCTCTCTCTCTCTCTTCTCTCTCTCTCTCTCTCTCTCAATCTATTCCATTTCCATGTCTGTCTCTCTCTCTCTCTCTCTCTCTCTCTCTCTCTCTCTCTCTCTCTCTCTCTCTCTCTCTCTTCAATCTATTCCGTTTCCATGTCTCTTTCTCTCTCTCTCTCTTCAATCTATTCCGTTTCCATGTCTCTCTCTCTCTTCAATCTATTCCGTTTCCATGTCTCTCTCTCTCTCTCTCTCTCTCTTTCTCTTCAATCTATTCCGTTCTCTCTCTCTCTCTTTCTCTTCAATCTATTCCGTCTCTCTCTCTCTCTCTCTCTCTCTTCAATCTATTCCGTCTCTCTCTCTCTCTCTCTTCAATCTATTCCGTCTCTCTCTCTCTTCAATCTAATCCGTCTCTCTCTCTCTCGCTCTCGCTCTCTCTCTCTCTCTCTCTCTCTCTCTCTCTCTTTATTCACTGGCCCCGTATTATCGCTGCTTGCAGCTATATTTCTTTTTGCATTTGAACCACTGACCACCATTGATGTGATTTTTCCTCTCGGACACACAAATTATATTTTTTATTAACATTGAATAGGATGGTGTCCACAAATCCAATCCATGTTCGAAATAACAATTAATTTATTAATTAATGCAGATGTTTAGCAATAATGAAACTTTTTAGAGCGTAAAATAAAACCAAATGGACCCATCATGGTCCATTTGGTTTCATTTTACACTCAACAGTTTCAGATCTATAAGGGTTCATTTGGTTTACAACTCAACCATCATTTAGCTGTATGGGGACCCACCTGGAACCTCAAGGACCACTGGTGGTCTCCGGACCACTGGTTGAGAACCACTGGCCTACAGCCTGAATACCCCCTCCCCTCCACCTTGCATTCCTTCCTATTGTCTTTCCAAAGTGTCTGAGCACCCTTATCTCTGTATTTTACATTCTCACCCCCTCCCCTTGTTTGCATAGAAAATGTGTCAACCCAAATACATTTAGACACTGTCATTTATAACTCCATTTATAACTCTATTTTTATTCCCATAAATACAGAAGTAATAATCTAATTGATCTTGTTGTATATTTTTTGTACAGGATACTGCATCACAGGTGTCTCAGCCAACCACATCCGGATTGTTGCAGAGAAGAATGGAGGACTTTGCTTGTCAATATAAGCCTCAACAACGTACATATGGCACACAGCTAAAGTTGAGGAAACCACAGTTTCGTAGCATTGGTAGGTTACAATTTATTGTGTCCTCTATACAATTTAGGCATTTAGCAGACACTATTAATCCAGAGTTACTTACAGTCCTTGTTTGTGCAGTTGTACAAGGCAAGGACCAACACAAGGTAATACATCAAATGCATAGAAGTGGTAATCTAGGGTCATAAGTTCAACAAGAACCTAACATCAGTCTAATAGTAGAATATCCAAAATAAAATCAGTAATATGTACATTGAAAGTAAACACACTGTAGGATGTCAGGTCAACAATCACCTGGCATCTGTCTACATAACATGCTATCATCATTACATCTAGCCTTTGCATAAGCCTCCGTGGTCGTCGAGCCTACGACAAGTGCTACTGGCTAAGGTCTAAATTTTTGATAGTGGTTTATATTATTTTATTTGTGTCTTTAAGGTATACAGACAGATCCAGTTTCGTCTCCCCCGCCTCCCAACACAGAAGAACGTGGAGTTAACACAGACCGGCAGCACCCAGCCAGCTTTGCACCACGTCTTGGGTCAACACCATGTGTTGACCCAAGCTTGTTTCTCTCACAGAATCTGGCAACACTGGTCATGGATTTGAGCAGAGGTCGCTGAATGCAATGAATGCATGTTTACTGGGAAAAACAACATTCAATGTGCGTAGTAAAATATCCTTAATGGCATAAAACGGCAAATGTTTCCATTGACGGTGTTTGGGAAACAACATGGCGTGAAGACCGACAAGAACAGCATGTTTCCATGGGCTGTGTTGTTTAGAAAGACAGCCTGTTCCTAAATCTGAAGGACTGAGCATCCATTGATAAGACATCTACTGCACAGAGGAGGGTAGCTTCTGATCCCATTCCACACACACAATGGGCCTGTCGGATATTCTAGATGCCCTGAAGGACTACTGCTCCATGTCCGCCCCCCATCGGCGGCGGGATCCGCTCTGTCGCTTGGCCTAAGTTGACAGAGCTAGATGACACCATCCCGGCCCTCCCTGGCTTCTGGACGTAAGCTGGGACCAGACCTAAAAGCCCACCCCTGGTCAGCGATCTCCCGGGGCAAACACCGAGCTCCTCGCCCCTGCTCCCCTCCCCGTCCTCCTCCCTCCACCTACAATAAGTTCTCCATCCTGGCTATTGATGATTTCCCATCACTCCCGACCCGCAATAACACCCCCGCTGCGGCCTCGGAGCAACCTATTCCCGGCCAGGTAAATGACCGGCACTTGTTGCTGAAGGCGGCGGTCCAACGCCAGTCCGGGGGTCGAAATTCGCTCCAGCCCTCAGCGGAGAAGTGTGTGCCCCCCACACCAACCTCACACCCCTGCTCGCCATTGCCCCACGCATCTCAACCACCTGCCCTCATTACCACCAACACTGTTTCAACCTGTCCATCCATAATCCCCCCCCCTCATACCCCCCACAGCGATAATCATCGGGGATTCTATCATTAAGCACACCCGCTTCCCCAACGCAATTACGCACTGCCTTCCCGGTGCCACTATCCCAGTCCTTTTAATTAAACTCCCCAGTCTCATAGCCTCACTCCCACTATCTGTCTCAACAATCATCATCCATATAAGGACAAATGATACAGCCCTCCGCCGCTCGGAGGAGTTGAAACGAGACTTCCTTCAGCTGGTTGATATCTTGGTAGACAGTGGCCTCTCTTTTTTCCTCTCGGGTCCCATCCCAATCCCTGCCCGTGGCGACGAGCGATTCAGTAGGATTGCTGGTCTGAGCACCTGGCTCCAGCGTCTATGTCGCACTCACGCTTTTAATTACATCGACAATTTTAATCTGTTTTGGGGCCGCTCTTCCTTTTATTGTAGAGATGGGCTTCACCCTAATGAATTAGGTAGCAAGGTGTTAGCGGCCAACATTGCCGTTAGCCTCCGCTACCGAGTTATTGATATGACCTCCATACTGTCACCATACAGCCCGGGCGCGTCCGCCACTAAATGACGTCCCTCCGGTCCCAGCTCCCAGCACTACATCTCCACCTCATCACTTAGCCAACTCCCTATCGGGCTCGGACCGAACTCCTCAGGACCCCTGCACACAATGGCTTTGCAACCAACACCTGTCACTCCATCATTTATTTCTTCCCTCATCTGCCCCAGACAGCCACTGTCACTCCCTAACCATTCCCGAGGCATTGAGCTCTCCCACCTCCGCCCGATAAGACGTGCAAAAATTCAATCCAGCATGGAAGTCAACCTTCGTATGGCCATTTTTAATACTAGATCTATTAATCATAAAGAGATTTTATTGAAAGATTTTATTACTGATCATGATCTGGACTTTTTATTCCTCACTGAAACCTGGGTGCAAGCTGGTGACTCCACATCCTTTTCTCATCTCCTCCCCCCCGACCGGTCATTTTTCAGCTCCCCCGGACCACTAGCACTGGGGGGGGGCTTGCCTCCGTTTTTAAATCTCACTACCAATGTAAGCTGTTGCCTGCAATTACTTATCCGAGTTTTGAGCTGCAGACTTTTGAGCTGTCACTGTCCTCCCCTGTGCTCTGCGCGCTGGTTTATCGCCCCCCCAAAAGTAACAAGGATTTCAACCATGATTTTGCTGATTTCTTGTCCGAGGTCATGGTCAAGTACGACCACGTCCTAATCAGCGGAGATCTCAACGTCCATGTTTGTTGCCAGTCCAAACCCCTTGCCAAGGACTTTTTAAATCTTATTGACTCTTTTAACCTCACCTAGTCCATCACAAGTCCAACACATGAAAAGGGTCACATTCTGGACCTTGTTCTTTCATATGGGTTGTCTATAAATGTCACCGATATTTGTCCTCCTCCCTGTCCCTCTGACCATTTCCCGATTTTATTCACCTCTACAATCCCCTGCTCACTGATAAATCCTGGTAATTCTGTGCGCTTCATACGCTCCATTAACCCATTAACTGCCTCACTTTTTTCTCGTATGTTCTGTGATCCCCACACTGCTGCCATGGGTGAAAACCATTCCCTCAATGTTGAGGCTCTCTCCTCAAACCTTGACCAAATTTGCACCCATATCCTGGATACTATTGCCCCTTTTAGACCACAGCGCACCAAGGCACTCTCAGAGCCCTGGCTCAATGACTCCACTAGAGCACTTAGACGCCTATGCAGGCGGGCTGAGCGATCTTGGAAAAGAGATAAACTCCAAATCCACTATGAGATCCTACGCAACAGTCAAATCAATTATCAGCGTGCTGTCAGAACTGCCAAATCCTTTTATGTCCAATCTTGTTTTAAAAAACAGCCACAAACCCCAGGTGCTTTTTAATATTTTTTATTTGCTCATAAATCCCTGGGATGCTTCTCCTTTAGTTCCATCCCTCTCACTTTGCCAAAATTTTCAAAAGTTTTGTATTGAAAAAAATCACTGTTCTTAGGTCTGCTCATATATTTGTTGCCCCAGATCCTGTATCTTCACCATTCCCTGCTGCTGTTTTTGGCCAGTTTCAGCCAATATCCCTTTCCTCACTCACTGAAGTTGCCACCAGTCTCCGATCTACAAACTGTCCTACGGATTGCATCCCCTCCCGCCTTCTCAAGGAGGTTTTCTGCTCCATAGGCCCACGTGTACTAACACTCATCAACCCAAGCTTTACCTCAGGATGCATCCCGGCTGCCTTTAAACACGCGGTGGTGCACCCCTTAATTAAAAAGAAAAACCTTGATCCAACTAATCTTGCCAATTTTAGACCTATTTCCCTCTTACCGTTCCTGTCTAAGGTTTTAGAGAAAGTTGTTTATGCTCAACTCCAATCATTTTTAACCACTAATGGCCTCTCATCTGGAGTCCCCCAGGGGTCCATTTTAGGTCCTATCCTGTTTTTATTATATATGCTACCTCTAGGCCCCATTCTCTCTAAACACAACATCTCATACCACTGTTATGCTGATGACATACAAATTTACATGCCACTCTTAGTCAAAAATTGCAACCAACCACTCCAACCATTGCTTGACTGTTTACAAGACATAAAAATCTGGATGGCCACAAATTTCCTTCACTTAAACGATAGCAAAACAGAAGTTATCATCTTTGGCAATACCACTTCCTCCGCCTCCTTTTCCCTTGGTACCCTCTCCCCCAACATCCGCCCCTCTGTAAAAAACCTTGGCATCATTTTTGATAGTTCTTTTAAATTTGATAAACAAATTGGTTCCGTCATCAAATCCAGCTTTTTCCAACTTCGTCTAATTGCCAAGGTGAAAGCATTTCTCCCAGCCAAACACCTTGAGATGCTCATCCACGCCTTCATTTCATCTAGGCTGGACTATTGCAATGCACTTTATTCTGGTATTGATCAATCACTGCTCAGGCGCCTGCAGCTAGTTCAAAATGCTGCTGCGCGCCTTCTCACAGGCACCAAAAAACGTGATCATATCTCCCCAGTCCTGGCCTCACTCCACAGGCTCCCTGTCAAATTTAGAATTTATTTTAATTTTAATAACTGCTTTTAAATCCCTCAATGGGATGGCCCCATCTTATTTAACGGAGCTTGTTGAACACCACAACCCACCTAGAGCCCTAAGGTCAACTCACCTCTCTTTAATGACTCCCACAGTAACTGCCAAACTGAGAACCAGGGGTGACCGCACTTTCGCCGTGGCTGCCCCCAGGCTCTGGAACGATCTACCCCCTTTCATTAGATCCGCCCAGTCCATTGTGGTTTTTAAGTCCCTACTCAAGACTTACTTTTTTGACCTGGCTTTTAACCAAAATTAAGCCCTAAACTTTGATTTGTGTTTGTAAATGCTCATGACTTAATTGTACTTTGACTGTATTGTGTACTTGTTGTTCTGTTTTGTTGACCTGTACAGCACTTTGTTCGGCGACAGTCGTTTTTAAATGTGCTATATAAATAAAGTTTGATTTGATTTGATGTAAAAGGCCTAGGTTACATGATGTTGACGAGGAAGATGAGGAGGAGGACACCATCGAAGGACAGTCTACCAGTATGGTTGTTGAAGAGTCCGGTTCTGAATACAACCCTGATGAATCCCTACAGTTCTCGCAACATAGCCAAGATGTGATTAAGTAACACATATATATATATTTGCGTCATATGTTTCTAAAAGCAGCAGCAGGGTGTTGTGCACTTGCATATTTGCTATATTTTATAACTGTTGACAAAGTAGGAATAATTGCGACACCATTTACATGTGTTCATTGCTGAACAAAAGTAATTTCTAAGGTGGCAATGTGGACAAAAAGGGTAATTAACATTTAGGATTATTACTGGTATGACAGAGCGGGAACAGTAATTACATATGGCCTCTAAACATGAAACATCCATATTCATTCTTTGTTGCAGAGCAGCACAACCCATTCCAGCTCATAAGGAAAAGAAATACATTGTATTTGAGTCCAAACTTATGGAGCTGTTCAAAACATGTTCATTGTGCCAGGGGGCTTTGGTGGTTACTCTTCGAAACCAAGGGACCCTACTGAAAGTCTTCTATGACTGCAACTACTGTGTTTCCAAGAGCACATAGGAGAGTCAGCCTATGATCGGATCAACTCCAGCCGGCAATGTCCAGCTTTCTGCAGCTGTGTACCTCTCTGGGGGATCATTTTCAAAAATACAAAAGGTACATAATGTATGTAATTGAATGTATGTATCAATTCTGTTGTTCTATTGTACTTGTACTCGTTTGCTATTATTTGATTTGTTTTTCTTTTGTTTGGATGAATTTGTGTCCCTCTACAGATCTCCAAAGCGATGAATTTGCAGATATTTACAAACAACACCTTCCTTCGCCACGCAAAATCGCTGATTGAGCCAGCCATTATACACACCTGGAGAAACTCACAGAATGAGATGCTGCAGGACTGCAAACTGAGGGCAGGCACTGGGGGTGTCATTCTTGGTGGAGACATGAGAGCAGTCCTGGTAACTAACTTAAATATTTATTTTATTTTTCAAAAAGAAATACTGTCTTTGTGCTTTACACAGTGGATATAAGTGGCACTTCATTTGTCAAAATAGAATATCTTTATTGATTAAATTAATGAAGCTGTTTCTAATTTTTCTATGCTTTATTCAAAGGCCACTGTGCAAAATATGGGAGCTACACTATGATGGACTTGCAGAAAGACAGGGTCATTGATCTCCAACTGGTTCAGGTGAGTGTAAAAAAAGGTGTGTGTGTTTGTGTGTGTGTGTGGGTCATCCTCCAACACAGTCAACAAACTCCCTACACGTTTCAGAGTGATATTCAACAGGATGAAACATTAGGCAATGGGAGGGGGGGTCTATTTTCCCCTGACCAGGCCCCTTTTCCCACTTGCAAAGCAATAAAACCTGTGTTCATTTAGATGAAAGACTATTTTACAACTACAGCACAACATACATTGCTTTGCTTTTTTTTTTTTGGACAGAGCAATGAAGTGGACAGTAGCTACCACATGGAGCTGGAAGGCCTGAAGAGGAGCCTGAAATTATTGAAGGACCGTGAGGTGAAGGTGAACTGCCTTGTAACCGATCGCCACCCTCAAATACAGAAGTTCCTGCGGGAGGTCGAAAAAATCCCTCAATTCTACGATGTCTGGCATGTGGAGAAAGGTATATTTCACTATGATGTTTTACACAAGACAGATTAAAACACTGTGTCCAAAAGCTTAATAGAAGGTAACATTATGTGTTATCATAATTGATACAGAAGTGACACTTCTCTACTATTTGCTTTGTTACACGGTTTTAGTTTGCAGATCTGCTATGTTCGATAATTTTGTGTGACACTGCAATGAGGGAATAAAGGCATTCTACATTCATGTTATTCTTATTGTTTTGTATTTGAATGAATATAATTATATTTATTATATTATAATTATCAATTTCAGGAAGTGCTGCATTCTACAAGCTTGACAAGATGTTGTACAACAAGAGAGTCATGACAGACATTGAGAAACTCAGCCCACACCACCAGACCTCTTCACTTGAATCTTACCACAGCGTGGTGATTCGATTTGCCCCCAAAAGTGTCGCCTTCAAATACATTGGAATGCTTTGCAGGTAATTAAATATAAAAAATAAAATAAGAACATAAAGATTTTATGATATTTGTTGGACCTTATTTAAATTTATATTTTTAGTCTAAAATCTGCTTACAGACTCTACCTTGCCGGACTGCACTACAACGAAAATGCAGGGCGGCCTCAGAGGATTGGACTGGATGGCAAACCACTCTTCAAATTAGCCTTCCCAAAAGCAAGAAAAGGAGAATGTAGAGGAAAGGCAATCAAGTGTGATCCCACATTTGGTAAGAATTATTTTTATTTGCAAAAAGTATTATAAAATATTACAATAACTCTAATTACTATACATATCGTTTACACTGCTGTCATTATAAATGTAGTGCTGACACTTATAAGAAATAAAATATGAATTCCAACTAAAATTACTCAAGCAGCACTTCTCATACCAATAAAAATAAAGTTTTTATAAATTTTTAAAGTGATAAAAAAAAACACACCAGTGCAACACACATTTTAGCAGCCCGTGGTCCAAAAAGTTTGAAAATGTCAAAATGAGAAAGTAAACTAAAATGAATTCCCCCAACAGGTTATGTGGTCGACTTGCAGGACTGCATCTTCAACACGGTCATGATGGAGCCTGAGCCAAACCCGTACGTAGCAGCGGTGAGGGAAATCATGGTACCAGAAGACCTGAATGCACGATACGAACAGGGAGGAGGTCATTGCTGCCTTTGTGTCCCGGTTCAACCGAGGGGAAGAGCTCCGTGGTGAGCTCAGTCAAGGGCATGCGCTCTGAAGCCGACATAGTGGTCTCGGGCATCCGGGAATTCGGCAAATACCTGTAGCGTCTGACAGAAGGGAAAACATGGGTTTTAGTGTATTTTTAAAAAAAAAGAAAATTGTCATTACAGATTTGACAATACTGCTACATTAATGAAGAGAAAGCTCGGTTGTTGACTAAACCACTGTTTATCAAAGTTATTTTTGATTTGTTGTCAAAGACACTCCTTAATTTCTTGTTGAAAAAGAGCAGATCTACAAGCTCACAACACATAGCATCACCATGCGTGTTTAGCTGGTAGATCGGCTATTTTGGAATAGCCAATATGTATATAATGGGAGTACACATTTTCAGTTTTTGATGTGTTTGCTGTGTTTGCTGTGTTTGATAACTTTGTGGTTACTTTTGTGGTAACTTTGTGTGGGCACATTTATACTGGACAGGTGCAACAATCCCTGTTGCTGCTTGCTTTTATTATAATAATTTTGTGGATAATAAAACTTGACTAATAATTGCTTCTTATCATGACTTGACTCAAGTAGGAATAACAATCAAATAAAGGTGATTCACTGCAATCACTGATTATTGGATAATGATTAAATGTTAAAGCTATTTATGATGATCAAAGAGTTGTCTTTGAATGAAGTTATAAGTAAAGTAAAAGTGTATCTAATTTCGATAGTCATTTTACAGTTAAACATGTTATCTACAAAATGCTAGCTAAAATGATATAATTACCTGTGCAACCCTCCTCGTCTCACTAGAGGACCATAATCGGCTCTGTAAGTATTCAGAGCATGCTGGAGAGTGAACACGTTCAACACCACAGGTAGGAATCCAGGATGTATGGTCATGCAGTCTGGTGTTGGTCTGTTCACCAGATGCCTAAAACGTGCTCTGACCTATGGGGACATTTCACATATTGAATTTCATGCTTTTAAAATTCTACTGCTTATCAAAAACCTTTTATAGGTGGCCTATAAACATTGGCCTAGGTACTCACTGTGTGTAAAGGTATCAATACTGCAAAGTAGAAATACTCATTTACAACTAAAAGTGCCTGGGAAAAAATTTACTTCAGTAAATATTGTAAAAAAAATGTATTTCAATGTACTCATATTATCAAAAGTAATACAGTACTCATTATGCAGAATGTCTCATTTCACACGTTTTCAAATGTTTTTTTTTTAAATAGCAGATCTACAAGCTCACTATGCGTCTCATCGCAACTCATTGTGAGCTTGTAGATTATTTGAGAGACAATTTTCATATGGTCTAAACGTTAAGGGCTGAAGTGGTATATCTCTAGAGAGAAAGATTTAGTGTGTGTTTTTTAACCTAAATCTACAAACTAACTAGCAAAGTTTTCAAAGAATTGTAGCGGAGTAAAAGTATATTTGTCTCTGTGATGTACTCAAGTAAAGCATAAATACCTCGAACTTATTCTTAAGTATAGTACTTGCAAAAATGTACTTCACAAGACTGGGCACACTCACAGCGTCTGTAATCCACCCCCCCCCCCCCTCCCCCATGTCGCACCATCTAAAGACTAAAGAGATGGCCCTTTTCTGTAGCCCCCTCCCCTCCCCCGTGCATTCCTTACTATTGTTTTCAACGTCTTCAAAATCACACTTCTGTATCAGGGGAGCAACCTAATATTGGATTTATCACCCCTTCACTTTCTTTGCATAGAAAATGTTTTGACCAATATTACTGTAGACCAGTCATTTATTTATTTGTTCAGGCCATATATATATATATATACGTTTTTTATTCCCATAAATAAAAACGTCTGCTCAGGTTAAGCACAAATAAGTCAACATAATACTGTACTGTACTCGAGTACAGTACTTGAGTAAATGTACTTAGTTATTTTACACCACTGCCAATAAAAATTACCTTTGCAACTTCCATGCAACAAATGTTTTCAGGTTCAGTCGCCATGGTTCGACACCTATCACCACATCTGCACCTATAGAAATAAAAGAGGCTTTAATTACAAATATATAATGGAATATTAACCCTAACCCTGAAGTAATAGCCTATAGGTCTATAGGAGTCAATGATGTGGGCGGAGAGTAGCTGGGATGAGGGTGGGGCTGAGGAAATAATTTGCATAGAAAGCGCCACAGGACATTTCAGGCCATTGTGGTACTGCAGCTGAAAGTGCTGTATAAGCCAGAGACAATTGACTTGGGATGAGTATATCTGAGTGGTGATTTTGGCTCAAACCTTTTGAAAAAGGTTTGATGGACATACACTATATGATATTAAATATCAAAAAAATAATAATCATGGTGTAGTCCCTTTAAGAAACTCCAACAGCATTCATATTTCAGCAGAAAGACTGTAATGATACTCACATGTTGCCAAGGGCGACCTCTCCCAACAGTATAAGACCGGTAGGATCGGACTGGGAAGTGAGGCAGTAGTTTGCACTCTTGGACACCATGTCGGAAAAGTACACACCTTTGCCGAACATGGAACCAGTCTAGAGAGAACAGAATGAGAGAGAACAGAATGCAAATGAAACAAAATAAAATTTGTGCATGCATTGCCAAATTCTAGAACAAGAACTATATATGTATATAAAAATAGGCCCCCAAGCACCCCATCATCCTGTTTCATGAGTGCAGGTTGCCCCCTGTGTCTTGTAGCAAACTAACCGTGACCATTACTAGAAAAAGCTAGTCCATTATACACGCTCCAACCAGCAGTTGGCGCTGTAGTGCAGGACGCGTACTCACTGAGGCTTCAGGAGGTGCAATGAGAAAACCCTGACGCAAGATACTAGCGTAGTTTGTGAGCCGTGAGCCGTGCCAAAGAAGCTGACGGTTGGGCAGACGGCACCGTTGGTACTCTCCCTCCCGAACAAGTTTGAAGATCTGAGAAGGAGAGGGAGGGGGGGTTTGGTCAGGAGGTTGGTCACAAGAATTTATGACCAACACTTGAGGGTTCCAGAGACATTTCTGGAATAAATTTGTGGCTGTCAATGTAAAAGGGGGGGGGGGGTCATTATTAATCACCTACCTCTTGCACTTCCAGTGTGTAATTATTCTGGGTAGCAGCATGTGTATTCTCGACGTATTCCGTGAGAATCTTTGCCTCTTCTGTGCTTTTATCAACAACCTGTGAGTTAAATAAACAAAAAAAATAACAAATCTCCCCTAAACTATGATTATAAGATGATACAAAATAATAACATAAGGCAAAAACATACACGTGTATACAATATTACATGTTACTACCATCAAAAACAATGGACAGGTATATGACCCTCACCTCAATCTTGGTATTGAGTTTCTCGTAGTTGAAGTCGATAGGGTCTTTCTTGTGGTCATAAGCACCTCCTCTCAGCAGGCTGTAGGCCACCTCTATACGCACGAGGTTGTCCAGCATCTTAACTTTATCCTGCACACACAGCAGAACAGACATGGATCAACAAACTCCACTTGAGTCAAGACAACCAATGAAAATATACTTGGGTGGCCGTGAGCATACTAGACAAGCCTTTGTGAAAAAGACCTCATAAGTATGCTCACGTTAACTCTTGCAGAACAAAATGCTTTTACAGACAAGGCTGTGAAAGGAGTGCTCTTACCTGAATATAGCCCAAGTCGCTGAGAAGTGGAGGTTTCTTCATGCCGAAGTCATGAGGTATGAGGTCGTAGAAACGGTCAGACAGGTGAAGGACTTGAGACTTGGGGACAGCATCTGTCACAGCCTAAGATGGTGAGAGAAGGCAACATATAAGGCTTACACTGTAAAGGTCTGCGGTTTTCAAACCAAGGTGTACCATGCACACCTTGGGATAAGTTTGAATACTGGTTCATGATTCTTCATTGTGTGCTCTGGCTATGTACAATATATTTTATGCTGCTGAGAATTATTTGTTGTGCAATATATTTTAAAATTTATATTTACAATTATGTGGATTTATATAGGTGATTTATATCACCTATATTGTTATTAGCAGTGTCAGAATTTAGTATTTTAGTGTCTTAAATTTCATTAGGAGCAGTCCTTAATCTCAAGCCAGGGGAAAAAATCTTATCTATCCTATTATTATTATTACGGGGCCAGAGCTCAGCTCTGGACCTGTTTTAAGATTGGCAGTATTCTGTTTCTGCCACTTTTCGCAGTTCTGGCTGAACCGTGCTGTCGCTTTTTACGAAACTCGGCCATATGGTAGATGGTCATGAAAAACTATCAAGAAATAATTCTCACAATCTTTCGTCAAAAGGTGGCACTAGCAAAATTCCAACTTTGAACAGGTACAACTCATGCCCTGTTTGACCTACAGTCATGAAACTTCAATACACATATGCGTCTACTCATGATGAACAACTTTCACCCTCTGACTTTTGACCTCTGACCTTTAGATCTCCCACCATTTTGAATTATATGAAAAACAGTTAAAACTCTCCTCCTGGGATTTTTGAGTAATCTGCACGAAACGTTTTACACATGAACTTTGGACCTATGCCGACAAACAAGCAGCAAAGATTTTCCATAAGTGAAAAAATAAAGCTTTAATGAGCCAATGAATATTGCAGTTTTATGACAATTATTCATCTGCCCCTAACACATACATGCAGACTCACATTTCTTTGAAACTTTGCGGTAATGTTGAGGGTCATTCCAAATATCACTGAAACCAATCTTACTCCAATTGGTCAAAGGGGGGCGCTATAGCGATTTAAAAAAAATGCAAACTTTAAACAGGCAAAAGTCATGCCTCGTTTGGCCGACAGCCATTAAACCTGCTTACACATGTGCCTTGACTCATGAGGAACACATGTATTACGTTGACCAGTAAGCTCCGCCCTTAGATTGTCCGCAATTTTGAGCAGTTTCAAAAACACTTAAACCCAGGATTTTTCAGCTATTTGCGTGAAACTGTATCATCTGTTTGATCTCCTTTTTCACAGGTTCTTGTCTGTTGGTCCAATGGCTTCTCCCTTAAACGTGTGCCTCACAACCTGAAGGTTGCCAGTTCAAGTCTCACTTGACACTTGATCACAACAGACAACCTCAGCCTGGTCAAAGCTATAGCACTATAGGTAGTGTTGCAGCCTGTCAATCCAAAGGTCGAGGGTTCGATTCCTGTTAATGGCAATAGGTTGACACGTCCAATCAATCCATTCTGCTTCCATCTTTCTCTCTCTTCAATCTATTGTTTCCATCTCTCTCTCTCTCTTCAATCTATTCCGTTTCCATGTCTCTCTCTCCGCCCTTAGATTGTCCGCAATTTTGAGCAGTTTGAAAAACACTTAAACCCAGGATTTTTCAGTTATTTGCGTGAAATGGTATCATCTGTCTGACCTCCGTTTTCACTGGATCAGGTCTGTTGGTCCAATGGCTTCCCACTTAAGTGAATGTTTCATAACATCAAGGTTGCCGGTTTAAGCCTCACTTGGTGGAGACTTCATTTAAAGTGCATTGCAAACAACAAGACTGTATTAATGAATACATAATGCAATTGATAAAGATAACATGAAATGCTTATCTGAGAAGGTATGTTTTTGCAATGTATGACATACTTCATTCTGAAAATAACCGATCTACAATCTCACAACTTTTCAGATAGCAACGTTTTGTGAGCTTGTAGATCGGCTACTTTCACTAGTTTTCGTTCCGAGGAGACACAAAAATGCCTTTATTGGTAAATGGTTTGTGAACCAGTGATCTAGAGTAGTTCGGGACACAGAGGCTTGGTTCATAATGGACGGAAATACTTATAAATACAAGTAAGACGCGCGAACGCTGGAAGCGAACGCAGCTCGAAAATATTGTGTATTTACGGACTTGTAATCCGTGTTATTTCACCGTGATGGAGAGAGAACATTGACTGTGTGTGTGTGTGTGTGTGTGTGTGTGTGTCAGAGCATTGTCTAAATTCCTGTACTCTGGCGCACTCGGGTGGCTGCTTACAGGCAGTGCACGCATGTGAGTCATGTCACCCAGGGGCAGGCAGGCAATTAGAGCGTGAGTCACATGGGTGCATGCAGCCAATGAGAGCGTGAACACAGACGGAGACACACACACAACCCAGGCAGAGTTACATAGTAAGCTCCACTTGGTCGGAGGCGCGGCTTCGCCGCACCTCCTTCCGCGTTCGCAATCAACAGACACTACCAGTAATTGTGTCAATTAATACATATGCAATTGATAAAGATAACCTGAAATGCTTATTTGCGAGGGTATGAAGTATGTATGACATACTTCATTCTGAAAATAGCCGATCTACAATCTCAAAACCTTTCAGATAGCAACGTTCTTTCTGAGCTTGTAGATCGGCTGCTTTCACTGGTTCACTTTTATCTTCAACAGACAACCTCAGCCTGGACAAAGCTATAGCACTATAGGTAGTGTTGCAGCCTGTCAATTCGAAGGTTGATCGTTCGATTCCTGTTAATGGCAATAGGTTGAGATGTCCAATCAATCCATTCTGCTTCCATCTCTCTCTCTCTTCAATCTATTATGTTTCCATGTCTCTCTCTCTCTTCAATCTATTCTGTTTCCATGTCTCTCTCTCTCTCTCTCTTCAATCTATTCCGTTTCCATGTCTCCCTCTTCAATCTATTCCGTTTCCATGTCTCTCTCTCTCTCTCTCTCGCGCTTGAGGGGCGGCCATAGCTGAGTGGTTAGTGAGCCAGCCTAGGGAGTCTGTCCTAAAATTAAATTCATTGAATTCAGAAATGAATGAAAATTAAATAGGTTTAGTTCAATTAAGTCTCACATCTACAGTATATACAAATTACATCCTGCACATAATTCTGCATTCAAGGGAAGGCAGTCTGGGATATAGGTAAGTTATTGCTCTGAGTCTAATGATCATTACATCCTGAAAGAAAATATTACAAAAGAAAAGGTTGTTATGTTTAGCCTATGGACAATCAAAATCAGAGGGAAATATTACAATTTGATGTGGTGTCATAATTAAACTTAATGTTGATATAGCACACTATGACTATCAAGAAAATAAAACATGGCACTTTGTCAAAAAGGTTGCCGACCCCTGCATACAGCCAAATAACACAATTATATTTTAACTTACAGTATGTAACTGTGAATAATATATGAATTAAGCATAATATATTTCAAATGTATTGTAGTCTAATATCTACATAGGCTAGGCCTATGTTAACATCATTATAGCCTATTGTACAACATTTACATGTTTAGACCCCATCATGAATTTTCATTACATTTTTAATTTAAGATCATCTAATCTTATACCTCCATAGGACTGAGACCATGATAAATCTCTTATGCCTTGAGGAGATAATCCCTCAGGACAGCTTCAAACAACACCAAAATCAATCTGGGAACCCATCGTCAAAAAAAAAAGGAAAAACAGCGCTCTCTGCTGTTTTTTTTTTACGATCCTGATGAGAGTGAGGAAATATGAACACATCACACCCATCCTCCATTCACTACACCGGCTTCCTGTCTCCTTCAGGATCGAATACAAGGTCTCCCTCCTTACCTATCAGCAATGCCCCCTCCAGGGGCGTCGTTACGCGGGGGCTTCGGTGGCTATAGCCACCAATATTTTATCCAAAGCCACCAATATATATATATTTTTTTAAATATATATTTGTAATTTTTTTTATTTTGTTTATTATATATCTATAACCCTAACCTAACCCTACCCCTAAAACTGAAATAAAGTAACAAAAAACAGGGGGAAAAGTACCCAAATCCGCCGAAATCCGCGAAAAAAATTGTGCGTCCGCGCTTCACGCCCCCCCGTTGCCTGGGGGGCTAAGCCCACAACCTAGTAGAGACCTAGTGATGCGGAACGTCTCAAACCCCCGACCTCCACCCGCTCCCTCCGCTCCAGACACTCAAACACACTTGAACCTCACACAACGAAGCTCCGCTCCATGGGGGACCGCCGGGCCTTCAGTCTTGTTCTGCTCAGCTGCTCCTCTGCTGTGGAATGCCCTCCCTGACCATCTGAGGGTGCCACAGTCCATTCACTTTTAAAAGGAAACTAAAAACCTTGGTTTTTAACAAGGCATTTGCCTAGATGGAGATGTGTGTTGTTTTACCTTTTTAAACTTCTACTGTGTTTTAGCTGACTTTGATCTGAATTTCATTCATTTTCACTGTTTTATTATTATTGTTTTCTTGTTTTCTTTTTTTCCCCTTACTTTTAACATGTAGCACTTTGAGTGCTACATGTATTATTATTATTATTATTATTATTATTATTATTATTATTATTATTATTACCCTTATCATTATTATTATTATTATTATTATTATTATTATTATTATTATTATTATCAGATGGTATCCTCTGACAGTGGACTACTCTTGTACATAAGCAATTGGTTTCTCTGGCAATGTTAAAGATGGGTTACAGTGAAAAATTGTGAGTTATAAGAAAAAAATCATCAAATGGCATCACTTCAATTATTATTATGATTGAATACATAATTACAGATAATGTATGAACAGCAATATTTTACTTAAGACTTTCATCCTATTCAATAAGTAGCTGTTACGTGCTTATTTGGATAATCAATAACTGCCCTTACACTGAAAGATTACAATAATACAACCATAACGTCTTTTGATTGGTTTATAAGGTTAACTTCGCCTTTAGCATGGGTAAATAGTTACCTTTGATCAATCAGATAAATGGTACAGGTTTAAAGCTGCTTGAATGAATCAAATGTTATTTTAATCAATATATGTGGGAGTCAGTGCGTTAATACAATATAACATCTGCAGTGGTTGGTGTTGTTCCTACTCTTTGATTAATGTGGCTTTACCAGGGGTTTCCCCACACTCAATTTAGACTCTAGTAGGACATCTATTGGTTGACAAGTAGTACTGCCTCAGGTCATATAGGAATATCTATGTAAAAATAGCAGAGCAAAGCTTGTAGATCTGCCATTTCTGCTTGTTTTAATATTTGAAAATGTGTGAAAATATTTCTAACATAGAAACGATTATGCAAAATAATTGTGATTATCTCAAATAATTGCGATGATGTAATAATTATGACAGGCCTAACCTCCATCTGTCACGATCCGCTCCTCGGACCGTGGCCTGACTTTATTATTTAGCCATTGTCTGACCTTTTATGGTATTGGACCCTTTTGGACCCTTTTGACCACTCTTTCTGTTGTTTTGTTCCCTGTTCTCCATGTACCTTTATTCTGTAGTGTTGTCTTGGTGTTTCCTGTCTGCCCTAGTTGTTGCTTCCTGTCTTGTCTCTCTAGTATGTCTTTGTAATTGTAGTTCACCTGTGTCTTGTTCTGTTCCAGCCAATCATGTGTTAATTGTCCTTTGTTCTCACCTGTGCCTAGTTAGTCCCTGTCTATTTATATGTCCCTCTGTTTCCAGTCTGTGTCGGTTCATTAATGTTGTTACAGTGTTCTGTCTGTTACCTAGTCTTGTCTTTATTCCCTGTTTGATTAATAAACCCCCCTGCATCTGAATCATTCTGCCTCCACTTCACTGTCTGCGCTTGGGTCCTACACCTCTCTGCCTCGCACTGTGACACCATCCTCTAGCTGCGGCTCTCCATTCCTCCTCTCTCTTCTTCTCTAAATGTAATGGTGGGTCTTGACCAACGCATCTAGGTGCATATCACCACATACTGTACCAGAGTGTTTTATCTGGGTGCTGTTGTTCAGGTTACAATCTACCTTTGAACATAAAACAACATGATGTATACATATTGTTAATTAAACCTGTGTCTTTTAGAAATACAAAAAGAGCCCTGGGACATTCTTCTTCCTTGCTCTACACCAGGGGTCATTAACGTTTTTCAGGCCAAGGACCCCCTAGCTGAGAGAGAGATGAAGCAGGGACGTACATATACGATTGTGTTGCAGATTAAACTTTTTCTTTTTACGTGTTCTGCTCTTTTTTTTCCCTCTGTCTACACCAAACCTGAAGTTCTCCTCAGAAAAGGGATGCTAGGGTTCAAGTGCTTAATGTAAAAAACAGAAATAAATCCTATCACATAGAGACTATTTGGAAGCCCCCCTGTAGTAACTCTGAGGACCCCCTGTTGAAGACCCCCGCCCCTCTCTCAACGCTGCAGTCTGCCTTTTAAAGGCTGAGTTCCTTGCTCTGGCCCAGGTGCACCTAATGAAGCAGGTGCAGGTCCTTTGGTAATCAAGAACTCAAACAGTGTTGCCACGTCTGCTTATTATAAGCGACTTTGGGCTGCTTTTTCTGTAAAGTCGCTTGTAAATATTGGTAGTTGCGAGTTGCGGTCTTTTGGGCTTGTTTTCAAAGTGTAGTAGCCTGCTTCCTAATGTTGTAATTATTGTTTAACCCAATGGTTCTCAAACATTTTTATGTCGAGGAACGTATTTGTCCGCAGAACCTATCACCAGCTCCAATTTTTCCTGAACAAACACTTAGCAATGAATGATTGATTACTATCAGAATATTGAGTTTTAACAGCAACTTGCAATGAGCCTGGTCTACAAGATACACTACACCACAAAGACACCCATGTACCTGTCAAACTACTACTTCTTGAAAATCACAACACCAGAGAGAGCTCCACAAATCACATTCAATCCAGTTTTGACTCAAACAAGGGGTTAATTTCGTTCTACTGCTATGCCACCAAAATGTGGAATGCCCCACAAACATAAAAAAGTGTGACTTCTAACTCTCCTTCAAAACCGATCTAAAAGAGCACTTACAGGTGGCTGCAATTCGGAACTGGCCCCTGTGAAAAGTCAAACCCTGTTTACTGTACATATTTTTCTTTTGTATTACTACTCGTTTATATGATGTTTTTGCATAGTATTTTATATCTGTCATTAAATGTTTCGACCCCAATGGAAACAAGCCATTATAGCGCTTTCTTGGGTATGATCCTCTTAGCAGACCTTGTACTGAACTGTACTTTCCTGTCCTTTTTTTTGCAAACTGCTAATAAAGTATTCAATCAATCAATCAACCTTTAAGAAAAAACTAAAACAAACAAACTTTGTTTTAACCAAAAAAATATCACTGTACACTACACAATGATTAATTACCCTGCATCAATCGCAACACACCTGTCCATTGTGTGCCCCATACATGTGTGCTCAATGGAGGAAAAGTTCATGTATAATGTTCAGTCCTGCAATCATCGTGGTCCATATGAATCTTGTGGAAAAGATTTACTAAACACACGTTTTCTGCAAAAACTTTCAAATGGATATGAAACTAGATGACAATCGTGACCCCAAGTCACAGCAATTAATTATTGGGTGAGTAAACACGTAGTGTTACGTTTAATGTGGGAGGGCATAGAAGTGCTCTATGGCTTTGTACATGGAATGCATGACATCATTGACATGTACTGTATGTAATATCATAGCCCTAGAATGGGTGTGACTTGTTGTTGTTTGCTGTAACTAGAAACTTCTTGAAGCTCATGAAGACTTTCACAAAGAGATGATTCTCCTGCAGGTAGACCAAATGTAATTTACAAGTATACACTCCATGTGATGGCATCTGGTTTGCATCTCATGTATACATTGCTTCTGTCTTCTACAGGATGACTTCCACCTGCTTTACAGCGCGGGGGGGGGGGGGGGACTGTCATCACGTGGCACCCTTGGTCAACTCAAGGTAGCAATTGACCACAGGTCACTGAAAAAGGAGGTGAAGAAAAACTTACTTCAGACATGATAGTGGTAGGATCTTCTATTATACAAATAAGCGTTATAATTTCTTTGCTGTTTTATCAAATGTTAGACTTTAACAATTCACAATTCGGTAATTTTCAGTTCAGTTGCTTTGCCTACATCACTGCATGTGCAATGTCTTGGGCATTTTAGGTGCAGATGAAGATCCCAGTCCCAGCATTCCACCTGGCTGCTGACCAACTGCAGTGCAGTGTCTATGATCTTGCAGAAAAAAAGTAGTGGACTTCTGTTGGTTGGCTCCTAAACAGGAGGGCATTAACTTGGTGGCTGCAATGGCCACAAAGTATAATGGCCGCCAACAACAGATGTATCTGTCACTCCAAGGAAGGTAAAGAAAACGTTAGAACCAAAGAACAATTGTGGTTTGGTCAAATCCTGGCTCAGTTAAACTGGAAAGTTGACCCTTTTGGAGTCTCTTTTACGTTGTTGTACTTTGTTGTACTTAGACATAGCTCACATGGTGAATATATAAGTTAATAATAAATACGACACTAAAAATAGCAACGTTAGATGGGAGACTAATGGAAATTATGCTGTATGCTACAGCAATCAAATTGTGTATGAATTAATATCTTGTGTTTGTCCATTGCTATTCGATCAGCAGGATTATATGGCCAATAGCATTATCCATGCTATGAGTCAGACACATAATTTCAAGTTGTGTGTGTGAGTCACCAAGCCTGTTATGTTTCCTCAACAGATAAAGATGGAGAGATGAGTCATGTGTTGTAGCTTCCACTGTCCTCACATTTAGACCCACTTGGCCTGTGCCTGAAGGAGTTACTGTAGTTCAACCTGTGGGGACAGTGGTAGCAAACCATCCCATGCACACCGTCATGTGAGGGTCCCCCAGTGGACAACATGCCTCCAATCCCCTATGTCAACCTTTTCATGGTTCTCAACCTTTTCAGGCCGTGACCCCCCCAAAATAATCATATTTGAACTGGGGACCCCCTACCCTGACAAGCACTTGGAATGTAGGAGTTGGGGCATTCAATTTAGTTTGACTCGGTTCCACAGATAAATATTGTGCAAATAGCAGATCTACAAGCCCACAACGCCTTGTGTTGCGAGGTGTTGTGAGCTTTTCACAAATGTAGCCTCTTTCTTATATTATTTGACAATTTGGCCAATGTTTGACCAGTTTGTATAGTATAGTTTATTACTTTTGATGCAGCAATGGTCTTTTTTTTAAGGTATCACTTGTCACTTCACTGTCATCTGGGGACCCCCCCCCCCAAATCATGTGGGGACCCGGAATGTCCCGACCCAAAGGTTGAGAACCACTGCCCTATGTCAGCCCCTAATCCAAATGCCACAGTGAGCAGCACACATCATGCCTGACAAATATGGCAAGGATTTGATCTTTTTTTCAACGGGATAATATGAGTTTTCATTGTGATACCGATACATAATAACTTAAAGTATACTATAGATAGATAGATGGATAGATGGATATATATATATATATATATATATATAGATAGATAGATAGATAGATAGATAGATAGATAGATAGATAGATAGATAGATAGATGCACATGTTTCTGTTTTTGGTTGTTTGTTGTTCCTTTTCCTTTCTGGGGGATTTCCAAAACCCTGCAATGACTCAGAGTGATACATGACCCTGTACGGAGCTGTGATAAGAAGATCCAACACGTTTATACATAATCCACTCACAATGTTCTGCCAGGCTTTGACTTTTTTTTAATAATTGCAACACACCATGAGCTATTCAGCATAAGCACACACACACACACACACACACACACACACACACACACACACACACACACACACACACACACACACACACACACACACACACACACACACACACACACACACACACACACACACACACACACACACACACACACACACACACACACACACACACACAGTAGTATAGTGAAGACGGTTAATAGTCAAATAATGTTCAACGAACTATCATATCATGTGCATTTGTTTTTCCTTTTGTTGGGGGGTTCCCAGGGTTCCCATAATCTCTAGAGCAGGGGTCTTCAACAGGGGGTCCGGGACCCCGAAGGGGTCCTCAAAGTTACAGAGTTACACATCTGAGGGGAGCATTAGCCGAAAATAGCAGATCTACAAGCTCACAAGCCTTGCGCTGCGAGGCGTTGTGAGGCAAAGAGGTTTGGTGTAGGGCACGTCATGGGCAACATATGGCCCGACGGCCGGAACCAGCCCTTTGACCATCTCAATCAGGCCCTCAAAGTCTTCAAAGAAAGGCAAATTGACCCCCAAAAAATCTGCATCTTAAAAGGCCGAATGTTATGTTCCTGGTTTTGAAGGAAATTTATTTAACTTGTCTCCAATTAATTATTAGTAATTAGCCTAATATGTACCATTTGAGTACATACCTGCATTCCATATTCCATCTGTATGTACTCAAATGTTAAATGTTTATAATGTAACAGTGAAACAACTCTGCATTGAGTCCATATTTATAACGCATATAATGCAACATGTTTGATAATGTGAGTAATAAAGTACAGCTGTATAACAGTTTAAATCCAATAGTCTAATGTGTGCCCCCCCCTGGAAATAAATGCTGCCCACCCCTGCTGTAGAGGGGGAAAAAGAGCAAACCAAGTACACGTTTTCTAAGTATTGAGGGTTTAAGTGGTTAACTGTCTGAAAATACACATTAACATGAATCACAACACAACACTACACAATGATATTGCTGTCAAACAAGTCTATGAAGCTACTGTATCTATGAAATCTATGAAAACATTTAATCTGCAACACATTTATATACATTATGTAGTGGGGTCCCTGCTTCATCTCTCTCTCAGCTAAGGGGTCCTTGGCCTGAAAACCATTGAAGACACCTGCTCTGGAAAGTTCTGATAAAAACATCCACATACCAAAGTTGCACATAAACCACACACACTGTTGTGCCAGGTTGTATTTGTTTTTATTTTTACATAGTTGCAACACACCATGAGTCATTCAACACACACACACACACACGCACGCACGCACGCACGCACGCACGCACGCACGCACGCACGCACGCACACACACACACACACACACACACACACACACACACACACACACACTCTCTCTCTCTCTCTCTCTCTCTCTCTCTCTCTCTCTCTCTCTCTCTCTCTCTCTCTCTCTCTCTCTGTTTAATTGTGTTATGCAATATGGATAATTCCACATTCCATCCTGTCAGCCAATCCAAATTGGCGTCTGTTCGTCATGCATCAACATCTTTGCTATATAAGAAGCTGTGTGTTCGTTCCCCTAAATCATCCTTTCCCTGACAGCTGTGGAGAGATCGACTTGAGGAACTCATTGAGCAATTGTTTTCCTTGTAAAAAAAAGTTTCTGCTGTGTTGTTCAGGGTGATTCAGAAACCATGCATGTGATAATACAAAGCTGTCTCCTGTTGGTGTGCATGCATACTCTCAACCTGGTGAATGCTCAAGGTAAGACAATATTTATATTTGACCACATAAATGCTCTATACTTAGTCAAACAGACCTGAGTTGCAACTGTACTTCAGAGCTTGTAGATCTGCTATTTTTGGCAAATGTTACCCCCAGATCAGGGATGCTGGGGTTCAAGTGGTTGAGACTGAAAATGGGAAAATGTGTTTTTTTCAAATTAAAATATATTTATATGTATTTTTTTTTAACATAATTATGATTCATAGAGTCAGAGTCGAAATATGAAAATGTTAAATAAAGTTCAGTTGCCATCAGTAGATAATGACGTTATCTGTTAATTGTATCAACTTGTAAATGTGTCATGTCCAACTTCTTGAACATATACGTCTATGGACCTTTTGCTTAAAGGAACCAAAAACCACCAGCTATGCTGCACTTGTCCATCTTTGCACTGCTTCATTCTAGCTGCAGGATATTCTGTCCACTTTGGCCTTCAGCGGTGGCAGCTCCATGTGCCTCTGTTGTATTACTCATACATGTATGACTATAACTACAATACCCATACTGCTTCACTCCAGCTTGCAGTTTTACCAGTGCAGTGGTGGCACTTGTACAGTACATGTATGACTGCACAATATGTGGTTTATAGCAGTGGTTATCAAAGTGGGCTTGTAAATAGGCTATTTTAGCTTTCTTTTTCTTTTTGCTGAAAATGTACACATTTTGGCAAATCTGGAAAATGTGTGAAAAATAGGGACGCCAGGGTTAATGTCGTTAACATACATTTATTGGTATAACATGTTTACATTTTGATATTAGCAAACATGCATATCAAACATATCAGGCAGTCTACATTTCCCCTAAAGATATGCATGTATTTAATTAAGACTGTACATAAGCAGGGATAAAACATGTGATGGAGGATATCAAAAGCAGAGGCATGGATCAAACCCATCCCTTACAATACATTTTAGTCTAGAGGGTTTTCTTCAAATTAAAATAATATAACGTTTTCTCCTGCTTACTCTCTTCTCTCTGTACAGAGCCTGGTGAGGTCCGGTTGGTGGGCGGAAGCAGTAGCTGTAATGGTAGACTGGAGATGAAACACCAGGGAGAGTGGAGACCAGCGGATGAGCCGCACTGGAACCTGAAGTCATCATCTGTAGTGTGTAGACAGCTGGACTGTGGCTCTGCTGTTTCAACAGAAAGGAGTTATCATTCTACAGCTGTAGACCCTGTGTGGTGGATTACATCTTCCTGTGTTGGGACTGAGTCTTCGCTGAAGGAGTGTGGACAAAAGGAGTCTAGTAATTCCTTCTACAGACTGGGTGTGAACTGTTCAGGTAATACGAATAATGCTATAATAGTTTAACTTCCGACAACTTCCTGTTTTAGCATCTCTTCAGTTTCTACTTACTCTTTTTAACCACTTTCTAACATTATAATATGCATAGATCTTTGTCTAAGTGATAGTATGCTGCTTCCTTCACCTAACTTTAAATAGCATTTGTTATCAGAGCTGCTGTAAAGTATTTTGGCAGTCTCAAGTCAAATCTCAAGTCTTTAGTGCCTTTCAGCACAAGTGTCAAGTCTCAACTGTCAAGACATGACCCCAATAATAGAAAAAAGTATTTCATATAGTAATGTATTATTTGATTACATTTAGGGTAAGTGATTTAATTTGTTAAAATAAGTGTTAAATAGCTCTATATTCTGATACTCATTGCTATAGAGTGTTGTCACCTACCTGAAAATGTATTTATATTCTGTTTACTAAAGAGCTGGAGAGACCCCTGTGACAGAACAAACGCTCTGTAGCAATGAATACTATCAGAATAGTACTTTAACCTTTTAACCCAAAAATATATAAAATATAAAAAAATATATATCACTTACCCTAGCTTTACATGAATTGACATCCCCCCAATATCGTTTGTTGTCCCAAGTGAGTCTTAATCATTTGTAGGATGGAATCAAAAACGCCTATCTTATCTTGTATTATCTTATCTTAATGTTGTAGTATCTGTCTTTAATATTTAGGAGTACGATAAAACAGCTTGTCTCTGATGTGTTTACAACACCATGAATATTTGTTTAAACAAACTCACTCTCTCTCTCTCTCTCTCTCTCTCTCTCTCTCTCTCTCTCTCTCTCTCCAGAGTCTGTGAGGTTGGTGAATGGGACTAGTTTGTGTTCAGGCAGAGTGGAGGTGAAGTCTGAACAGTCATGGGTCTCAGTGTGCGAAGGTGACTTTGACCAACAGGACGGAGAGGTCGTCTGTAGGGAGCTTGGCTGTGGGGCTCCTTCAGTCCTGCAGGGGGCGCTCTATGGAGAAGTGAAGGCTCCAATGCAGAACAAAGAGTTCCAGTGTGAAGGCAACGAGTCTGCTCTCCTGGATTGTGGAACCTCAAGCTCAACTAGAAACAGTTGCTCACCTGACAAGGTTATGGGACTTACCTGCTCAGGTAAAACACAAACTGCACTTATTTTGGATTATTATTTTAGATTCCCTGTAATATTACTTTAGTTTTTACTCATTACTCTCTTGTCTCTGTACAGAGCCTAATGATGTCAGGTTGGTGGGAGGAGCCACTCACTGTTCTGGTAGACTGGAGATGGAACATGAGGAAGAGTGGAGACCAGTGGGTGGTTGGTCTGTCTGGAACTTGAACTCATCAGCTGTAATGTGTAAACGGCTGGGCTGTGGCTCCGCCGTTGCAACAGAAAGGATGTTTAATAAGGCTACGCGTCAATCTACATGGTGGACTAACTCTTTCTGTCTTGGGTCGGAGTCTTCACTGAGAGAGTGTGGAACAATGGAGTCTGATGCTTCCTTCTACACATTTGACCTGACATGTACAGGTAATTAACCTTTATTACCAATACTATACTTATGTATGTATGTATGTATGTATGTATGTATGTATGTATGTATGTATGTATGTATGTATGTATGTATGTATGTATGTATGTATGTATGTATACTATGTATGTATGTATATGTATGTATGTGTGTATGTATGTATGCATGTATTATCATTTTAGAGTCATATATTATTATTATTGTCTCCGCCAGGCCGAATCCGTGGCAGACACTATGTTTTGCACCCTGTTTGTCTGTCCGTCCGTCCGTCTGTGTGTCCGTCTGTCTGCGAGCAGCTAATATCCGGCACCGTTGGCCCGATCGCAGCGAAACTGTGCACGCACACTCACTTGGTGCCAGGACAGAACCTCTGCCCCAATTTTTCCAGATCGGCCTGTCATAAGCGCCACCAGGAGGACGATTTTTGCAAAAATAAAAAACATATTACTCCTACAGATTTGGTCCAAACATCACACAAATCGGTATACATTATCTCTATAGTCTAGTGATCAAGATGGATCCCTCAGATTTTTCATATTCCATCGTGATTGGTGTATTCTGAACATTGCTGGCCCACAATAACCTACCTGACCTGGCGGAGACCTGTGCTCCGAGGAGCACGTTTTCTAGTTATCATATTTTTTTCTGACCTCCTTTATCTGTTGTCTCCATGCAGGTGCTAATGATGTCAGGTTGATGGGAGGAACCAGTCACTGTACTGGTAGACTGGAGATGAAACACCAGGAAGAGTGGAGGCCAGTGGGTGGTTGGTCTGCCTGGAACTTGAACTCATCAGCTGTAGTGTGTAAACAGCTGGGCTGTGGCTCTGCAGTTTCAACAGAGAAGATTAATGAAGCTACACGTCAATCTACATGGTATACTAACTCTGTCTGTCTTGGGTCTGAGTCTTCGCTGAGAGAGTGTGGAACAGTCGAGTCTGATAGTTCCTTCAACACATTTGGCTTGACATGTACAGGTAACAAACCTTTACTTCAACAATCACACATCTATATGTCTGTCTGTCGGTCGGTCGGGCGTTGGGTCTGTCTGTCTGTCTGTCTGTGTCTGTCACTTCCTTTTCTGTGCTTGGACCTGTTCATTTCTGCTTGCGTCTATATTTATAATCTATATTTAACATTTACCCCATGGTTGACAAGCACTGAAAGTAAATACAAGTACCACAGCTAAGTAGAATAATTAGTATAAAAGTCTAAAAACACAGGGCATCCCGATAGCCAAATATTTAGCTCACATACCACATGAGTGCAATAAGCGAGTCCCTGGTTCGATTCCCACCCGGCCCGACTATCTGCTGTATGTCATTCCCTATATTCTCTCTCTGCATTTCATGTGTCTCTCAACTATCACTGTCAAATATAAAGGCTTAGAAAAGCCCCCCAAAATAACTAAAAGTATAAAAAGCACACATGTAAAACACAGCATAATAACCACTTACATATCTTAATATTAATCAAATAGTTTACTAACACATACCCCAGGCACCAGCAGGGGGGTCTTGCATACTTAAAATGGTACACTACTGGTGTTTGTGGGCCAGTAAATGTGTTTTAGGGTATGTCTTTCTCATGTAAACAATTTGACTGAATCTGCATCTTGTTTACATCTTGAATACATAACCGAAATCCTTCCTTTCCTGGCGTTGTGACACAGAAGTGTGACCGTAAGCGGGTTTTCTCTGTTGTAGGTCCTCAGTCCACAGAGCACACTGAAGATGAGTCCAAGGTTGCAGAGGAGACGACTGATGACAAGCAGAGCGAGGGGGACACTGATCCCATGTGGGACAAGTCACATGACGGCAAGGTCTACGTGCCTTACGTCATCGCAAACCACTACAGTAAGTTCTGTACTGACAGCTTTTGATTAGCAAACACACAAACTAAACTAAACTAAACCCCCCCCCAAAAAAAACAGAGCATAAAGGGGCACTTCACTCATTTGCAACCATATCTTCCATATCATTTTTCCTCACCAATGCTCATTGCTATGATCAGCTCAGCCAGCCTGTGTCTCATTGGTGGGCTATGGACAGTGCAGAAACCTGCCTGCCAGTGACAGCCTACAGCCTTTCTCTTCCGGGAAAGTTAGCGTGCTGAAATAGAAGCCATTGTTCTTGCATCATCATCACTGATGATACTATTGGTATATAGACAGGTTTTTTACCTGTCCACCACAGCTCACCTCTGAGACGCGTAGACGAGTAGACGGAACATTGTACCATATCATATCATATCATAAAATTTGCTGTTTAAACAGAAAACATGGTTAAATTTAAACTTTTAGATTTTTCTTTGACATTTTCATCTCTTGACTTTTGTTATTGTGATATCAAAATATAAATAAATATAATAATATAACATATAAATATAAAAAAAACAATATCAGACTGTCAAAAAGGGAAATATTGACACAATTCTCCCCACAGCGAATCAATCCCCTGAACACCCTTCTTCATACGTGCATTTAGCGTTTGTAAAGCTTTGTTCCACACAAAGTTTTGTATTGTTCTGAAGTGAGTCTGTTACTATGTTCTGACAGCCGTCAGGGAGCGGTCAATCATCCAGGGAGCTCTTCAGTCTTTCTCTGGCTTCTCCTGCGTCCGCTTTGTCCAGCGTTCCATCCAGAGGGACTACCTCCACATCCAGTCCCTCAACGGGTGAGTGAGGATGAAGACACATTGACGTAGAACTTGATTGGGGAAGCTCGCTGCCAATAACGGATCTTAAAGCTAAATATCGTCACTGTCGAGTGGAAACCTTGTAGGTCTGTGTCCAAAAGCCCGTAACTTTTTTATAATTTTCTTTTAAAACAATTAAACGAGTGAAAATAGTCGATCTTCTATGTTCACTACTTTTGTACGGAGATATAAAGTAAAATGAGCCTGACAGCAACGATATGCAATACATCTGTTATTTTCGGCAAGAAACAAATCAAAGGCATTAGTTACACAAAAAGGCTTTTGTAAGGAAACAGTCAACAATAACTCTTAACATTTCATTAACATTTTATTTTTCATCCAAACAGAATGACGAATTGTTGACGAATGATATGATAACGAGATGAAAAATTGTTGATTGCGTTTAGAAAACACAATTCACACAGTCTTTTCAGATTGGGGCCAAATACATATTAATTTGAGGGTCCTTGACATGAAGATGTTTGATAAAAACTGTTATAAAATAATCCTTGTTCCTCTCTCTCTCTCTCTCTCTCTCTCTCTCTCTCTCTCTCTCTCTCTCTCTCTCTCTCTCTCTCTCTCTCTCTCTCTCTCTCTCTCTCTCCCTCTCTCTGGGTGGTTTGCTGCAGGTGTCACTCGTACTTGGGTCGTCATGGTAACAACCAGACGGTGTCTCTGAGTCGCCACGGTTGCGTTGTCCACAACAGCGTCCAGCGTGTGCTGCTCCGCGCCCTGACCTTCGACCCCGAACGCCGCCACTCTGACGGGGACAATGACCTCCTGACCGTCGTCTCTGGTACGATCATTACTCCCAAAACCATGGAATAGACAGACAGACAGACAGACAGACAGACAGACAGACAGACAGACAGACAGACAGACAGACAGACAGACAGACAGACAGACAGACAGACAGGCAGGCAGGCAGTTCTATTTGAACTTTACTCAAGTATTTCCAATTTACAATACTTTTACTCCACTACATCTCAGAGGCAAATATTGTACTTTTATTCCACTACAATTATTTGAAAACTTGAATTACTAGTTACCTTGTAGATTTTGATTAATATTACAAAACGTAACCACTTCAGCCCTATATCGGCCATTTTAAAATAGCAGATCTACAAGCTCAACAAGCTTGTTGATCTGCTATTTTCAAAAGATATGTATACATTTGAATACTTGAAATGGGACATTTTGGATAATGAGTACTTTTACTTTAGGTAGTATATTTTGATGAAAATACTTTGTACTTTTACTCAAGTAGCCTACATTTTGAATTCTGGACTTTGCAGTGTTGACACTTTTACTTAAGTAAAACATTTGAGTACTTTTTCCACCACTGAGACACACGCACGCACACGCACACACACACACACACACACACACACACACACACACACACACACACACACACACACACACACACACACACACACACACACACACACGCACCATTTAGTGTATTGATTTTTGACATGTTATCTTTCTAGGCCAGGAGGACGGCGGCTTCAACAACATCAACAGTTGGAACCAGGGAGGTTCCCATGACAACCAGCCCATCAAGCAGTACACCAGGCTGAGTTTTGATGACATGGAAGGACTCAATAGGCTGTATAACTGCACTGGTCGAAAGTAACTAAGTACGTGTACTCAAGTACTGTACTTAAGTATACAATGTCGAGGTAGTTTTACTTTACTTGAGTATTTCCAATTTCCAATACTTTTACTTCTACTCCATTACATCTCTGAGGCAAATATTGTACTTTTTACTCCTCTACAATTATTTGAAAACTCTAGTTACTAGCTACTTTGCAGATACAAATTATTACATTATAAAACATACATTAACCTCTTTAGCTCTATTTTATACCTAGGCTATTTGAAAATAGCTCACAGCGTTGTAGATCTGCCAAAGTTGTAGATCTGCTTGTAGATCTGCCAAAGTTGTAGATCTGCTTGTAGATCTGCCATTTTCAAAATATTTTTATATATTTTATACACGATATAATACCTTGTGAAACGGGACATTCTGCATAATGAGTACTTTACTTTTGGTATATGTTTTTTCTAACATTATGACTGCATGTGTGTGTGTGTGTGTGTGTGTGTGTGTGTGTGTGTGTGTGTGTGTGTGTGTGTGTGTGTGTGTGTGTGTGTGTGCGTGTGCGTGCGTGTGTGTTTCCATGCAGGTGACTGAGAGCACTGGGAGAATCACACAGACAATCAACATGGATGGTTTAAATCCTTTGGCTGCATTTCTCACCTTTATTGCTGGTCTAAAACTCTCGTTTGCTGAGTATAGTCTGTGAGGTTTTGAGCCAATCGTTTGTTCATTTTGCCCAAACAAAAAGTTGTAGAATAGCTGTTTGAAGGCATTAAAAATGTATGTTTATATTGTTTTGTTTGCATTATACAGTGGTCTCCCTCCTCTATTGTGTTTGCATTGTGTAATGTACAGATGTGAATCCCGTTCACATACGGCATTAGAATAGACTAGCTAATATACCAGTGGTCAGTAGATGGCAGTGCAGTGCAGCCTAGTAGAGCCTACATAGTTCTTGAGCATGCTAGTTGCAGACAGACACATGTGACATGTCAGTCATACTTGTTGATGTCTCCTGTTTGTGTAGATACTGTAGAGAGAACTGTGATCTATCGTCCTGCCTTGTGCTTACCAAACATTACACCATTAAAACATTTTTGCCTCCTTGGGAACCGTAGGATTCTCCACTTTTTTTTGTGGTCTAAAACTCTATCATAACTATAATCAATAAAGTTGTTATATAGCCATTTACCTATGTGTTCCTTGTGTTATGTTCACTTTGACTGCTGTCTGTGCTCTCAACTCCAAAATACAGTGTCGGGCATTTTCTTTAATAAATCAGTGCTATTGAACACCCTTTATGTCTGTCTGTGGGTTTTTACAACTATTGAACCAATGAAAAGTATTGAAAAGCTTCTGACTAAACCTCCTAACTCCATTGGATCTGTCAGTCAAACCTCCTAACTCCACCACCTCTCCCATGCGTAGCACACAGAGCAGAAGACAAACAAACTTTATAACGACTTAGGTTTTTTTTCCCCGTCTGACTTCATAATTCTAAGCAATAACGAACATAATCACTATCTCCATATTCACTGGTCAAAAACCTCCTAACTCCACTTGAGCTGGATTTGGTGATAATATAATTACACATGCAAGTATCTGACAATAAAGTCACAATACCAACTTTGGTGAGGCAGTGTTGTGTTGTTTTAAAAACATGTTTTTCTTTTTTCATTTCCTGCAAATTTTATATTTTGGACAACTGCGGTCGGGCAGTTGGTTTCTGCCCGACCGCAGAGATATAGTCGCTGTCCGGCAGAAACCTCATATCTCTCCATATTTCAACTTTGTATGTTTTACAAAAGGAGTGAAAATAGCAGATCTACAAGCTCACAGCGCATTGTGAAGTTGTAGATCTGCTATTTTCACTATACAATCAGATTTTTAAGTGTGGGGTTAAATCTGGAATCCGCAACATTTATGTCCGACTCCTACCCTCTACATTAATAGGCCTACCCACAAATAGCAGGTACCGGGTTCTCGTGGATGATAGGGCCCTCTGTGTGTTTTGCTGCTGTTTTGAAAGCATTGAAAAGCTGTTGGATTTGTTTGTGTTCATGGCAACCAATGAGAGCTTCCTCTACAACACAACACAGCGAGGCAGCATGCACTTCAGTTTCATACCAACAAGGTTTATTTCTCAAAGTACAAAGACACAACAAACATGACATATTTCATGAATTCAACTGTTTAACACAGTCAGTTGAAACGGGTCCATGAAGCAACTTTTGCAAAAAAAAAGTCCTTAATGGACCAACTTTCAGTTCAAGTATGTCTGTTCATCCAACAACAAAGATAAGTAATCCTTGACCCTTATTTTGTTGTATTAATTACCCAATTTACTACTAGGTGATTTGGCTCTCAGATAGACTTTATCAAGTTAGACAGAGTTTTGGGACTTTTGGATCAATTTTGGAGATGTCACATGGGTAATTTTTCCTGCAGGAAATATTATTTTCCTGGATTGATTTCAGTGTGGTGTAAACGTTCGAACCTTGATGGAGATGATATGAATGTGATATGAGCTCCAGGGAGATTTGTGTCTTTGTCCTGGACTCCTGCTTCTTCACTCGGTCCAGCTTCAGTGTCCGGAACCAAGGGCGTCATAATAAACCACCTAAATGTTCTCCACTCCTGTATTCTGCCCTCTGGTGGCCTGGAGAAACACAACAGCAACATACATTAACTTATTGTGTCATATCTGTCTCTCTACAATCAGTGTAAGTGTGGGTTGCAGTGCACCAACAAGTAGAAATTAAACTGTGTTTAGGGCTAGTCTAAGATTTTACCTGGCCACTAAGCTATAAATGTAAGACTTACACGTTGTGCTGCTCATTTGAGTGCTCCCATTGTTCTCACCTTTAAAGTGGTCATTTTATGCTATTTTCCCCAAAATATATTGTATTTGTAAAGGTCCTTACAACATGTTAGAAACGTTTTTTCTCAACGCTCTGAATGATCTGAGCCTTTTTCAGCTGTGCTGATAAATGACCTGTTCTGGCTGTTGGGGGCACTGTTGACGGAATTTTCAATGAAGGCACTTTCTTTTTTTTAAGCTTTACCAACACTGTTGGAATAGCAGCTTACTCTAATACAATAAAGCTTTTGCCACATGTGCCTGACAATACAGCCCATACATGTAATCATGTATAGGTGAGCCATATACAGTATGCGTCATTAAAAACCAGATCATTATAAAAAAAAAAAAACTTAGATTTATAGGCTTTCATTCCCTCTGCAATAAAAGTTTTTGGAAGACACCCAACAAAGATTTCACCACACAGTCTACCACACTGTCTGTAGAAATCCCAATTTCCGCGTCATAGTATTTGTGCCATCTTAACTCTATAAACGCCATTGACTCGAAAACGCGTCAATAACTACTTAATCCACCCACGCCATTGACGCGTTAGACGCGTTGGATTTGCGTTCATTGTTTAATCTCTGATCGCGCTATGCTGCTTAAAATTCAATGTTATTCTCGAGTTCCACTTACTTCACCCATATCTGCATCCGGTTTCATGTCCTGGGTTCCGTTTCCGGTTTTTGATTATTTTCCCCCGGTCATTTCGTCCAAAATAGGTAAACAAACGGTTTTTCACACGGTATGACGGACAAACGGACAGTTTCTCTTCTATAATCTATGGTCTGGGTGACGATCAGTCATCGCCGTCGTGTATCACAACGTAATTTTGACGATCAAAACAATCTGGGAGGACGTCACATCCGTTTTCATGGTTTTCCCTGTCTAATCGCTCAAGAAGGGTGAGAGAGACACCAGGAGCTGATCAAGCTATCATGTGCTGCTCTCTGGTGGCGGATTTGTGCGGCGTCTTTAAAAAACAGACTGATCAATTATTTTCATGAACATTTTCAAAATATAAAAATAAAAAAAACACGAAAATTGCTGGCAATGGGGGAGTACTTTATGAAAATACTCTGGCAGTCAAAACATCTCACATTGGTGCTGGGTGTGGCTTCGCTGGCACTGAAACAACTATAGTTGTGCTCGGTTCAAATTCACTGTGGTCCACGGCATCCACCACTTCAGTTTACAAACTGCTGCTTGAAATATTCCCCTCCTGGTCCACAGCTAATAGTTCTATGAGTTTAGTTTTTGTGTGTGATTACAACCCACACATTATTGATTTAGTTAACTTTCATTGAGGCAAGCTTTAGTTAACTTTCATTGAGGCAAGCTTTAGTTAACTTTCATTGAGGCAAGCTTTAGTTAACTTTCATTGAGGCAAGCTTTAGTTAACTTTCATTGAGGCAAGCTTTAGTTAACTTTCATTGAGGCAAGCTCAGTAAGGACAATTTGCAACGCTGTATGCTGACTTAAAATACACCTTTATTATGGTGATATTTTGTATATTTTGTGACATATTGAGTTTTATGCCTATTGTGTGGCTCATTTGATGCATGTGCTGTGCATAAAGGCATGCATTGTGCATTTTTTAGGGCGTGGGAGGGGGTCTAGAACCAGCCCTGTCCGTCACTGTGTCGAGCACTCCTATCTCCCTTTTCTTTGTTGTACTTGAACACCAGTTTAACTCCCTCATTTTTATTCCAGTCTTGCATTGAATGCATGTATAATTACCTTCCAGAGACAATAGAGGGCACTGATTGACAGCATCGGCAGCAACAACAACAGCAGCAGCAGCACCACTGTGAAGCAGTAAAGTAAGTAAGTCGTATGAGCCATGTGGCCCATATATGGCAGGAGTCAATCTCCTGTTTCTGTAGCGTGAGGCATAAGCAGTAAAATGGTAATACTACTTTCATTAGAAATACATCTTTTAGTCTACAAGTAAGACGCGCGAACGCGGGAAGCGAACGCCAAAAAATTATAATAATAATGAAAATAAATCATCTAAAAAAAAGTAACCAATAAAAAAATATAGAAAAAATAGAAAAAAAATCTGCGTTAAAAGGAGCATCTTAGAAAAATGCTAATTCACAAAAAAAAAACTTTGAATGTTTTTGAACAATTCAACAAAGTGTTTGAAGTGCCTGTTTCACCCACTTCCGGGGGGCGGAGCCAAAATCCAAGCCCAAAGTATTCGTTCGTAGACCCCCACTTAGGGGGGGTAGAAAAAGTTTCGGAGCGATTCGGGCACTTTTCATTTAACATGGGGTTTCAATGGGGAGTTTTTAGGAGCCTTCTCCGGGGCGTGGCTTCCGGGGGAAGGGGCGGGCTTAAACGCAACCTTGACAGGTGTGTTCAGTTTTCAAAGACCTTTCATTTGATGTATGGTACGTCTATATTGGACATTTACTTGGCTGCACACAGGGCTGAGGCAGTGCACGCACACAGACGGACAGAGACACACACACACACACACAACCCGAGCACGGTTACATAGTAAGCTCCACTTGGTCGGAGGCGCGGCTTCGCCAAGCCTCCTTCCGCGTTCGCAATAATCTTAATATGTGTTCTTTGATTTTTCTTGATTTTGTTTTAACTTGAACCCGTTTTCAGACCTGTTGCAGACGACCTGAGATGTCTTAAGAGGTCATATTTAGAAAACAAGACCCTTGCATTTGTACCCTAATCCTAAACTATTGAGTGATTTAAAGACAATCAGCAATATTTTAAAATCAAGTGACATCAACCAATAGTTTAATCAGTTACCTACCTGAGCCCCCCAACATAATGAATAATATCACTATTTGATGCATATTGTCTTCAGATGATTTAGTCTCACTGTAGACTGAAGCTCTTCACTGGAACACGACTTTCTGTCTTCTGCTCCTGTGTTTAACACATCAACTCTCATCTACAACTTTATCTTTTCATCTGGATGTGGTTTCTCAGTAACCTTACAGTCTCACTGACATACTGACAGGAAGCTGTTATGATTAGCACGTCTTGTATTGAATCTGAAATGGAAAGGTACAGTACTACTTCAATGTATTATTATTATTATTATTATTATTATTATTATTATTATTATTATTATTAATAATTGTATCTCAATCCATGTTAATAGATCTTAGCTGAGAGAGAGAGAGAGAGAGAGAGAGAGAGAGAGAGAGAGAGAGAGAGAGAGAGAGAGAGAGAGAGAGAGAGAGAGAGAGAGAGAGAGAGAGAGAGAGAGAGAGAGAGAGAGAGGGAGAGAGAGAGAGACTCCTGGTATGTTTGTTTTGGTGAGTCAGAAAATCACCATAGCAACCCTTCTCACACTTGCCCAGCATAAACTTATTTTAACTCTTTAACCTTCAGTAAATATATTTTACTGTATATCAGATAGTAACCTGTATGTTTTATTTACACATAACCAATAACAACTATATAAGCTAATCCAAACACATATAATTATTATTGCCACTGTCAGGGGTTTTATGCTGCCCCCAGAGTTTTAGGCCCTGGTCTTAAAGGGTTAGTTCAGATTTTTTGAGTATTTTCTGTAGGAAATACTTACCATTAATGTAGTGGTTGCAGAGGTATTAATTGATTGCCCGAGTCCCGTGGTCAGAGTTATGGTCCGGTTCTGATAAATATGAAGTAGTTCCGGTAGATTAGTAGATTTGGTGGGGGCTGCTCATTAAAAATAAATAAATTAAAAAAACTAGCGTCATTTGTATTGTTGACCTATTTCTACCATATAGAGCAAGTTTCGTTCAATTTCGACCCCTCTGTCACATGGTACTAATGTTTGTGTCCAGAATCACTGCGCCGCGGCAGCGTACTCACGCACAAAATATATGTGATATAACCATAACGCCATTATAAACTACTACAAGTTTCAGCTGGAAGTGAGATTCACCAGTATAGTGAATGCAGCAGCCTAGAGGGCGGAGCCAAAAGTACACCGTGCGTATGTCACTGATCACATGACCTCAATCAATTCTCCAGTTCTAGGCAACATAGAAGCGGGGGGACAATCTTATTTCCACACAACAGCTCTAGGGTGTATTAAAGACATAGTTTAATGTTGAAAATGAGTGGTAATTCCCCTTTAAGTAAAAGTATCAATAACCTATTCAATACCCCATTCTAGAAATAGTCTGTTACAAGTACAAGTCTGTATTCAAAATGTACTTGAGTAAAAGTACAAAAGTATTGGCATCAAAATAAACTTAAAGTACCAAAAGTAAAAGTACTCATTATCCAGAATGTCCCATTTTGCAAGTTCCCAAATGTATAAAATCATTTGAAAATAGCAGAGCTTGTAGATCGGCTATTTTCAAATAGCCAACCGGGCTAAAGTGGTTAATGTATGTTTTGTAATAATAATCTCAATATTCAGGCCAGGTAGCACCCAAGACAGGCTCTGGAGAGGATATAGAAAGACTGAGAGCTTTCAAGGAGAGGATCTTATATACTCTAACCCCAGGTGTAGCAAACCAAGGCTGCCGGCTAGCCAACAGTGATCAGAGGGGCACAGACGCATGAAGAGCACAGTACTGACACTGAACATGGACTGGTTCAAATAGACTGACCGTTCATCTGTCATGGTCTTTGGTCTAGCCAAAGTGGGATCTGGGGTGGTCCCCAGCAAAATGAGTTAATATAGCGTCACAATCATTTTAGCCACTTTAACCATTATGTTATACTTTGACTATTGAAAAATAGCAGATCTTCAAGCTCATAGCGTGGCACCGAATGCCATGGTATGACCTTGTAGATCTGCTATTTTTGAAAAATCACTGGCACAAAATATTTGAGATATATTTATTTGAGACGCGTTGCCTGTAGGCAGCCATAGCTGCATGTGTCAGCGCTTCTGTGGATTCGTCTATAGGCCAACATTTCCACATACACATTTAATTCCAAAAACAAGATACCATGACAACTATAAATACTGTCTGCCTTATTATTATGGAATCTGCTCTGCACCTTCATGCTCATCAGATGATGTGGTCTCATCATTGTACCCCAATGGCCTTTTCAACTGCTAACAAGTCATCTCAAGATCTAATGGGCAGCTTTCAGTGACTGAGCACATTCATGCTTTCCAGACGACCTCTACCAATTTTGGTGAGCCCATGGCCTATCCTGTAGCGCCACCCTCAGGCCAAAATATGACACTTTAACACAATAAGTCTCATAATCTAATGAGCAGAAAAGACAAGCTTTTCAATATTTTGCTGAGGAAGGGAAGGTTGTAGATTCTTCAGTCAGAATAAATAGGGAAAACACCTTGATGGATGGTTAATTGTCGAACATGATTTAAACGATATGCCCATTTTGTATTAGCATTTTAACCCAAACCGTGCTATGCTCACGTACTCACGTACCTCACGTACAACCTGTTCTGATTCTGATTCTGATTCTGATTCTCTGAACAGCTTCTACATGTGTTCTTTTAATAAAGAAAAAGAAAAAAAAGCAGAAGTCCAAATCTTTTAAACGCTAGACATTTACAATGTTAATGTATAGGCCAATATTATAGTCAAAGTGCTGGCAATACAATGTAGCCTACAGCAGCAGCTGCTTCCTCCACTGCTAGTACGCTCAAAAGGTCTCATCTTACTACTATATAATTGACAAAAGCTCCAAAGTTCGGCAGCGATTCGCAAGCACAGGATCACTCCACATGCCTCCAAGACCCGTCACAGACTGTTGATCAGAGCTATGGCTATGTTTTAGGCATCTTACCCCACCTCGATCAGTGATCGGACTCTCGGTTTGATTGATTCTCTGATTCGCCTATCAGACCCTCAGCCTGATCTGGCAGGTTGCCATGGCAACCAGATACAGGAAGTCTGACCTCTTTATCACCGAGGTTGGGAGGCTGGGAGGTTGGGACTAGAGGTTAGGGCCGCAAAGCAAAGCGGGGAGGGAGGAGAGGAGAGGAGAGGAGAGGAGAGGAGAGGAGAGGAGAGGAGAGGAGCCGAGAGGAGAGGAGAGGCCAGAGGGGCCGGACTTCGCATGACGTGTGTGCAGAGTGACTAGGCCAGCAAAGGTCGCCGTCCTGAGGAGGAAATTGACTATTAATTGGACTGACGTCCAGGGGTTTGCACACGCACACGCACACGCACACGCACACGCACACGCACGCACGCGCACGCACACTCACACGCACACACACACACACACAAATAGTTTATTTACATGTATAGATAGGTCACTGTAAGTCACGTGCCTTGCCGGGTAAAGTTCTGGACGGTTTGGAGGAAGCCCTTGACGCCGAAACCCTCTGCATCCTCTCCGCCTTCAGCCTCTCCTGGTAGCGTCTCTCAAAGTACGCCATGTCCTTCTCCTCGCTCGTCCTCAGGTCTGGCGAAGGCTGAAGGATCCCCATCGACGACGCTTCATCCATCCGGCTGGACGATACCGTGTTTCCGTACGCCTCCTCGAACACGTGTGGCTGGAACGAGCCACTCCGCTCAGGATACAGAACGGAGTCCGGGGGGGGACCCACGCCGCTGGGGTCCAGCCTGAGGTAGCCGTCCGCCAGGGAGCTGAACCCGGTCAGCCCGCCCATGGCGACGTACGGGACGTCCTGACCCACCGGTCGACCTCGGGCCTCCCGCTCTCGCCTCGTCTCGACCAGAGTGTGGTGGGCAAAGCTGGGCTGGCCGCAGCCGCAGGTGTACGAGCTCTGGAACCCGGCGCAGGACGAGCACTTTGTGCACGTGTGGCCCACGCCCTCGCTGTGGTCGTGAGCCGTGTGCTTGCACCGGCAGCGGATGGGCTGCGAGCCGACGAGGGGCAGGTACTCGTAGGCCACGCAGCGGCACCCTCCGACCCGGCACGGCAGGGCCAGGGGTCGCTCAGCCGGAACCGCCTCAAAGTCCGTCTTGTGTTCCTTGTATCTGTGTGTGCAGAAGCACTCGGTCTCAGGGCCGGTGAGTTTACAGTCCATCCCTCCTGGCACGCCGTAGCTCACGTACAACCTGTTCTTCATTCTCTGAGGGATCACCTTCTTCTTGTAGTCCTCATATTCCTCAGGGGTGAACAGCGTGCCGCCGTCGTCATCACCCACGATCCGTCTGTACTCCAGGTAGTCGTCAACAGCCTGTTGGGCAGCCTTGTCCAGACGTATTCTTTCCATTGTACACAAAGCCTACACTGGTTGTAAGACACAGAGTTAATTGTTTATGATAATAATTCTTTATTGAAATCAAGCATAATCTGTCCCTCAGCACCAACGTCGGCATTGTTATATAATCAACTACCCAAACATGTTTTATAATAAAAGCTAAATGTCGTCACGTCACGTCACGTCACGTCACGTCACGTCACGTCACGTCACGTCACGTTTTCCATACATGCATCCTTGAACCACTGCCATGCACACACGCTCATTCCTATGTTAATTTGCCCTGATGCCTCTCACCAGCACTTAAGGCCTTTGCAGACAGGGTGCGATTAGTCAATCAGTTTTTACCGCATGCGGAAAGACGCACGAATCGAACTGGGTTCGATTTAAAAAAAAAGCATCGCCGCATCGCATCGCCGCACGGCAAATTCAGAGCCGGTGTGCATGAGGTCATAGAGAACCATGTGTTCATTGAAAAAATTATATTGTCCTTTTTTTCCGTGCGAAAAATCGCACGCTGTCTTCAAAGGCCTTTACTCACGTCGCTTTGCATTTTGGATGTCCACTTTCTTTACTAACACAAACCCTCCCCCCAAGTCAGTGCGCGTGTCTGTGTGTGTGCGTCTCACTCACATACCCCCTGCAGTTTCACAGTGTACCAACTGTGATCTACTACTGTTCCCTTACAATTACAGCACAAATTCACCACTCCTTCACATACACACATGTATGCATGCAATATTCTGCCTCCATCCAAATTTACTTCATGAATTCACATGTGCAAATTACAACAACTACACTGTGTGTGTGTGTGTGTGTGTGTGTGTGTGTGTGTGTGTACTTTGTTTGCATACCCAACCACCTCCCCCAAGTGTGTGTGTGTCTCTGGGTACAAACACTGTATATATGCACGGCTCTGACTGCGTCCACATTCACAACATGCATTAACACATGATAACACCTACATGCCTTCTCATTCCTCAGATGCGCACCAAGACCACACTTACGTCGCCGACACCAACACACACTTGGCTGAGATGACCCAGGCCAGAGGTGATTACTGCTTACCCTCATAAATTCCATTATTATCATGTGTGTGTGTGTGTGTGTGCAAACACAACCCCCTCGCCCACGCAAGTGTGTGTGTGTGTGTGTGTGTGTGTGTGTGGGTGTGGGTGTGGGTGTGGGTGTGGGTGTGGGTGTGGGTGTGTGTGTGTGTGTGTGTGTGTGTGTGTGTGTGTGTGTGTGTGTGTGTGTGTGTGTGTGAGAGTGTCTCTCTCTCTGGGTACAAACACTGGGTATGCAATCTCCTGCCTGCCTACATATTTTGGCCATGCATTAACATGTGCCAACAATGACACCTACATGTCATCTCATTTCTCAGATGTACGCCGGGAGCGCACTCGCGTCCGAGTTGCCACCACACACTCAGTGGAGCCGCCCGAGGCCAGATGTAATTACTGCCTACCCTATGCCCCGCCAGGATGACGCTGGCGCTGTGGGGTTGGCACACGTGGCGCCCCATTCCCTTCGCCAGACGGGTAGGACTTAGAACCCGTAGACTGCCAGCTTCCGTGTTGTTTCCTCCCTCCAGGGGGAGGCTGGAGTGACCTCTCCATGGCGCAAGCCTGGGCAGGGAGTATGGAGATCCTGGGTTGCCCAATCATCAGAATCCCCCTCTCGGCCGTGCTGATGTGATCCAGAGGAGAGCAAGGCAATACATCTGGCATCAGTTTGGCTGCAGGAGCTGCCGGCAGGAGGTCAGCAGTGACACCCAGCCGCCTTAGGGGCTCCACTCCTGACTATCTGTCCGGGTTTACTCCCATAGCCTTTCCTTCTCCCAAAGGTACCACAAGGCAGTGGGGGGCGGGGGGGGGGGGGTACTATTTAACGTGGTTAGTGGTTGGCAGGTGCCAGGGCGTGTCCACACACCAGTGGGCCTGCGCACCTCGCCTCTGGGGTCCACTGCTGCTCCGAGATCCCCTCCAGTTTAGCCTGAGACCGCGAAGTCCCAGTTACCGTATGTGGCCACGAGGAGGCACTACAGGAGTCTTGGCGGTGGAGAGGCTGTGTACCGGCAAGAGGAGGCTTACCCACTCGGCTCCTCTTTTCACCCCCACAAGGAGGGCTAGCCGGCGGCAGTAGCTGAAAGCAGAGAGTAGCAAGCAGGAGTAGCATGCAACATACAACATGCAACATGCACTAACTACAAGCACTTCTACACAGTACTACTGCACTGACACATCACACACACCCTGTGTGCAAGCACACTCACATACTTACTGCCTACACTCAACAGACAATCAACGCTGGGATAGGCTGGGGGACTAAGAGGACACAGGAGGAGAAAATGACTAATCAAAGGGTAGGTGAGACAAGACAGGCAACAGCTACAATGAGAACAGGAAACAGAAACAATGGAACAATACTACAGCATAAGAGTACACAAAACCATACTAAGAAACAAGGAACAGAAGAAAACACAGCAGTAGAACAGAACAAGTTTTTTTTTTATGCCCATATATGGAGATCTCCGTATCTGTCAATACAAGTCCCTTTTATGCCCATATATGGAGATCTCTGTATCTGTCAGTCCTTGTCCCTTTTATGCCCATATATGGAGATCCCTGAAGCCATCAGTATACGCTAGAGATGCGCGGATGGGTTTTTTTGTCACCCAAATCCGCGTTAACAAGTTCATTATCCATCCGCCATCCACCCGCGGTACTTATATCATCCTATTTATAGATCCGCACCAACCGCACCAAATAATTGTTATTTTCCTGATGTTAGTTTTCTTATAAACAGTGTTACTCACCACTGTCGCGATGCAGTGACTGTATACAATCCACAACCATGGTAACAACAAGCGAACGTCTTCATTAAGTTACTTTCGCTTTCAACCACTTTGTTGCCATGTCGGCTTTTTATAAGCTTTTTATAAGCGACTTTTAATATAATAAACTTTATTTATATAGCACCTTTCATGACATAAATGCAGCTCAAAGTGCTTTACAGAAAAAGAAAGAAAAAGTGAAAACAAAACACAGAGCAAAAACAATGCTCTGTGTTGCGACTTTTGGGCTTGTTTGGCACTTGTTTTGGGCTTGTTTTCATAGACCTGGCTACTTATTTCTCTCGCAACCTGGCAACACTGGCTGCCTTCAAAGCAACATGTCGTGAGCGGCTATTTTGTGCCTGGTGTAAAATGACGTAATATTAAAATACTACAAACGCACACACGGTGAAATGTAGTGCTTTTTAAAAGCTATTATAGGCCTATAGATTGATATCATTAATTTAATTCCCGCATTATTTCACCCGCGGTTTATCCAATATGAATTAATAATTATATTTGATTGACCCAAATCCACCCAAACTGCGGTTAACTGCGGCAACCGCGGCTAAAACCGCGATCCGCGCATCTCTAGTATACGCCCATATATGGGCATTGGGCAATGGCCCCTTTCGCGCTGTCGTGGGATTAATGATCAATCAGTAATTGATTAGGCAACAGGAGTCGAGACAATATTCTAGGTGGTGATGGTTATGCTTTAATGTACATGATATCATGGGGTGAAATACAATAACACTCAGGTTGGTGGTACGGTAGTTCTGCCAACGAGCACAGGGATCAGACCATACTGTAGCTGCTTCCAGGACAAGCTGAACCATAATAGACAGGCTGTAACCAAAACAATAGCTATCAGGTCTAGCGGAGACCTTCTTGGCTCCTACAGTACAAGCTACCAAACATCATGTCATATAATGTACTATAAGTGATGGTAAAATATAGATTAGGTATAAGCAACTAGGGCTGTCGCGATAATCGCATTAACCGCATACCGCGCTATTACAATTACAAACCGCAAGGGGGAAGACAAACCGCACAAACCACATCATCCCGCGCAGCGCGCCCAGGAGGGCGCGCCTCCCGCCTAATAATTACATCCGGGGTAGCAGCACCTGACACAGAAGCGTGCGACAGCGACACAAACATAAACAACATGGCAGGAGCAGGTCTCGTTTCAAAGCGCAACGCAACATCGGCAGTTTGGAAATATTTTGGCTTTATTCCAAACGAAAATGGAGAGCCAGCCAACTTGGACGAGGCAGTGTGCAAAATATGCGGGAAGAACGTGCCAGTTAAACGTGGAAACACATCTAATTTGAGGGCTCATCTTTCCTTTACTCATCCGTCTGTAGAAGCGGGTTTGCCAGCTGCAGCCCCGAAGAACAAAGCTCCTCTGGCCGGTTCCAGCCGACAGGTTGGAGTGGCTGAAGCTTTTGCTCGTGTTACCAAATACAGCCGTGACAGTAAGAGGCATAAATGCCTTACAGCAGCGGTAACATCATTTCTTGTGGAGGAGATGGCTCCATTCAAAACGGTGGAGAAACCTGCTTTCAAATCCATGCTACAGAACTTCGACAAGCAGTACGAGTTGCCTGGGAGAACATATTTCTCTGACACTGCTGTTACCAAAAGGTACACATTAAAGGCATCAATCAAAAGTGAGCTCCAGAATATCGATTACTTCTCCGCCACGACTGACATGTGGAGTAGTGTCAACATGACTCCATATATGAGTTTAACTGTGCATTATCTGACCAAGGAGTGGGCGCTACAGTCACGTTGCCGAAACCGTGTTTGTCCCTCAGAACCACACTGCTGAGAACCTTGCAGAGGCCCTGGAAAGAGCAATGGCTGATTGGTCTCTGGATGTAGATAAGCTGTCTTGTATCACGACGGACAAAGGGGCGAATATCAAAGCAGCAATAAACGATAAGTTAAAATGGCCGTGGCTTAACTGCTTTGGACATAATTTACACTTGGCAGTCACAAACTCAATGGCAAAGAGCAAGGAGCGTACAGCCCGAGCAATGGGCCACTGTCGAAGCTTGGCCTCCGCGTTCTCCGTGAGCTGGTTGAAGAGAAGAGATCTGGCGAATTCGCAGGACGACCTCAAAATAACCCAACACTGCCTGATACAGGTAAAGTCCACTAAATAAAGTGTTTGTTATTTAGGCTACAATTCATATTCACGTGACTATCACTGACAGTTATTATTTTGGGGCAAATGCCGGCTATCAAAAGGGTTTTAGATAACAAGAAAAACGAGCATCTAATTCCAACCAGGCAAGACATCTGTGTTCTGGAGTCTGTGAATGCAGCATTGAAACCTGTAGCGGAGTTTACGGACCTGCTGTCTGCCGAGCACTATGTTACTGTGTCATCAGTCAAACCTGTGCTGAATCTTCTGACTACAAAATATCTGGCACCAGCAGAGAACCAACTTGACAAAGGATTTTTAAAAAAAATGTGCGCCATTCTTGAGGAGAAGTACAAACCTGCTCCCTTACAAGTCCTTTTGTCAAAGGCCTGTCTTCTGGACCCTAGATATAGGGGCGATTATATCGATGATGTAGAGGGAACGAAATACGCTCTCCTTGACGAGATGCTGGATGTGACTGACAGGCGCGACGAGGGAGAGGAATCATCTGCGCAAGTGGTCGCCGTGGTGGAGCCAACACCACCTCCAGCTAAGAAAAAGAGGAGTCTTGGAGACATGCTGAAGTCACCAACGGCCGCTCCCGTGCTGATAGTGCCCAAGAGAATTCGAGCAGAAACCGAGCTCACACGTTACCTACAGGAGTATCCGCTTGATACCAACGAGGACGTGATGATCCAGGTCTGACTCTTATTAGTTTTTGCTAAAGAAGCCAATATTTCATGGCCTAGCCTGCCATAGCTATACTGCATAATTAAATGGCTTTTGTTCTGGACTTATATTTTCATTTCATTAAGTAGTTTTTGTTATTTGCAATTAAAAGATTGAGCCTATTAGCCTACAGGGCATTATATTGAATATTTTTGTACGTTTCTGATCTTGTTTTATTTGTACAAATATGCGCATTTTGATTTCATTAAGTCTAAGAGAGACAGATTCTTAAATGCAGGTTGTTCAAATGCACTACAATATATTGTATTGTTTTTTTTGTTTTTTTGTAACAAATACTATAGGCTCCTTTTTTATTAATAAGGCCAATGTTCTGTTCTTATTTGCACTTCGATTTATATTGCATTAGTTTTGCACTATTTGTGTTTGACAAATACCTCATTCAATTAAGACTGATGTCTGAAGTGTCATGCTCCTTTTTTTTATTTAAACCAATATGTCTGTTCTCATTTGCACTTCTTTTTATATTACGGTATACATTTGTTTTGCACTATCTGCTCAAACAGACTGTTTGAAAAAATACCTCATTCATAAGAAGTGTTGCACACTTGCGCTGTTAGGCCATTGTTGGGCCTTGACTTTATTAGGCCTATTTTTGCACTTTAATAAATGGCCAAAACTGCATTAGTTTTGCTTTATGTTTTTTGGGGTGATGGTGGTGGTGACAAATAGAAGACTGGTGTGTTCCATTTTTATTTGCATTTTCAACATTTGGCCTACTGCATTTGTTTTACACTGACATTAAATTAATGAAGACTAATTAAACATTTAAATACAGCTAATTGTTTAAAACCTTTTGGGTGAAATGGTGAAACAATCATGACTGATACAAATGAAAGAAGACCCTTCACAGCTAATAGAGAATTTTAAATGTTAAGAATCTGTTCAGAATTGAATGAGTATGGCTATAGTTAAATGTGAATCTCTTTCTGCTATAAATATGCATCCACCGTTCTGCGCGTCCGTTCTGTTAACAGAAAAAAATAAAATCAAACCGCAGAAACCGCATGGGGTACCGAATTAACCGCCATAAAAGAAAATTACACCGCAAAAAACGCATTTTTGGTACCGAATTAACCGAAATAAAAGAAAATCAAACCGCACAAAAATGTTGCGCTTCGCGCGCGCGCAAACGGCGCGCGTGCCTGGTGGGGAACTGCAATACTATCGCATATAGCGCTTCTGTGCCACTTTATTGTACCGCTGTTTTAATTATGTAACCGTGACAGCCCTATAAGCAACCATAATAACAATATAGTATAATGTATCATTCTTCTGCAATGCCCATATATGGAGCTGACTGATTTGTTTGTGCCTGATGCCATGACGACACATTGAGGTTAGACAACGCACTCCATATTTGGGCGTAGCTGCATTGGGAACTCCTTATTGTTATGGCTGAGTCATAGTGACATGAGCGTGATGATGTGGTCTGCCCACCCACCCACCTGCCGGTTCCCATTAGCCAATTTTAATATACTATAAGTTCAGGCCGCTGTGCGGACTACTTCGCACCGCCGATCCGACTGATATGCCCATTTCAGTCCTTGACCCTTTCATGCCCATATATGCAGATCTCTGTATCTGTCATTCATTGTCCCTTGTAAGCCCATATATGGAGATCTCTGTATTTGTCAGTCCTTGTCCCTTGTATGCCCATATATGGAGATCTCTCAAGGCTATCTTTCAGTCAATGTCCCTTTTATGCCCATATATGGAGATCCCTGATGTCATCAGTATATGCCCATATATGGGCATGCCCCATTTGTGCCCATATATGGAGCTGACATGTTATATGTTCTCGCCTGATGCCATGACGACACATTGAGGTTAGACAACACACTCCATATTTGGATATAGGAAGGATAGTACTATGATGTCATACTGACATCATAGAGGACTGACGTTATAGACTCTCTAGCTCCATAAAAGGTCATCACGGATTCACGATGAGTCAGATATTCTCAAAGACATGCTGTAGAGAGTAATATAGAGTCCTATTATGGAACCAAATGTTGGAGTAGAATTGAATGGGTGTGAAGTGACGTTGGACCACATCTGGGATGACATGCAGGCTGGGATTCAGCAGGTGTACAGGCGGCAGAACTTTAACAAGACACGCTACATGGAACTCTACACACATGTGTATACCTACTGTTGCAGTTTAAAGGTTGACAAGGCCGCCATGCCCGACGGACAAACGCACGTACATCGGTTCGAAGGTCTAGAGCTCTACAAGAGACTCAAAGAGTTCCTCCAGAACTACTTAACCATCCTGATTAAGGATGGAGAGGACCTGAAGGATGAGTGTCTGTTGAAATTCTACACAGAGAAATGGCAGGACTATTGTATGTCCAGTAAGCTTCTCAATCGCATCTGTGCCTACCTCAATCGCCTTTGGGTCTATTGGTGTAACAATGACAAGGACATTAACAAGATCTACTCGCTGGCGTTGGTTACATGGAGGGAGTGTTTGTTTAAACCCATCAACGAACAAGTTACAAATGCGGTGCTGAAGCTCATGGAGAAAGAGAGAAACGGAGAAACCGTCAGACTCATCAGTGGCGTGGTTCAGTCTTACGTTGTGCTGGGTCTGAATGAAGACCCAGCGCTGTCCTTGTACAAAGAGTATTTCGAGTGTGAGTTCCTCAGTGACATGGAGCGCTTCTACACGATAGAGAGCACACAGTTCCTACAACAGAAACCAGTCACAGAGTACACAAAGAAGGCTGAGGCTCGTCTGCTAGAGGAACAGCATCGTGCTCACCGTCATGTCCTTCATGAGTCCACTCAGGACACACTGACCAGGACGTGTGAACATGTACTCATAGAGACACACCTGAAGATCTTCCACACAGAGTTCCAGTATCTTCTGGACGAGTTCCAGACACTTCTGGATGCTGATAGGAATAAAGACAATAAAGATGACCTGATCCTGAACCTTGGAAGGATGCACAACCTGGTGTCTCGCATCAAAGATGGTCTGGGGGAGCTGAGGAGACTTCTGGAGACTCACATCAACAACCAGGGCGTGGTCGCCATTAAGAATTGTGGAGAAACTGCTCTCAGTGACCCTATTGTTTACATCCAGACCATGTTGGACATTCATAAGAAATACAACGATCTGGTCATGTCTGCCTTCAACAACGACAACGGCTTTGTGGCCGCCCTAGACAAGGCTTTCTGTAATGTCATGAACAACAATGCAGTCACAGAGATGGCTCAGTCCTCCACCAAGTCTCCTGAACTGCTGGCCAGATACTGTCACTCACTGCTTACAAAGAGCTCCAGGAAGTCAGAGGCAGAAATGCAGGACAAACTCAACCATGTGACGGTGCTATTTAAGTACATCGAGGACAAGGATGCGTTTGAGGAATTCTATGCTAGGATGCTAGCCAAACGTCTTGTCAGCCAGAACTGCGCTAGTGACGACGTTGAGCTCAGCATGATCAAGAATCTAAGCTGTGGATTTAATCACAAACTACAGAGCATGTTCAGAGACGTCAAACTCAGCAAAGACCTCAAAGAACAGTTCAGGAAACACATTTCTAACTCAGAGCCCCTGGAGTTGGACTTCAGTATCACGGTCTTGACCTCTGGTTTCTGGCATTTCCAAAAGTCCTCTACCTTTGCCCTGCCTCTGAGTTGGAACGTACCTACCAGCGGTTCACCGCATTCTATGCCAGCAGACACAGTGGCCGTAACCTCACCTGGCTCTACCGCCTGTCTAAAGGAGAGCTGTTCACCAACTGTTTTGAGAACAGGTACACACTGAATGCTTCTACGTTCCAGATGGCCATTCTGCTGCAGTACAATACAGGCGACATGTACACCGTGCAGCAACTCAGTGAAAACACACAGATCAAAACAGACAGCCTTGCACAGGTCTTGCAGATTTTGTTAAAGTCCAAGCTGCTGGTCATGGCGGATGAGAATGCCATTATAGACGAAGCAGACTTTAAACCAGACACAGTCATCAAACTGAACCTCGGATACAAGAATAAGAAAAAGCGGGTGACCATCAACGTCCCCGTGAAGACGGAACAGAGACAGGAGCTGGAGACGACACGTGGGAACGTAGAGGAGGACCGCACGCTGCACATACAGTCTGCCATCGTAAGGATCATGAAGGTGAGGAGGATGCTGAAACATCAGCAGCTTCTAACCGAAGTCCTGAACCTCCTGTCCTCCCGTTTCAAACCCAGAGTCCCCGTTATCAAGAAATGCATCGACATCCTGATTGACAACGAATACTTGGAGCGAGTGGATGGAGAGAGAGACACATATCGCTACCTGGCCTAAACACCAGCACTGCATTGTAGCTTTATAATACAAACTAGACAATTTCATGTTTTGGGACATTTTGGCCATTGTCATGTATTAGGACATTTCAGCCATTGTCATGGTTTGGGACATGACGGCAATTGTCATGTTTTGGGACATGTAGCTCACAGCGCAAATTCAATAAAGGAGATCTAGAGTTGTTCATATGCTCTGCAGCCAATCTGCCAACCTGCAGTCAATCTGCAGTCAGCCAATCAGGCGGTTGGACTCCGCCTTTAAATATCACTGCCTCTCACACTGGTCATTCTCTTTCCAGCATGCAGCAAGCAACCCACCTCCATCCCCGAACCCCACCTTGTCTCTAGCGCCTAGAGTTAAGAAGGAAGGAGGGTCTCGTCTCCGCACTGCCACCACCAGGGTTTAGACTCCCGGAATTCTCCCCCTAATCATATTTCATACTCATGTACAGGGGGGGTTCTCCCTATTAAGCATATCCTATACATATGTATGTTGCATATGTACGATAAATGTTAACGGAGTCTAATCGCCAAAATGCTTATAATGTTTATTGAATAATTGCCTTCAATGTTCCATTCAATAAAATGATCATGTATAACAACTCGATCCTCTCTGTTATTGAAATTGGCACGCGTTAACATAGATGGTGTTTTTGTCTCCGCCAGGCCGAAAGGCATGGCGAGAGAGTATGTTTTCCCCCTGTCCGTCCGTCCGTGTGTGTCCGTGTGTCCGTCCGTCCGTCCGTCCGTGTGTCCTGTCTGTGTGTTACCACCAAATCTCCGGCACCGTTGGCCCGGTCGCTGCGAAACTGTGCACACACACTCCCTGGATGCCAATTCAGAACCTCTGCCTCAAATTTTTCACATGGGCCTGTTATAGCGCCACCAGGAGGCCGATTTGTGCAAAACCCATTTTTTCCCATTATTCCTACAGTTTTTAACCAAACCTCATGCAAATCGGTACACAGTATCTCTATAGTCATGTGATCAACCCTGATCTGTCCGATTTCCCATATTCCATCCTCATTGGCTAAGGTTACCATCCAAAGTTTGCAGGATTGGTCCGTTTTGAACAAACTGCCTCAAATCATGAACGCAGCTTGCCATTTGCATAAAATTGCACACGCACATTCCCACTAGGCCGAGGAAGAAATGGCACTTAAAACTTTTCACATCAGCCTCATGGTGGCGCTATAACAGGCCGATTTGCATTTTTAAATATAACTGCACCGATCTGCGTGAAACTTTGCACGCCTACTCCCTAGAGGCCAAGGAAAAACATCTGCACTGCATTTTTCACATCTGCTTTTTACAGCGCCACCAGGAGGCCGACTTATGTCAAATACATTTTTGGATATTAATCCTTCAGATTTTATCCAAACATCACACAAATCGGTACACAGTATCTCTATAGTCATGTGAGTAAGACGCATCTGTCCGATATTTCATATTCCATCCTGATTGGCTAAGGTTGACTTCCAAAGTTTGCAGGATTGGTCCGTTTTTAACAAAATGTCTGAAATCATGAACGCGGCGTGCGATTTCCGTGAAAATTTGCACGCACATTCCCACTAGGCCGAGGAAGAAATGCCACCCTTTTCACATTGGCCTATTATAGCGCCACCAGGAGGCCACAATAACGTACCTGACCTGGCGGAGACCTGTGCTCCGAGGAGCACTTTTTCTAGTTTGATGGTGTTTCTATTGTGTGTGCTGTCTTTATCCTGCTGTATCTACATTACTATTTCTGCCCTGTAACTGTATCTTAACTACTGTGCTGCCTCTGGCGAGTGAAGTTCGGGCCGCTACGCAGCCCTCACACCTACGTCGCACCGCCAGTTCGACTGATATGCCTTTTTATGGAGATCTCTGTTTCCTTCAGTCCTCGTCCCCTTTATGCCCATATATGGAAATCTCTGTATCTGTCAGTGTTTTTCCCTTTTATTCCCATATATGGAGATCCCTGATGTCATCAGTATATGCCCATATATGGAGATCTCTGTGTACTGTATCTATCAGTCCTTGTCCCCTTTATGCCCATATATGGAGATATCTTGATCTGTTAGTCCTTGTACGACATATGGGCATGCCCCTTTTGTTCCCATATATGGAGCTGAGAGATTTGTTTGTGCCTGATGCTATGACGACACATTGAGGTTAGACAACACACTCCATATTTGGGCGTAGCTGCATTGGGAACTTCTAATATGGTTTTGGCTGAGTCATGGTGACATGAGCCCGCTGGCCCTAGACCCTTAAACCAATTTTAATATAGGGTAGGATAGGAGACAAAATAGTTAAAATAGTTATATTGTATTAACATACTCTACCAGATTGGACAAAATTAAAATGTATTCATTTAAAAACAGTTAGTGCCGCTTTAAGTAAAACAATGTTTTTGGTATTTTGACTTTACAGGAGTATTGCCAATTTTCAATACTTTTACTTCTACTCCACCACACCTCAGAGGCAAATATTGTACTTTAACTCCATTACAAGTATTTGAAGACTTTAGTTATAGTTACTTAGTAGATTTTGATTATTATCACAAAACACACGTTAACCTATATACAGTAGGTACTCATTTATACAGGAAGACAACCGATCTCCATCAAGCTGCATAAAAGGGACACAGACAGACAGATGGATTTTTGGACAACCGCCAATGGGACCAACTTCCCACTTCACATCATCCTGCCAATTAAGTCTGTTTTTGTTTTGTTAACCCTTTCCCTTAGGACACACACACACACACACACACACACACACACACACACACACACACACACACACACACACACACGTTTGAAGTTTATCAGTCAGATGGTTCTTGAGATATGTGACGGACAGACATACATGCAGAGCTTTCAGGGGGCGTTTTAAAGACACGCAAAACCACACTCAAAACACATCTCTTCAGGATAGCCTTTTCCAGTTGAGGTCTAGTTAGGATGTCTCTCCAACCCATGCTTAACTTTTTATTGTTTTTAATCTAGCACTTATGTCTTTGCACTTATGTCTTTATTGTTTTCGTTTTTTCTTATTAACCCATTAAGACCTGAAGTCGATTCTACAAATGTCTTCTAAATCCCAACAGTTTTCTAAAAAACGTATGTTGCTATATCAGTGGTTCTCAAAATATTTCATAATTGTCAAGGACCCCCAAAATTATATGTATTTGGCCGCCACCCCACACCAAAATATTTGGTTCCAGGGACCCCCCAGAAGATTTGAGTAAAAAAAGTATACAGATTTGCACACATAAAAAAAAAAAGAATTACAAGCTCGTAGCTCAACACTCGGTCTGCTATTTTTGAATAGCTTAAGTGTAAAATAAAGTTTTTTTTTAGCCCAAATCTAAAAATGACCCTGTCTTAATGGGTTAAAGTTGGTTCCTTCCTTTCCTTATGTAAAATGACTTTGGGCTATATAAATTTGAGGTATTATTATAATAATATTTCCATGCATTCATAAATTGTTACTATATCTTTACGACCTGAAGCTATTTTAGGGAGAGGTTATAAAGAGGATTCAGGATCAACTTTTCTTCCCAGAGACCCATTAGACAGATATACCCCCCCCCCCCCCCATCATCCCCACCTTCTAATGGATCCAGTGATCCATCTGATTGGTCCAGGGTGTTTGAATTTTAAACTCAGTAGTTTCTACAAATTTACAACACCGAAGGCCAATAAGTGGCCTTGCCCCTTATAATATTACACAATTCCAGGCCTGCTCCCCATGTATACATTATAGAATTACCATGTTCATATTTACAAGCGGATTATCTGACAACAATGGCCAATGGATAACGAGTATAGAACCAAATGTAGGGCTGTGTTTGACAACAGGGCTTCAAAAAGGTTGGTAAAATGACATTTTCTGACAAACCCAAGAGCATTCACAGAGTGAACCTTATGGGCACCTCAACGTTAAAAATTATTTATTCTTTTTTTATGTAAAAAAATAATAATAAATGTATGCTTCGGAAAATTGTCAGAAATACAGTTAAGTATACATCATTTTAACATGCACGGTCAGTACATCATTATCAGGCCTAAATTGATCCTTCAACTTCTTGTTTATCCCCAAAATGATTGAATATCACATGTGTTGTAGCAATTTGTAGTATTTGTAGAAATATTGGGCCTGATTGTGATAAAAAAAAAAAACATATACATGTATTTCACCCCTCATTTGTAAAATAAATGTGGATATAAAATAAAGTAAAAATTAAATTATTTAAAAAAAATATTAAATAAATAAATAAATGAAAACATTCAAAAATAAACAAATACATACATACATACATACATACATACATACATACATACATACATACATACATACATACATACATACATACATACATACATACATACATACATACATACATTCATTTAAAAAAATGGTGCACATGTTAACAATAAAATGACAAACTAAAAACTGTGGACTTTGATTTCCTGGTCACTTGATGTAGAGTCCCTGTACACCAACACTGAACACACAGAGAGGCCTTCATGCCATGCATGGGGACCACTTCCTCAGCAAGGAAACCCCCACTCCACTGGGTCCCCAATAACAATGTGTTTACATTTCAAGACAATTCTTACAAAAAACAGAAAGGCACAGCTTCTCCAAACCACGCCAACCTTTTCCTTGGTCTGTGGGAAGAGGAACATATACCAGCATCCAGCCAAAACAAATATCTACAGAACATCATCTGGTGGGGATGCTAACCCATGATTATCATCTGGAAAGGATGTGAATCTGATCTACTGGACTTCCAAACATTGATGAATTCAATCGACAGTAACATCAGACTGTCTCTGGATTATTCAAAGAAAATCTATTTCTTCAAGCGAGAGCACTGACAGCTACACACCGCCATTGCAATACAATACACCTACACGCTGACAGCTCCCCGTCTTTCCCATTTGACAAGACAAACATCCCACAGTACATATGCCTTAGAAGAACCTGTGACCAGGCTCAGGACTTCACTGCACAATCACACTGCATGGCAGAGAGAATCACTGAACGCAGATAACAACTCCATCTCATCTCACAAGCAATGCAGGAAAGCTGCAGCATGTGACAGAGCCATCATCCTACATGTCAGTGGTTCTCAAAGCGGGGTCTGGGGACCCCCAGGGGTCCTTGAGGAGGGGGTTCCAGGGGACCCCAGAAAAGTCAGTTGATATAGCTTCCAAATCAGTTTAACCTCTTTTTACCTATATAGTGCATCGGCTATTTAAAAAAAAACATTATTTGAACCATCTTGTATGGCGTTCCCTGGCTCAAAATATGTTCTGATGTGGGGCGCCGCTGGCCTAGCGGTTAAGGCGCATACCACATATAGGCTCTAAAGCAGCCTGACAGTGAGTCGCAGGGTCCAATCCCGAACCTGCGACCTTTGCTGCGTGTCACTCCCCCTCTCTCTCTCTCCTCTGTTTCCTGTCTCTCTCTACTGTGTACAATCAATAAAGGCAGAAGAGAAAAAAAAAAAAAAAATTCTGTTGGGAATCCGCGGTCTACTACTGACCCTCTCTGAGCAGGTGCCCTCCTTACTGGATGACCCCTTCCGTTTGTGGCATCGGATTGTTCAATATCATATCTTTATTGCCAGTGAGGTAGAACAGTATGGAGTTGGCGACTTCCAAGGTCTCATCCTTCACCAAGACAATGTCATAGGAGTTCAGGTAAGACTGCTTCCTCTCCTCCACCTTGTCGTTGAGGAAGCCGACCTTGAGGATGTTCTCCATGTCCTGGACGCCGTCGGCCATGGTCAGATCTCCCAGAGAGTCGCCCAGCAGCAGCACGTTGGGCCGCGCTCGCAGCTCCCGGAAACGGCCCGCGTTCAGCAGAGAGCCGTCTCTCTTGTTGTAGGTGTGGATCAGCTCTCCTTTGAAAGCCCTCAACTCGCCCGCCTCATCAAAGTCCATGTAGTTGGAGAGGACGTTGACGTTGGCGTGGAAGACCCCCGCCTGGCGGATCACCTCCTCCAGGACGTCTCCTATTCCGGCGGAGAAGATCAGGAGGGGGACACCGTGCTCCTGCAGGTGATCGAAGAACAGCTTGTAGCCGTCCCTCAGCATGACCTCGGATTCTCGGACCCGCGAGGCCAGCAGGTGTTTCTTGATCTTCTGCTGCACCAACAGTTCGTGGGCTCTCGTCCACCACTCCACCATAAGGGGCAGCTTCTCCTCTATGGATCGTGACGAGTCTATCTCTATGGGGTAGTACGTGTTGCACAACTCCTTCAACGTTTCTCTGCATTCTTCGCCAATAAGTGCGCTGTTGTGCAGTATGCTGTGACAGGTAGGGCACCGCTTCCCGTTATACGCAAATCTGGTGAGGGTCATGTCAAAATCCGAGATGACCTGGACGGTGTTGGGACCAGCTTTCCGCATGGCTTCAAGGATGTTCTCCACTCTCCGACGGTCCCTCATACACACGGAGGCATTCGATAACTCCGCTATCATTTTCAGAGAGAGTGGTTGTGATGTGGTTTCTTTCAGCCGTACTGTAATTTGATTACAATGTTTGTAATCCATTACGACACGATGACATTCACTAAAAGCCCCATATACGGATTATTATTGTTTTTATTATTATCCTACTACTATAATTGAAATGACCTCCAAAAGTACGTCCGGGGTTGCTCAGCACACGATCACTCCACTTGCCCCAAAACTTGCCACAGACTGTTGATCAGTGCTCTGGCTAATACTTAGGCTTCTTTCCCCGCCTTCAATGTACTTACATATTGTACTGTAAGCAACCCCGGCTAATAAGGATGGATCTCAAACTGATGATTTGGAAAGCACAGAAACAGTACAATCATTACAAATATGTCTGACAAACACATCATAAACCATACTGAAATAAAGCTGAATGCTCTATAAGAAATGAAAAGTGACACAGATGAATCAATAAACATTTGACAGTACGTCCTGTGTTACAATTACTCAACATGAATTGTTTTTAAACCAAATGACAATCTCTCTTTAGAGTGCAAAACATATGAAATAGTAAATACTGCAATTATCTTAATCACTTAAACCAACAACAATGACATGTAAGTTGTTATTTATAAAGTATCTCTTTTTGACCAACACGAAATGTACCTTTTAGTCGATGCACTGTTATTATGAGATACAATCTAAACCCATATATATGTATCTAATTATTATTCACGTTACTGAGGCTTCTCAATGGGTCTAAGAATAGATTAGCAGAATTACATTCAAAATAGTCTATTAACTTGGTGACTGAATCCACAATGGACAGAAAGTGACAAGAGATGCAAACAACACAATGCAGCAATAATAAACTATACATTGTGCCCTTAGCCAGGTGCTTAAACAAAATAAACCTTGCGGTTGGAACATGGACATGCTCCTCTGAGGTTGTTTTCATTCATACTGACGTCTTTGCAAAGACGTGCTAAATGTACACAGTGGAGTCTACATCCTTCCTGTTTTGGTGTTTCAAAATAAAAGCCTTTACCATAACAGACTAATTAAAACAAACTCAAATACAATTATTTCAAGTAAAACAATGTAAAGGTGTCAGTTGAGGCATCAACAATAAAACATTATATGTCCAATGTAAACAATAAAAGGACCCAAATAAAGTGATGATATAATTTGGCAAAAGTCCACAGTAATGTATCTTTGAAAGTCCAATGGTTTGGCAAGTTTAGGGTGACAATAGCGCCGTCTTCTGGCCAGGAGGTGCATCTGGTGGGCTTTTCTTATGAAAAATAACAGTAAATATTTAAGTGGTTCGTTGCACTCCCACCAAAACATGAGTGAATTGCAGGACCCTAAGTAATGCAAAACACAAATGATTTCTCACTCAAAGAAACATTTAAGCAAGACAGGCCATAAATCACCCATACAATTAAAGCATGAAAAACAAATAAGAAAGGATACGCTTTATAGCGACAGGGCAGTCAACCCGTATCTAGCAGAAAGGACAGTTTCTGAACTGGTTGCTCAACTTCAGACATCTTGTAGAGATGCTCCCCTTTCTTGTCCAGATTTCTGTCTCCAAGACCGACTCCCCTCATGAGTCCATCTTTATCCGTAGTGGCTTTTGAAACCTTTCCCAGTCTCCACTCGTTGAGGTGAAGATCAGCCATCCTTCGCTTCTCCAATAGTCTCCGGTGCCGTCTACTATGATGACCTTTGGGGATGATTGCTTGGTGCATGATGAGTTTGGGAAGAGAGGACAGCCGTCCTCCCACCTTGAGAACACCCTCTTTGTCAAGGCAAGCATCAGGAGGGTATAATAGGGTGGGAGATGGCAGGTGAATGCCTTTGTTCCCCAGTTTCAACTCTTCTGGATCCACGTTTTCCTGCAGGTCTTTGATTAGACAATGTTCTGCTTCTAGTTCTGTTGCAGTGATGAGATCTGACTCCTTGGTGTGATTTACTCCTTGATGAGGTATATAGCCTTTCTCTCCTTTTCCTTCATCACACACTTCCTCTTCATCACCTTCCTCGATGACCTCTGCTGGAGATACTGGGCGGAGATCCTTAATGTTGACTCTGTGAAAAATAGTGTTGACACTTGGCGAGTCATGGCATGGCTCTGAACGGCCCACAATGCTCCATCCCAGTTCTGTGTGAACAGCATAGGGTTCCTCTTCTCCTCCAATAATTACCTGTGTTGGTGCTAGTGCCCTTGAACAGCTGTAGCCTCTTACTCCGAGACCTGAAGCCCTTTCACTCTGCATGATGACATCCTTACCAACCATAGTGGTTATCTTCAGGTTGACAGGACGTGATTCAACTTGTAGATCCTTGCTCACTTCCTGGTCAATAAAGAAGGTGTCACTCTGAATGGAGGTATTTGCTGACGGCCCTTCAGAATCCACATTGAGAGACATCGTAATAGCCGTGTCATTAGTGTTACCTTGGTTTGAGACTGGTGTAGCGTTGGCTCTCTATATGTAATCGTCATCATGTAGGCATGTTGGATGTTCACCTTTACAGGTGTCACAGAAGTGTCGGTGACGGCAGTCTTTTGCATTGTGACCTGGTTTCATGCAACCGTAGCAGAGTTTCCTTTCCTTCATGTAATTGTTGTTTCTCTTCTAATAACTTTGTGACAAATGCAGTGCAGTTGTGAATCATATGATTACCGTCTTGACAGAACAGACATGGCTTGACACTTACTTTAGTAGACCCTTGATCGTTGTTCTCTACAGCAGCTTGTGCATGGAAGACGTTGGCCTTGTCCGTTTCATTGTCTTCAGGGTTCCGTTTTTCCAATGTGGCTTGAGCAATGCAATTGACACATCTGCATTTGGAGGTGGGGATGCTGCCGTGATAGGCTGTTGAAGAGGAGGTGAATTAATCGGTTGCTGGGATGCTGTAGTGACATGTTGAATGGGAAATAAAAACACAGGTTGCTGTGGCTCTGCCGTGACGTTAATGGGCTGTCGAATGGGAGATGAAGACACATTTTTTGCAGCTGTATGCTGCTGTCCTTGAGCGTTGGGGTTGGTAGAGTGAATGCTGTCCTCTTGTGCCATTGCTTGAGTATAGGCCTGTAGTCTGGCTCTTGCTACTTTTACATCCCTTAGTGCCTTCAGTCTTTCCAGCTCCTGCTCCTTTTGTGCTATGCTTATATCGTTCTGTGCTTTTAGTCTTTCCATTCCATCCATCTCCCGCTCCTGTTGTACTATGGTCATATCCTTCTGTGCCTCTAGTCTTTCCAGCGCCTGCTCCTTCTGTGCTAATTCAGCTGCTGCTTCTGCCCGCTTAGCTGCAATAGGGTTTGTAGACCTTGATGACCGTATACTTGATGCTCTGCTGGACTTGTGTGTTGTATATGAGGCTGTGGATCCGTAGACAGAACGAGCATAATCTGGCTCAAGTAGCTTACGGAGACATTCCTTTACCTTTTGACTGTCGAAGTCTCCATTATTGCCTAAAATTCTTTCATGTATGACTGTCGCAATGTCCTTTGTCACTACCTCACAAGCATCAATCCGCCGTCTTGTGTCATTGGATGGAGTGATGTAATCTTGTATTTCTATGTAAACGCTCAAGACATCAGCCTTTGCCTTTTTAATTGTGTCAAAGAGCTCTGCAAGTTGACTCTTAGGAATGTCTGTCTTAAGCTGTTCTCTTGTTGTGCGAGCCTGCACCTTCCATTGTTTGTACAGTTGGGTGATCCTTTTCTCTTCTTTCTGGGCCTCCTCATGAATGCAAACATCTGCTCTGTGGAATTCCGTTGATGACCAGTGCGGTGAAGCTCCTCCTCTTCCGTTCCGTCCTTATGAGGAGGCTCCATCGGCTGGTCTGTGTTTGCTGATTCTTCCATTTTCCTTACAGGAGAACCACAGTCTTCAGAAACGTTGTAGGACCTCTACTGTCATCATATAAGTGTAGGGTGAAGCTCTTCTTGACCATCATCAGACAGTAAGGGGTCAAGTTGTTACTTGTTGCTGTCATCAGACAGGAAGGGGTTAAGTTCGTACTTGCTGTCATCAGACAGGAAGGGTGAAGTTCTTACTGTAAGCAACCCCGGCTAATAAGGATGGATCTAAAACTGATGTTTTTAGAACATTTATTCCTGGAACCACCGTAAGAACTGTAAGGTGGGAAAGCAGAGAAACAGTAGCCTACAATCATTACAAATATGTCTGACAAACACATCATAAACCATACTTAAATAAAGCTGAATGCTCTATAAGAAATGAAAAGTGACACAGATGAATCAATAAACATTTGACAGTATGTCCTGTGTTACAATTACTCAACATGAATTGTTTTTAAACCAAATGACAATCTCTCTTTAGAGTGCAAAACATATGAAATAGTAAATACTACATTTTAGCCACAGCAGCTTTCCTTCTTTTTGGCCGCAGCAACTTTATCTTTGGCCGCAGCACCTTTGTTCTTGGTCGCTAGGACCCCACTTTACTGCGCATCTCCATATATGGCCATATCAGTTGGATCACTGATGCAACGTAGCTGTGATGTAGCTGATCGGACCTAGATGTGAGGGCGGCCCAAACCTCTAGTTATTATTAGTAGTAGAAGTAGTAGTAGTATGTCTACTAGTGCGATGCCCGCTGGAACGCATGCCTCTTTGGTTAGGCAATACCCATTGTACCATGTACCCGTTTTTAGAGTACCCGTTGCACCTGTTGTCAGAGTACTCATTTTCAAAGTACTTGGAGGCCAGTCTGTGACGTCAGTACTATGACATCATATTGATGATACAGTATCATATGATCAGGGATCTGTGGATTTAAAGGGTGCCGGCCTACTCGGGCATGCGTGTCAGGAGCTATATATAGTACCGCCTCAATACCAGCACCCACACATCAAATAGAGTAGTACCGTCTGAATGCCAGCGCCCACACATCAAATAGATCTATACTGACTGAATGACAGCACACACTCATCAAACAGAGTAGGCACTGCTTACTCACACTGGGTGTGATTTTTTATTTATTATGGTTTGATATGATTATTACTGATAACATGTTTTATATTGTAGTGTTTGTCATTTATGGATCAGGTTTGAATTCTATAGTTTCTATGTGACAGTGATGATGTCTGTTGATGTATTTGATCTTATTAAAGATGATGAGAGTAAAGTGAGTCAGATGTGTGTTTGTAACAGTCAGCATTCAGCAGATCATACACTAGAAGATTTATTCAAAGTAAAAGTACTCAATCAACCTCAGTAGTTGAGTAAAAAAAAACTACTGCTGGTCAAATATTAATAGTAAAAGTTACTCTGTCAAATGAATACTTGAGGTAAAGTATCGGAGTGCACAAAAACCTAAGTATTCAAAAGTGCTTTTAAAAATACTTAAAGACTACTTCACCCATTTAAGATGGTTATGGTTCCACTCTGTTATGATGCTGTTACAAGATGTTATTTCATCGTTTTACTGATGTGGTTTATAGAGCTAATTACACTTGGGGGGTTGGGAGGAGTCCTAACAGTGGTGTAAAGTAACTAAGTACATGCACTCAAGTACAATTAACTTAAGTAAAACTTTGAGGTATTTTCTACTTTCTTCAGTATTTAAGGTTTCGAGGCCTATGAGGCTCGAAGCCTTATTACGTCTCTACACTTTCACTATTATTAAGGTTTCGAGGCCTATCAGGCTCTCGAAGCCTTATTGCATCTCTTGCCTTTCTTCTTCCGCCGTTTTTGGCAGTTCTGGCCTAACCGCGTGGTCACTTTTTACGAAACTCGGCAATATGGTAGAGGGCTATGCCAAACGGCGAAGAAACGAAACTCACAACTATCGGCCAAAGGGTGGCGCTATTTTACTCAATTGACTTTGAACAGGTACAACTCATGCCCTGTTTGACCCACATCCATGACACTTCGATACACACATGCATCTCCTCATGCCTAACAACTTTCACACTCTGACTTTTGACCTCTGACCTTTAGATCTCCCACCATTTCGAATTATATGAAAAGCAGTTAAAATCAAACTCCTCCTGGGATTTTTGAGCAATCTGCACAAAACATTTTACACATGAACTTTGGACCTATACTGACAGACGTGAGCAAGCGGATTTTCCATACGTGAAAACGTTAAGCTTTTATGAGCCAATGAATATTGCAGTTTTATGAAAATTATTCGTCTGCCCCTAACACATACATGAAGACTCACATTTGTTTGAAACTTTGCAATATTGTAGAGGGTCATTCCAAGTATCACTGAAACCAATCTTACTCCAATTGGTCAAAGGGGGGCGCTATAGCAATTTTTTGAAAATGCAAACTTTAAACAGGCAAAAGTCATGCCTCGTTTGGCCGACAGCCGTGAAACTTGCTTACACATGTGCCTTGACTCATGAGGAACATATCTATCACTTTGACCAGTAAGCACCGCCCTTAGATTGTCTGCAATTTTGAGCAGTTTGAAAAACATTTAAACCCAGGATTTCTGAGCAATTTGCGTGAAAGTGTGTCGTGTGTGAAGTCCCTTTTCACCAGGTCAGGTCTGTTGGTCCAATAGCTTGATCGCTTAATCATTTGTCTTGAAACCACAGGGTCGCCTGTTCAAATCCCACCTCATGCAGACTTCATCTCAATTGCATTGCACACGACATGACTGTATCAATGAATAAACTTGCAATTGTTAAATGAAACGCTTATTGAGAGTAGTTATTTTCAATGTATGACATATTTCATTCCCTCTTTTGTTTTGTTTTGTTGGATTCTCCTTTTTCACTAACTAAGGCTGTGGATTGAATAGCTTGATCAGTTCAGTGTTAGCCTCATGTACCGGAGGTCCACGGTTCAAACCCCACTCATCACAGTTTACATTTAAATTGCATTGTACTTAACATGACCCTGTTAATGCAATGCAATTTTTAAACAATAACATGAAATGCTTTTGAGAGTAGTTGTTTTTTATGTATGACATACTTTCTTGTGAAAATAGCCGATCTACAATCTCACACCTTTTTAGATAGCAACGCATTGTGAGCTTGTAGTTCGACTATTTTCACTAGTTTCCATTCCGAGGACAGAAAAAAAAAATCTTTATTGGTTAATGTTTTGTGAACAAGTGATCTAGAGTAGTTAGCGTCCTGTCTATCCAGTAGCTCAGTCAGTACTGGGGCCATAGCTGAGTGGTTAGTGAGCCCGCCTACGGAGCCAGAGGCCCTGGTTGCCCCAGGTACGATTCCAGGCCAGGCCAGCAAATGTGTCGATGAAATGAAATGTGTCCCTGAGCAAGACTCTTAACCCCTAATTGCTCATAGGCCCTCATTGGAAACAAGGCCGCAAGGACTTTCATGAACGGACCTGTTAAAGGAATTATCCTTATCCTTTACACTGTCTAACCGCAAGTCTGTAGGTCCCTGGTTCAAACCCCAATTTAACCAGTTTGAAAAACATTTTAACCCAGGATTTCTGAGCAATTTGCGTGAAAGTCTGCCAAATCTGTGAGCTCCTTTTCACCAATTCAGGTCTGTTGGTCCAATGGCTTAATCATCTGCCTTGAAACCACAGGGTTGCCGGTTCAAATCCCACCTCATGCAGACTTCACCTCAATTGCATTGCACACAACATGACTGTATCAATGAATAAACGTGCAATTGTTAAATGAAACGCTTATTGAGAGTAGTTATTTTCAATGTATGATGTACTTCATTCTCGCTTTTGTTTTGTTTTGTTGGATTCTCCTTTTTCACTGATTAAGACTGTGGATTGAATAGCTTGATCAGTACAGTGTTAGCCTCATGTGCCGAAGGTCCACGGTTCAAACCCCACTCATCAGAGTTTACATTTGAATTGCATTGTACAAAACATGACCCTGATAATTCAGACATGTGCAATTTTTAAACAATAACATGAAATTTATTGGTAAATGTTATGTGAACCAGTGATCTAGAGTAGTTAGCGTCCTGTCTATCCAATAGCTCAGTCAGTACTGCGGCCATAGCTGAGTGGTTAGTGAGCCCGCCTACGGAGCCAGGGGCCCTGGTTGCCCCAGGTACGATTCCAGGCCAGGCCAGAAAATGTGTCGATGAAATGAAATGTGTCCCTGAGCAAGACTCTTAACTCCTAATTGCTCACAGGCCCTCATTGGAAACAAGGCCGCAAGGACTTTCATGAACGGACCTGTTAAAGGAATTATCCTTATCCTTTACACTGTCTAACCGCAAGTCTGTAGGTCCCTGGTTCAAACCCCAATTTAACCAGTCCAAATATAATTTACTGAACAAAAATCATGACTTTGTTAATTAATGCAAGTTCACTTCTTCTCACTCTGTCACTGCCTCTCTCTCACTCTGTCACTGCCTCTCTCTCACTCTGTCACTGTCTGTCTGTCTGTCTGTCTGTCTGTCTGTCTGTCTGTCTGTCTGCCTCTCTCTCACTCTGTCACTTTCTGTCTGTCTGTCTGTCTGTCTGTCTGTCTGTCTGTCTGCCTCTCTCTCACTCTGTCACTGTCTGTCTGTCTGTCTGTCTGTCTGTCTGTCTGGCTGTCTGTCTGCCTCTCTCTCACTCTGTCACTGTCTGTCTGTCTGTCTGTCTGTCTGTCTGTCTGTCTGTCTGCCTGTCTGCCTGTCTGCCTCTCTCTCACTCTGTCACTGTCTGCCTCTCTCTCACTCTGTCACTGTCTGCCTGTCTGCCTGTCTGCCTCTCTCTCAATCTGTCACTGTCTGCCTGTCTGTCTGCCTCTCTCTCACTCTGTCACTGTCTGACTGTCTGTCTGTCTGCCTGTCTGCCTCTCTCTCACTCTGTCACTGTCTGCCTGTCTGTCTGCCTCTCTCTCACTCTGTCACTGTCTGCCTGCCTGTCTGCCTGTCTGCCTCTCTCTCACTCTGTCACTGTCTGCCTGTCTGCCTCTCTCTCACTCTGTCACTGTCTGCCTGTCTGCCTCTCTCTCAATCTGTCACTGTCTGCCTGTCTGCCTCTCTCTCTCACTCTGTCACTGTCTGTCTGTCTGCCTGTCTTCCTGTCTGCCTCTCTCTCACTCTGTCACTGTCTGCCTGTCTGTCTGCCTCTCTCTCACTCTGTCACTGTCTGCCTGTCTGCCTCTCTCTCACTCTGTCACTGTCTGCCTGTCTGCCTCTCTCTCACTCTGTCACTGTCTGCCTGTCTGCCTCTCTCTCACTCTGTCACTGTCTGCCTGTCTGCCTGTCTGCCTCTCTCTCACTCTGTCACTGTCTGCCTGTCTGCCTCTCTCTCACTCTGTGACTGTCTGTCTGTCTGCCTCTCTCTCACTCTGTCACTGTCTGCCTGTCTGCCTCTCTCTCACTCTGTCACTGTCTGTCACAACATCTGAAGTGAACTGAGCTCCTGACCTCTGGTAGTTGAGTATAGCAGCATTCTTTTGTTATTTAGCAAGCTGCTAGTAGTGGTACCCTAAGTGCTTTTCTATTAGTATTATATTATTAGCTTGTGTGGTAGTCTGTAGTTTATAGTTGTATTGTTTGTGTGCTTCAAGCAGTAGGCTATTGGCACTTTGTAGTAGTACAAGTAGTTTCACCCTGTATAGGCCACTTGATTGCCTTGTGAAGTGTGTGGTTTAGCCAGCACAGCTCAAGGGATAAGTAGGCAGGTTGAGAGTATTCTCTTCAGTGTGTAACCAACATCTGAAGTGAACTGAGCTCCTGACCTCTGGTAGTTGAGTATAGCAGCATTCTTTTGTTATTTAGCAAGCTGCTAGTAGTGGTACCCTAAGTGCTTTTCTATTAGTATTATATTATTAGCTTGTGTGGTAGTCTGTAGTTTATAGTTGTATTGTTTGTGTGCTTCAAGCAGTAGGCTATTGGCACTTTGTAGTAGTACAAGTAGTTTCACCCTGTATAGGCCACTTGATTGCCTTGTGAAGTGTGTGGTTTAGCCAGCACAGCTCAAGGGATAAGTAGGCAGGTTGAGAGTATTCTCTTCAGTGTGTAACCAACATCTGAAGTGAACTGAGCTCCTGACCTCTGGTAGTTGAGTACAGCAGCATTCTTTTGTTATTTAGCAAGCTGCTAGTAGTGGTACCCTAAGTGCTTTTCTATTAGTATTATATTATTAGCTTGTGTGGTAGTCTGTAGTTTATAGTTGTATTGTTTGTGTGCTTCAAGCAGTAGGCTATTGGCACTTTGTAGTAGTACAAGTAGTTTCACCCTGTATAGGCCACTTGATTGCCTTGTGAAGTGTGTGGTTTAGCCAGCACAGCTCAAGGGATAAGTAGGCAGGTTGAGAGTATTCTCTTCAGTGTGTAACCAACATCTGAAGTGAACTGAGCTCCTGACCTCTGGTAGTTGAGTACAGCAGCATTCTTTTGTTATTTAGCAAGCTGCTAGTAGTGGTACCCTAAGTGCTTTTCTATTAGTATTATATTATTAGCTTGTGTGGTAGTCTGTAGTTTATAGTTGTATTGTTTGTGTGCTTCAAGCAGTAGGCTATTGGCACTTTGTAGTAGTACAAGTAGTTTCACCCTGTATAGGCCACTTGATTGCCTTGTGAAGTGTGTGGTTTAGCCAGCACAGCTCAAGGGATAAGTAGGCAGGTTGAGAGTATTCTCTTCAGTGTGTAACCAACATCTGAAGTGAACTGAGCTCCTGACCTCTGGTAGTTGAGTATAGCAGCATTCTTTTGTTATTTAGCAAGCTGCTAGTAGTGGTACCCTAAGTGCTTTTCTATTAGTATTATATTATTAGCTTGTGTGGTAGTCTGTAGTTTATAGTTGTATTGTTTGTGTGCTTCAAGCAGTAGGCTATTGGCACTTTGTAGTAGTACAAGTAGTTTCACCCTGTATAGGCCACTTGATTGCCTTGTGAAGTGTGTGGTTTAGCCAGCACAGCTCAAGGGATAAGTAGGCAGGTTGAGAGTATTCTCTTCAGTGTGTAACCAACATCTGAAGTGAACTGAGCTCCTGACCTCTGGTAGTTGAGTATAGCAGCATTCTTTTGTTATTTAGCAAGCTGCTAGTAGTGGTACCCTAAGTGCTTTTCTATTAGTATTATATTATTAGCTTGTGTGGTAGTCTGTAGTTTATAGTTGTATTGTTTGTGTGCTTCAAGCAGTAGGCTATTGGCACTTTGTAGTAGTACAAGTAGTTTCACCCTGTATAGGCCACTTGATTGCCTTGTGAAGTGTGTGGTTTAGCCAGCACAGCTCAAGGGATAAGTAGGCAGGTTGAGAGTATTCTCTTCAGTGTGTAACCAACATCTGAAGTGAACTGAGCTCCTGACCTCTGGTAGTTGAGTATAGCAGCATTCTTTTGTTATTTAGCAAGCTGCTAGTAGTGGTACCCTAAGTGCTTTTCTATTAGTATTATATTATTAGCTTGTGTGGTAGTCTGTAGTTTATAGTTGTATTGTTTGTGTGCTTCAAGCAGTAGGCTATTGGCACTTTGTAGTAGTACAAGTAGTTTCACCCTGTATAGGCCACTTGATTGCCTTGTGAAGTGTGTGGTTTAGCCAGCACAGCTCAAGGGATAAGTAGGCAGGTTGAGAGTATTCTCTTCAGTGTGTAACCAACATCTGAAGTGAACTGAGCTCCTGACCTCTGGTAGTTGAGTATAGCAGCATTCTTTTGTTATTTAGCAAGCTGCTAGTAGTGGTACCCTAAGTGCTTTTCTATTAGTATTATATTATTAGCTTGTGTGGTAGTCTGTAGTTTATAGTTGTATTGTTTGTGTGCTTCAAGCAGTAGGCTATTGGCACTTTGTAGTAGTACAAGTAGTTTCACCCTGTATAGGCCACTTGATTGCCTTGTGAAGTGTGTGGTTTAGCCAGCACAGCTCAAGGGATAAGTAGGCAGGTTGAGAGTATTCTCTTCAGTGTGTAACCAACATCTGAAGTGAACTGAGCTCCTGACCTCTGGTAGTTGAGTACAGCAGCATTCTTTTGTTATTTAGCAAGCTGCTAGTAGTGGTACCCTAAGTGCTTTTCTATTAGTATTATATTATTAGCTTGTGTGGTAGTCTGTAGTTTATAGTTGTATTGTTTGTGTGCTTCAAGCAGTAGGCTATTGGCACTTTGTAGTAGTACAAGTAGTTTCACCCTGTATAGGCCACTTGATTGCCTTGTGAAGTGTGTGGTTTAGCCAGCACAGCTCAAGGGATAAGTAGGCAGGTTGAGAGTATTCTCTTCAGTGTGTAACCAACATCTGAAGTGAACTGAGCTCCTGACCTCTGGTAGTTGAGTACAGCAGCATTCTTTTGTTATTTAGCAAGCTGCTAGTAGTGGTACCCTAAGTGCTTTTCTATTAGTATTATATTATTAGCTTGTGTGGTAGTCTGTAGTTTATAGTTGTATTGTTTGTGTGCTTCAAGCAGTAGGCTATTGGCACTTTGTAGTAGTACAAGTAGTTTCACCCTGTCTAGGCCACTTGATTGCCTTGTGAAGTGTGTGGTTTAGCCAGCACAGCTCAAGGGATAAGTAGGCAGGTTGAGAGTATTCTCTTCAGTGTGTAACCAACATCTGAAGTGAACTGAGCTCCTGACCTCTGGTAGTTGAGTATAGCAGCATTATTTTGTTATTTAGCAAGCTGCTAGTAGTGGTACCCTAAGTGCTTTTCTATTAGTATTATATTATTAGCTTGTGTGGTAGTCTGTAGTTTATAGTTGTATTGTTTGTGTGCTTCAAGCAGTAGGCTATTGGCACTTTGTAGTAGTACAAGTAGTTTCACCCTGTATAGGCCACTTGATTGCCTTGTGAAGTGTGTGGTTTAGCCAGCACAGCTCAAGGGATAAGTAGGCAGGTTGAGAGTATTCTCTTCAGTGTGTAACCAACATCTGAAGTGAACTGAGCTCCTGACCTCTGGTAGTTGAGTATAGCAGCATTCTTTTGTTATTTAGCAAGCTGCTAGTAGTGGTACCCTAAGTGCTTTTCTATTAGTATTATATTATTAGCTTGTGTGGTAGTCTGTAGTTTATAGTTGTATTGTTTGTGTGCTTCAAGCAGTAGGCTATTGGCACTTTGTAGTAGTACAAGTAGTTTCACCCTGTATAGGCCACTTGATTGCCTTGTGAAGTGTGTGGTTTAGCCAGCACAGCTCAAGGGATAAGTAGGCAGGTTGAGAGTATTCTCTTCAGTGTGTAACCAACATCTGAAGTGAACTGAGCTCCTGACCTCTGGTAGTTGAGTACAGCAGCATTCTTTTGTTATTTAGCAAGCTGCTAGTAGTGGTACCCTAAGTGCTTTTCTATTAGTATTATATTATTAGCTTGTGTGGTAGTCTGTAGTTTATAGTTGTATTGTTTGTGTGCTTCAAGCAGTAGGCTATTGGCACTTTGTAGTAGTACAAGTAGTTTCACCCTGTATAGGCCACTTGATTGCCTTGTGAAGTGTGTGGTTTAGCCAGCACAGCTCAAGGGATAAGTAGGCAGGTTGAGAGTATTCTCTTCAGTGTGTAACCAACATCTGAAGTGAACTGAGCTCCTGACCTCTGGTAGTTGAGTATAGCAGCATTCTTTTGTTATTTAGCAAGCTGCTAGTAGTGGTACCCTAAGTGCTTTTCTATTAGTATTATATTATTAGCTTGTGTGGTAGTCTGTAGTTTATAGTTGTATTGTTTGTGTGCTTCAAGCAGTAGGCTATTGGCACTTTGTAGTAGTACAAGTAGTTTCACCCTGTATAGGCCACTTGATTGCCTTGTGAAGTGTGTGGTTTAGCCAGCACAGCTCAAGGGATAAGTAGGCAGGTTGAGAGTGTTCTCTTCAGTGTGTAACCAACATCTGAAGTGAACTGAGCTCCTGACCTCTGGTAGTTGAGTATAGCAGCATTCTTTTGTTATTTAGCAAGCTGCTAGTAGTGGTACCCTAAGTGCTTTTCTATTAGTATTATATTATTAGCTTGTGTGGTAGTCTGTAGTTTATAGTTGTATTGTTTGTGTGCTTCAAGCAGTAGGCTATTGGCACTTTGTAGTAGTACAAGTAGTTTCACCCTGTATAGGCCACTTGATTGCCTTGTGAAGTGTGTGGTTTAGCCAGCACAGCTCAAGGGATAAGTAGGCAGGTTGAGAGTATTCTCTTCAGTGTGTAACCAACATCTGAAGTGAACTGAGCTCCTGACCTCTGGTAGTTGAGTACAGCAGCATTCTTTTGTTATTTAGCAAGCTGCTAGTAGTGGTACCCTAAGTGCTTTTCTATTAGTATTATATTATTAGCTTGTGTGGTAGTCTGTAGTTTATAGTTGTATTGTTTGTGTGCTTCAAGCAGTAGGCTATTGGCACTTTGTAGTAGTACAAGTAGTTTCACCCTGTATAGGCCACTTGATTGCCTTGTGAAGTGTGTGGTTTAGCCAGCACAGCTCAAGGGATAAGTAGGCAGGTTGAGAGTATTCTCTTCAGTGTGTAACCAACATCTGAAGTGAACTGAGCTCCTGACCTCTGGTAGTTGAGTACAGCAGAATTCTTTTGTTATTTAGCAAGCTGCTAGTAGTGGTACCCTAAGTGCTTTTCTATTAGTATTATATTATTAGCTTGTGTGGTAGTCTGTAGTTTATAGTTGTATTGTTTGTGTGCTTCAAGCAGTAGGCTATTGGCACTTTGTAGTAGTACAAGTAGTTTCACCCTGTATAGGCCACTTGATTGCCTTGTGAAGTGTGTGGTTTAGCCAGCACAGCTCAAGGGATAAGTAGGCAGGTTGAGAGTATTCTCTTCAGTGTGTAACCAACATCTGAAGTGAACTGAGCTCCTGACCTCTGGTAGTTGAGTATAGCAGCATTCTTTTGTTATTTAGCAAGCTGCTAGTAGTGGTACCCTAAGTGCTTTTCTATTAGTATTATATTATTAGCTTGTGTGGTAGTCTGTAGTTTATAGTTGTATTGTTTGTGTGCTTCAAGCAGTAGGCTATTGGCACTTTGTAGTAGTACAAGTAGTTTCACCCTGTATAGGCCACTTGATTGCCTTGTGAAGTGTGTGGTTTAGCCAGCACAGCTCAAGGGATAAGTAGGCAGGTTGAGAGTATTCTCTTCAGTGTGTAACCAACATCTGAAGTGAACTGAGCTCCTGACCTCTGGTAGTTGAGTATAGCAGCATTCTTTTGTTATTTAGCAAGCTGCTAGTAGTGGTACCCTAAGTGCTTTTCTATTAGTATTATATTATTAGCTTGTGTGGTAGTCTGTAGTTTATAGTTGTATTGTTTGTGTGCTTCAAGCAGTAGGCTATTGGCACTTTGTAGTAGTACAAGTAGTTTCACCCTGTATAGGCCACTTGATTGCCTTGTGAAGTGTGTGGTTTAGCCAGCACAGCTCAAGGGATAAGTAGGCAGGTTGAGAGTATTCTCTTCAGTGTGTAACCAACATCTGAAGTGAACTGAGCTCCTGACCTCTGGTAGTTGAGTATAGCAGCATTCTTTTGTTATTTAGCAAGCTGCTAGTAGTGGTACCCTAAGTGCTTTTCTATTAGTATTATATTATTAGCTTGTGTGGTAGTCTGTAGTTTATAGTTGTATTGTTTGTGTGCTTCAAGCAGTAGGCTATTGGCACTTTGTAGTAGTACAAGTAGTTTCACCCTGTATAGGCCACTTGATTGCCTTGTGAAGTGTGTGGTTTAGCCAGCACAGCTCAAGGGATAAGTAGGCAGGTTGAGAGTATTCTCTTCAGTGTGTAACCAACATCTGAAGTGAACTGAGCTCCTGACCTCTGGTAGTTGAGTATAGCAGCATTCTTTTGTTATTTAGCAAGCTGCTAGTAGTGGTACCCTAAGTGCTTTTCTATTAGTATTATATTATTAGCTTGTGTGGTAGTCTGTAGTTTATAGTTGTATTGTTTGTGTGCTTCAAGCAGTAGGCTATTGGCACTTTGTAGTAGTACAACTAGTTTCACCCTGTATAGGCCACTTGATTGCCTTGTGAAGTGTGTGGTTTAGCCAGCACAGCTCAAGGGATAAGTAGGCAGGTTGAGAGTGTTCTCTTCAGTGTGTAACCAACATCTGAAGTGAACTGAGCTCCTGACCTCTGGTAGTTGAGTATAGCAGCATTCTTTTGTTATTTAGCAAGCTGCTAGTAGTGGTACCCTAAGTGCTTTTCTATTAGTATTATATTATTAGCTTGTGTGGTAGTCTGTAGTTTATAGTTGTATTGTTTGTGTGCTTCAAGCAGTAGGCTATTGGCACTTTGTAGTAGTACAAGTAGTTTCACCCTGTATAGGCCACTTGATTGCCTTGTGAAGTGTGTGGTTTAGCCAGCACAGCTCAAGGGATAAGTAGGCAGGTTGAGAGTGTTCTCTTCAGTGTGTAACCAACATCTGAAGTGAACTGAGCTCCTGACCTCTGGTAGTTGAGTATAGCAGCATTCTTTTGTTATTTAGCAAGCTGCTAGTAGTGGTACCCTAAGTGCTTTTCTATTAGTATTATATTATTAGCTTGTGTGGTAGTCTGTAGTTTATAGTTGTATTGTTTGTGTGCTTCAAGCAGTAGGCTATTGGCACTTTGTAGTAGTACAAGTAGTTTCACCCTGTATAGGCCACTTGATTGCTTTGTGAAGTGTGTGGTTTAGCCAGCACAGCTCAAGGGATAAGTAGGCAGGTTGAGAGTATTCTCTTCAGTGTGTAACCAACATCTGAAGTGAACTGAGCTCCTGACCTCTGGTAGTTGAGTACAGCAGCATTCTTTTGTTATTTAGCAAGCTGCTAGTAGTGGTACCCTAAGTGCTTTTCTATTAGTATTATATTATTAGCTTGTGTGGTAGTCTGTAGTTTATAGTTGTATTGTTTGTGTGCTTCAAGCAGTAGGCTATTGGCACTTTGTAGTAGTACAAGTAGTTTCACCCTGTATAGGCCACTTGATTGCCTTGTGAAGTGTGTGGTTTAGCCAGCACAGCTCAAGGGATAAGTAGGCAGGTTGAGAGTATTCTCTTCAGTGTGTAACCAACATCTGAAGTGAACTGAGCTCCTGACCTCTGGTAGTTGAGTACAGCAGCATTCTTTTGTTATTTAGCAAGCTGCTAGTAGTGGTACCCTAAGTGCTTTTCTATTAGTATTATATTATTAGCTTGTGTGGTAGTCTGTAGTTTATAGTTGTATTGTTTGTGTGCTTCAAGCAGTAGGCTATTGGCACTTTGTAGTAGTACAAGTAGTTTCACCCTGTATAGGCCACTTGATTGCCTTGTGAAGTGTGTGGTTTAGCCAGCACAGCTCAAGGGATAAGTAGGCAGGTTGAGAGTATTCTCTTCAGTGTGTAACCAACATCTGAGGTGAACTGAGCTCCTGACCTCTGGTAGTTGAGTACAGCAGCATTCTTTTGTTATTTAGCAAGCTGCTAGTAGTGGTACCCTAAGTGCTTTTCTATTAGTATTATATTATTAGCTTGTGTGGTAGTCTGTAGTTTATAGTTGTATTGTTTGTGTGCTTCAAGCAGTAGGCTATTGGCACTTTGTAGTAGTACAAGTAGTTTCACCCTGTATAGGCCACTTGATTGCCTTGTGAAGTGTGTGGTTTAGCCAGCACAGCTCAAGGGATAAGTAGGCAGGTTGAGAGTATTCTCTTCAGTGTGTAACCAACATCTGAGGTGAACTGAGCTCCTGACCTCTGGTAGTTGAGTATAGCAGCATTCTTTTGTTATTTAGCAAGCTGCTAGTAGTGGTACCCTAAGTGCTTTTCTATTAGTATTATATTATTAGCTTGTGTGGTAGTCTGTAGTTTATAGTTGTATTGTTTGTGTGCTTCAAGCAGTAGGCTATTGGCACTTTGTAGTAGTACAAGTAGTTTCACCCTGTATAGGCCACTTGATTGCCTTGTGAAGTGTGTGGTTTAGCCAGCACAGCTCAAGGGATAAGTAGGCAGGTTGAGAGTATTCTCTTCAGTGTGTAACCAACATCTGAAGTGAACTGAGCTCCTGACCTCTGGTAGTTGAGTATAGCAGCATTCTTTTGTTATTTAGCAAGCTGCTAGTAGTGGTACCCTAAGTGCTTTTCTATTAGTATTATATTATTAGCTTGTGTGGTAGTCTGTAGTTTATAGTTGTATTGTTTGTGTGCTTCAAGCAGTAGGCTATTGGCACTTTGTAGTAGTACAAGTAGTTTCACCCTGTATAGGCCACTTGATTGCCTTGTGAAGTGTGTGGTTTAGCCAGCACAGCTCAAGGGATAAGTAGGCAGGTTGAGAGTATTCTCTTCAGTGTGTAACCAACATCTGAAGTGAACTGAGCTCCTGACCTCTGGTAGTTGAGTATAGCAGCATTCTTTTGTTATTTAGCAAGCTGCTAGTAGTGGTACCCTAAGTGCTTTTCTATTAGTATTATATTATTAGCTTGTGTGGTAGTCTGTAGTTTATAGTTGTATTGTTTGTGTGCTTCAAGCAGTAGGCTATTGGCACTTTGTAGTAGTACAAGTAGTTTCACCCTGTATAGGCCACTTGATTGCCTTGTGAAGTGTGTGGTTTAGCCAGCACAGCTCAAGGGATAAGTAGGCAGGTTGAGAGTATTCTCTTCAGTGTGTAACCAACATCTGAAGTGAACTGAGCTCCTGACCTCTGGTAGTTGAGTATAGCAGCATTCTTTTGTTATTTAGCAAGCTGCTAGTAGTGGTACCCTAAGTGCTTTTCTATTAGTATTATATTATTAGCTTGTGTGGTAGTCTGTAGTTTATAGTTGTATTGTTTGTGTGCTTCAAGCAGTAGGCTATTGGCACTTTGTAGTAGTACAAGTAGTTTCACCCTGTATAGGCCACTTGATTGCCTTGTGAAGTGTGTGGTTTAGCCAGCACAGCTCAAGGGATAAGTAGGCAGGTTGAGAGTATTCTCTTCAGTGTGTAACCAACATCTGAAGTGAACTGAGCTCCTGACCTCTGGTAGTTGAGTATAGCAGCATTCTTTTGTTATTTAGCAAGCTGCTAGTAGTGGTACCCTAAGTGCTTTTCTATTAGTATTATATTATTAGCTTGTGTGGTAGTCTGTAGTTTATAGTTGTATTGTTTGTGTGCTTCAAGCAGTAGGCTATTGGCACTTTGTAGTAGTACAAGTAGTTTCACCCTGTATAGGCCACTTGATTGCCTTGTGAAGTGTGTGGTTTAGCCAGCACAGCTCAAGGGATAAGTAGGCAGGTTGAGAGTATTCTCTTCAGTGTGTAACCAACATCTGAAGTGAACTGAGCTCCTGACCTCTGGTAGTTGAGTATAGCAGCATTCTTTTGTTATTTAGCAAGCTGCTAGTAGTGGTACCCTAAGTGCTTTTCTATTAGTATTATATTATTAGCTTGTGTGGTAGTCTGTAGTTTATAGTTGTATTGTTTGTGTGCTTCAAGCAGTAGGCTATTGGCACTTTGTAGTAGTACAAGTAGTTTCACCCTGTATAGGCCACTTGATTGCCTTGTGAAGTGTGTGGTTTAGCCAGCACAGCTCAAGGGATAAGTAGGCAGGTTGAGAGTATTCTCTTCAGTGTGTAACCAACATCTGAAGTGAACTGAGCTCCTGACCTCTGGTAGTTGAGTATAGCAGCATTCTTTTGTTATTTAGCAAGCTGCTAGTAGTGGTACCCTAAGTGCTTTTCTATTAGTATTATATTATTAGCTTGTGTGGTAGTCTGTAGTTTATAGTTGTATTGTTTGTGTGCTTCAAGCAGTAGGCTATTGGCACTTTGTAGTAGTACAAGTAGTTTCACCCTGTATAGGCCACTTGATTGCCTTGTGAAGTGTGTGGTTTAGCCAGCACAGCTCAAGGGATAAGTAGGCAGGTTGAGAGTATTCTCTTCAGTGTGTAACCAACATCTGAAGTGAACTGAGCTCCTGACCTCTGGTAGTTGAGTATAGCAGCATTCTTTTGTTATTTAGCAAGCTGCTAGTAGTGGTACCCTAAGTGCTTTTCTATTAGTATTATATTATTAGCTTGTGTGGTAGTCTGTAGTTTATAGTTGTATTGTTTGTGTGCTTCAAGCAGTAGGCTATTGGCACTTTGTAGTAGTACAAGTAGTTTCACCCTGTATAGGCCACTTGATTGCCTTGTGAAGTGTGTGGTTTAGCCAGCACAGCTCAAGGGATAAGTAGGCAGGTTGAGAGTATTCTCTTCAGTGTGTAACCAACATCTGAAGTGAACTGAGCTCCTGACCTCTGGTAGTTGAGTATAGCAGCATTCTTTTGTTATTTAGCAAGCTGCTAGTAGTGGTACCCTAAGTGCTTTTCTATTAGTATTATATTATTAGCTTGTGTGGTAGTCTGTAGTTTATAGTTGTATTGTTTGTGTGCTTCAAGCAGTAGGCTATTGGCACTTTGTAGTAGTACAAGTAGTTTCACCCTGTATAGGCCACTTGATTGCCTTGTGAAGTGTGTGGTTTAGCCAGCACAGCTCAAGGGATAAGTAGGCAGGTTGAGAGTATTCTCTTCAGTGTGTAACCAACATCTGAAGTGAACTGAGCTCCTGACCTCTGGTAGTTGAGTATAGCAGCATTCTTTTGTTATTTAGCAAGCTGCTAGTAGTGGTACCCTAAGTGCTTTTCTATTAGTATTATATTATTAGCTTGTGTGGTAGTCTGTAGTTTATAGTTGTATTGTTTGTGTGCTTCAAGCAGTAGGCTATTGGCACTTTGTAGTAGTACAAGTAGTTTCACCCTGTATAGGCCACTTGATTGCCTTGTGAAGTGTGTGGTTTAGCCAGCACAGCTCAAGGGATAAGTAGGCAGGTTGAGAGTATTCTCTTCAGTGTGTAACCAACATCTGAAGTGAACTGAGCTCCTGACCTCTGGTAGTTGAGTATAGCAGCATTCTTTTGTTATTTAGCAAGCTGCTAGTAGTGGTACCCTAAGTGCTTTTCTATTAGTATTATATTATTAGCTTGTGTGGTAGTCTGTAGTTTATAGTTGTATTGTTTGTGTGCTTCAAGCAGTAGGCTATTGGCACTTTGTAGTAGTACAAGTAGTTTCACCCTGTATAGGCCACTTGATTGCCTTGTGAAGTGTGTGGTTTAGCCAGCACAGCTCAAGGGATAAGTAGGCAGGTTGAGAGTATTCTCTTCAGTGTGTAACCAACATCTGAAGTGAACTGAGCTCCTGACCTCTGGTAGTTGAGTATAGCAGCATTCTTTTGTTATTTAGCAAGCTGCTAGTAGTGGTACCCTAAGTGCTTTTCTATTAGTATTATATTATTAGCTTGTGTGGTAGTCTGTAGTTTATAGTTGTATTGTTTGTGTGCTTCAAGCAGTAGGCTATTGGCACTTTGTAGTAGTACAAGTAGTTTCACCCTGTATAGGCCACTTGATTGCCTTGTGAAGTGTGTGGTTTAGCCAGCACAGCTCAAGGGATAAGTAGGCAGGTTGAGAGTATTCTCTTCAGTGTGTAACCAACATCTGAAGTGAACTGAGCTCCTGACCTCTGGTAGTTGAGTATAGCAGCATTCTTTTGTTATTTAGCAAGCTGCTAGTAGTGGTACCCTAAGTGCTTTTCTATTAGTATTATATTATTAGCTTGTGTGGTAGTCTGTAGTTTATAGTTGTATTGTTTGTGTGCTTCAAGCAGTAGGCTATTGGCACTTTGTAGTAGTACAAGTAGTTTCACCCTGTATAGGCCACTTGATTGCCTTGTGAAGTGTGTGGTTTAGCCAGCACAGCTCAAGGGATAAGTAGGCAGGTTGAGAGTATTCTCTTCAGTGTGTAACCAACATCTGAAGTGAACTGAGCTCCTGACCTCTGGTAGTTGAGTATAGCAGCATTCTTTTGTTATTTAGCAAGCTGCTAGTAGTGGTACCCTAAGTGCTTTTCTATTAGTATTATATTATTAGCTTGTGTGGTAGTCTGTAGTTTATAGTTGTATTGTTTGTGTGCTTCAAGCAGTAGGCTATTGGCACTTTGTAGTAGTACAAGTAGTTTCACCCTGTATAGGCCACTTGATTGCCTTGTGAAGTGTGTGGTTTAGCCAGCACAGCTCAAGGGATAAGTAGGCAGGTTGAGAGTATTCTCTTCAGTGTGTAACCAACATCTGAAGTGAACTGAGCTCCTGACCTCTGGTAGTTGAGTATAGCAGCATTCTTTTGTTATTTAGCGAGCTGCTAGTAGTGGTACCCTAAGTGCTTTTCTATTAGTATTATATTATTAGCTTGTGTGGTAGTCTGTAGTTTATAGTTGTATTGTTTGTGTGCTTCAAGCAGTAGGCTATTGGCACTTTGTAGTAGTACAAGTAGTTTCACCCTGTATAGGCCACTTGATTGCCTTGTGAAGCGTGTGGTTTAGCCAGCACAGCTCAAGGGATAAGTAGGCAGGTTGAGAGTATTCTCTTCAGTGTGTAACCAACATCTGAAGTGAACTGAGCTCCTGACCTCTGGTAGTTGAGTATAGCAGCATTCTTTTGTTATTTAGCAAGCTGCTAGTAGTGGTACCCTAAGTGCTTTTCTATTAGTATTATATTATTAGCTTGTGTGGTAGTCTGTAGTTTATAGTTGTATTGTTTGTGTGCTTCAAGCAGTAGGCTATTGGCACTTTGTAGTAGTACAAGTAGTTTCACCCTGTATAGGCCACTTGATTGCCTTGTGAAGTGTGTGGTTTAGCCAGCACAGCTCAAGGGATAAGTAGGCAGGTTGAGAGTATTCTCTTCAGTGTGTAACCAACATCTGAAGTGAACTGAGCTCCTGACCTCTGGTAGTTGAGTATAGCAGCATTCTTTTGTTATTTAGCAAGCTGCTAGTAGTGGTACCCTAAGTGCTTTTCTATTAGTATTATATTATTAGCTTGTGTGGTAGTCTGTAGTTTATAGTTGTATTGTTTGTGTGCTTCAAGCAGTAGGCTATTGGCACTTTGTAGTAGTACAAGTAGTTTCACCCTGTATAGGCCACTTGATTGCCTTGTGAAGTGTGTGGTTTAGCCAGCACAGCTCAAGGGATAAGTAGGCAGGTTGAGAGTATTCTCTTCAGTGTGTAACCAACATCTGAAGTGAACTGAGCTCCTGACCTCTGGTAGTTGAGTATAGCAGCATTCTTTTGTTATTTAGCAAGCTGCTAGTAGTGGTACCCTAAGTGCTTTTCTATTAGTATTATATTATTAGCTTGTGTGGTAGTCTGTACTTTATAGTTGTATTGTTTGTGTGCTTCAAGCAGTAGGCTATTGGCACTTTGTAGTAGTACAAGTAGTTTCACCCTGTATAGGCCACTTGATTGCCTTGTGAAGTGTGTGGTTTAGCCAGCACAGCTCAAGGGATAAGTAGGCAGGTTGAGAGTATTCTCTTCAGTGTGTAACCAACATCTGAAGTGAACTGAGCTCCTGACCTCTGGTAGTTGAGTATAGCAGCATTCTTTTGTTATTTAGCAAGCTGCTAGTAGTGGTACCCTAAGTGCTTTTCTATTAGTATTATATTATTAGCTTGTGTGGTAGTCTGTACTTTATAGTTGTATTGTTTGTGTGCTTCAAGCAGTAGGCTATTGGCACTTTGTAGTAGTACAAGTAGTTTCACCCTGTATAGGCCACTTGATTGCCTTGTGAAGTGTGTGGTTTAGCCAGCACAGCTCAAGGGATAAGTAGGCAGGTTGAGAGTATTCTCTTCAGTGTGTAACCAACATCTGAAGTGAACTGAGCTCCTGACCTCTGGTAGTTGAGTATAGCAGCATTCTTTTGTTATTTAGCAAGCTGCTAGTAGTGGTACCCTAAGTGCTTTTCCCTGTCTGTCTGTGTGCCTCTCTCTCACTCTGTCACTCTCTTCCTGTCTGTCTGCCTGTCTGCCTCTCTCTCACTCTCTCACTGTCTGCCTGTCTGTCTGTCTGGGGAGAGGGAGAGAGGGAGAGAGGGAGAGAGGGAGAGAGGGAGAGAGGGGAGAGGGAGAGAGGGAGAGAGAGACAGAGGGGGAGAGGGAGAGAGAGACAGAGGGGGAGAGGGAGAGAGGGGGAGAGAGAGAGAGGGGGGAGAGGGAGAGAGGGAGAGAGGGGGAGAGAAGGAGAGAGGGAGAGAGGGGGAGAGGGGGAGAGAGAGAGAGAGAGAGGGAGAGGAGAGAGTCTGCCTGCCTCTTCCTGTCTCTGCCTTATCCCTCGAAACCGCTTATTGCTGCTTGCAGCTATATTTACATTTACATTTCTACTTTTACTCCACTACAATTATTTGAAAACTTAGTTAATAGTTACTTTGTAGATTATTATTACAAAACATACATTAACCACTTTGGCCCTATATACATTTTGGCTATTTTATGATATACATTTTGAACTTGTGAAATGGGACATTCTGCATAATGACTACTTTTACTTTCGGTACTTTAAGTATGTTGATGCCGAAACTTTTTTACTTTTACTCAAGTACATTTTGAATCAATCAGGTTGAGTACAAATCATAAAATGCAGTAAAACCTGGTCAATATAAGTGTAGGAGCCAATCTACAATAGGCCACATGTATGTGCCATGCCTAATACCCCTGTCAGTGTGCTTTGTCACCCTCTACAGACATGGAAGAGAGGAGAGCATAAGAACCTGGCCTAGAGAGGGCCAGGTGTAGTTGATTGGAGGTTCACAGCTTTTTACATCTGGTTTTTGTTGCTGCTATGCTTATGCTATATGCTCAAGTCTATGTATGTTATGTTTTCAAGCCTGGAACAACACGATATGGAATAAACCTTTTTTGAGTTCAACTTTAACTTTTGGACATTCCTCATTTCCCTTTTTTGGTCATGTTTGCTGCACAAGGCCAGTCAGTGCAAAAAGGTACTCTCAGTCAACCACCACAAGGACAAAAGGTCACTGCATTGGTAAAAAGCTACCTTTTTGGAGTACAGGACTAAATGGACAATATGGATTCATGGATTGTTTGATGGATTTCTGGATTGGAAGCAAAACGCCAAGGAGAGTGGTATGTAAGAAGTGAACATGTCATGCTGTTGCAACTCAACAATGAACTTTGCTGCCTATGGACATGTGAACACTTTGTGTTGGCATTAATGGACTAATGAAATGATCATGGCTCTGATGCAAAGATGGAAAATGGCACATGAATGAACTATGATACCTATGTGAACTGAAACATTTTGAATGAAGTCAAACGAAATGAAATGAACTTTGAATGAGTCTTTGAAAAATTGTTGAAGAAATGTCTACTGCAAATATGCCTACTGAGTCTGCCTCACTGGACTCAGTAAACACTCAGAGGAATCAGGAAACAAAGGCAGTCTGACTGAGGAAATGCAAGAAATGCGCCATACTCGGAAAAAGAAAGTGACACAGCTCACTCGACGCATGAATATAATCAAAGACCTGATGAAAGATTCCACTAATGTTCACTGGGTTAAAGAAAACGCTACCCAGTATAATGGCACATTGGAACAGTTTAAAGATGCTCACACACAATATCAACAAATGTTGAGTGAAGAGGAATGTGAAAATGATACTAAATCATGGTACCAACCCAAATGGGAAATTATTTCTGAATTTGTTGATTCTCTTTCCAAATGGATAACCAGTTTTAATCCAAAGCCACCTGCTGGTGATCTAAAAGAAGTGGCCTCAGCAGCCTCAAGTCATAGCTCAAAAGTGAGCCACAAGAGTGAAAGAGTCCAGGCCGAGGCTGAAAGGGCAGAATTGATGGCAAAAAGAGCAGCGCTTAAGGAAAAGCATGAATTGGAATTGGAAGAGGAGAAGTTGAATCTTCAGAAGGAAGAAATAAGGAGAAAAAAGGAAATGTTGGATATTCAGGGAGCACTGACAGCAAAGTCAGCCAAAATTGCAGTCCTGGAAAATGCAGATGCAAATACGGATGGCATGAATGAGTACTTAAAGGAAATGATGGATAAAAATGGAACAGAAACTGAAATCAAAGATTTCACTTTACCATCTACAACACAGCACAGCAAGTGTGAGACCAAAGACTGAAACTCGACCTCATCCCACTATCTCTAGAACACCAAGACAACCAGCTCAAAGTACATCTCAAATGCAGAATGCCAGTTCTCACCTAACTGCACCAACCCCAGGAGCAGCATGGGGTCCTGTGGGGTCTGATCAGCTCCACAGAGTCCTTGAAAGGCAAAATGACCTCACAAGTCTTCTTGTAAAGCAAAATGAAAATGCCTTCCTGCCGAAAAGAGACATTGTTACCTTTGATGGGGATATTTTGCAGTACCAGTCATTCATTAAATCATTTGAGCAAGTCATTGAGTCTAGAGTAGAGTGTAATGAAGAAAAACTGTATTTTCTCGAACAACACACAAGAGGTCCAGCTCAAACCCTTGTTAAGAGTTGTCGATATATGGCTCCTAATAGGGGTTTCAAAATGCCAAACAACTGTTGCAAGGCAATTATGGTAATGAATACAAAATTGCAAGTGCCTACATAGAAAAAGCCCTAAGCTGGCCTTTAATCAAAGCTGAAGATCCAAAAGCTTTACAAGCATACTCACTGTATCTCAGAGGCTGCTGTAATTCAATGCAAGACATGGCATACATGGATGAGCTGAATGTGGCATCCAATCTTAAGGCCATAGCACTCAAGCTGCCATTCAAAGAGCTAAATGGAGATCATTTGCCTCTGACTTGCAAGAGAAGAGAAATGGCAGAGTGAGGTTATTAGTGTGGTTGCCCTAACAGGGCAACCAGACTATTGTTATCCTCCAGAGGCCCTAGCGGTTTATTTTCAACCGCATCTCCTCCCACAGTTTATTTTTCCCAATTTAGTGCCATATGTCAAAATGACCGGCTTCACCGGGAATCGTGTGCTTGTATTTTGCTAAGAGATTGGTTACATAGTTTAATTGATATTGATTTATTAGTGCATTAAACTTCCCCATCCACTTTCATGGGAAAATGAAAAAACTCCCATTCAAGTATTTATTTCTCAGAAACCGTAAGGGCTAGAGTTTCAAGACTTGGAGGGGTGGTTCATGATTTAGTCCAAAATTATTTAAAAAATAATTACACCAGTCGGCCTCATGGTGGCGCTATAACAGCCCACTTTACGTTTTGGCCTATAACTCTTGAACCGTAGGTCGTAAAATACAAATCTTTTTTCCCCTAGATTCCTTAGGTCATGACGCATTTGTGTCAGGATAGATTTTCCGCCATTTTGAATTTTGTTCAAAACACACTTTTAGCTCCTCCTCCCACAAATTTTGTCCAAATTTCCTATGTCAAAAATCGGTACACATGATCTCTGGGCCCATGCGATAAACATATCCAAACGGCATTTTGATAGTCCTTACCGTTCGTCCGTAAATGGCTTCCAAAGTTAGTGGGAGGGAACCGTTTTACCAAAAATATTTTTTTCTCGGAAACCGTAAGTGCTAGAGTTAAAAGACTTTGAAGGGAGGTTCATAGTTTATTGCCAAATTATTAATAAAATAATTACACCAGTCGGCCACATGGTGGCGCTATAACAGCCCACTTTACATTTTGGCCTATAACTTTTGAACCGTAGGCAAGAATGCCAGAAATCACGAACGAAAGGTCCAGTCAAACCCAAATTTGAATCACATGTCAAGGTTGGTTTACTCAACAAATCTATTAACTATTTTGATAGTCCATACCGTTCGTCCGTAAATGGCTTCCAAAGTTAGCGGGAGGGGCCCGTTTTACAAAAAAGCCCACAAATCACGAACAAAACGTCCAGTCAATCCCAAATTTGAATCACATGTCAAGTGTGGTTTACTCAACAAATCCCCAAAAGAATTTCCACTTTGATCCATAGGGGGCGCCACAAATGCTCAGAATGTAACCGTTTGATGCAAAAACCTTATTTTGGGGGATCAATCCTCTCAAAATGAAACGCAAGTGATCTAAGGAGTTACGTGACAATGTAATTGGCACAGCCTCCGACGGTATTCCTCCCAGCGTATTCCTCGAGTCCCGCCGGCAGCGACCCGCGACTAGCGTCGGTGCAACCACACTCTGCAATTGCCCTGAATTGCGACGCGTCTAGTTGGATCTTGCAGACTTCTGTGACAAGCAAGTTCGAATTTTCTCGGACCCAGAGAATCTTTGGCAATCTTTCCCCAGACTCATTACCATATCAAGCCAAAGCAAGAGATAAATTCAAAACCTAGCCCCCCAAGCCCAAATCAACTGGAAGTTTTTCCACAAGTATTGATTCATCAGCTCAACCAGCCCACTGTTCATTCTGCAATGGTGAGCACCACATTGCAATATGTTCCAGCTTTAAGTCAAAGTTAAACAAAGATAAGATAGACTTTTTGAGAACAAATGGAATGTGTTTCGGATTGCAAAAGGCGCCTCAAATGTGATGTGTGTAACAAACTGCACCCAGAGGAGCTCTACACATACAGTTCAAGGAGAAGATGACAAGCCCAGGGACAGCAACGTCCACCAGATGGAGACAAAACAAGACCAGGAGACCTGGTTCTGCCAGACCCAGAATGTGTCCATATATGGTCAAAAAAGGGACAAGATGGACATACTTTTATGCCCATGTATGGACGATATGGGTCAAAGGCTCATGTAGGCCGACCCCTTGGGTCTGGCAAACACTTCACATGTCACCTTCCAATCTTGCAGACATATTGGGGCCGGTAAGAATGACATCACACTTTCCATTGTCCTTCCAGATCAAAAGTAGCACAAGTGACAAGATTATTGAGACATATGCCTTCCTTGACCCTGGAAGTACTGCTAGTTTCTGTACAACACAACTAATGTCAAACTTGAACATCAAAGGCAGAAAGACCAGCATTAACTTGCGTACCATGAGCCAGGAGAAGAATGTGACATCTCACCTTGTCACAGGTCTTGAGATCTCTGGATTGGATAAATCAGATTTCATTGCTTTGCCTGAAATATACACACAGAAGGAAATTCCTGTAACTAAAGATAACCTCAGCAGAAAGGAGGATCTTTCCAAATGGCCATATCTGAACAATGTGCACATTCCTGTCATTAATGCTGAAGTGGAGTTGCTGATTGGAACAGACGCCCCAAAAATCATGGAACCCTTAGAGGTAATTAACAGCAAAGGAGATGGTCCGTTTGCTGTGAGAACACGTTTGGGGTGGATTGTTAATGGACCACTTGGACTTCATGATGGCACAGACACAGCCTGCCATCCAACTGTCCAATGCAATAGAATTTCAATTGCCAAAGTAGAGCAGCTCTTGATCAGCCAATACAACCAAGACTTCAGTGAGAAGGCATCTGAGGATAAGCCTGAGATGTCAATGGAAGACAGGAAATTCATGAAATATGCAAATAGTAGTGTAACACTGAAAGATGGACACTATTATCTGGATTTGCCTTTCAGGAGAAATGACCTCATCATGCCAAATAATCGTTCAGTTGCAGGACAACGCCTCCTAGGGCTGAAAAGGAAATTGGAAATGAATGCACACTTCAAGAAAGAGTACATTAACTTTGTAGCTGATGTAATTGAGAAGGGCTATGCCGAAGTGGTACCATCAGAGCAGCTTAAAAAGACAGACGGGAGAGTTTGGTACATTCCACATCACGGTGTATATCACCCCAAAAAGCAAACTTTAAGAGTTGTATTCGACTGTAGTGCTTCCTACCAGGGAAAGTCACTCAACTCTGAGCTGCTACAGGGCCCTGATTTGACAAACAGCCTAATTGGAGTGCTTCTGAAATTCAGCAAGGAGCCAGTGGCTGTGATGGCAGATATCCGCTCAATGTTCCATCAAGTGAGGGTGTCTGCAAAGGACATTGACTTTCTAAGGTTTCTGTGGTGGCCTAATGGTGATGTCAGTAAAAGCCCAGTCGAACATCGCATGCTTGTTCATTTATTTGGAGCTACTTCATCACCCAGCTGCTCAAGCTTCGCATTAAAAAGAACAGCTGAGGACAACAAGGCTCATTTTCACCCAGAAATAGTAGGCACCATTACGAATAACTTTTATGTTGACGATTGCCTAAAGTCCATGCCCTCAGAGCAGGATGCTCTACAACTGGTTAAAAACCTGTCAAGTGCCTGTCACATGGGAGGATTTCATCTCACAAAGTGGGTGAGTAACAGCCGCGCTGTGCTCTCTACTATTCCTGAAGAAGACAGAGCCAAAGAAGTTAAAATGTTGGATTTGGATAAGGAGGAACTGCCCATGGATAGGGCACTGGGACTACAGTGGAATGTTGAAAATGACACATTCATGTTCAAAATCACACTGAAAGAAAAGCCACTCACTCGAAGAGGAACGCTGTCTGTTGTAAGTTCAATTTATGATCCACTTGGCTTTTTAGTCCCACTAACTCTTCCTGCGAAAAATATGCTCCAAGAACTGTGCAAACAAAAGTATGGATGGGATGAGAAAATTCCACAAGCAACGTCTCAAAAATGGAATGACTGGACAAAGCTAGTCTGACAAAGCTGACTGATTTCAGTGTGCTTCCAATTACATCACTTGTCAGACTCCAGTGAGGATGGATAGCCAGTGGATGACCAGGAGGTCAAAAGAAAAGTTGTCTCATATACAACCAACGTCCTAAACAAACAACGCCCAACCGACCAGCTGCTATCACACTTCTCAGATTGGCTGAGACTCAAGAAGGCAGTGGCATGGTACTTGAAGTTCAAAAATGTTTTGAGAAAACTTGCAAAGAAAAGAAATGGAACTCAAGGAAATTGGTGTAACTACACGTTCCCAAAGCAAAAAAGTTGCTTCAAAAACGCAAGTATTCAATTCCACTGTGAGTGGTCAGAACATCACCGTGGATGACATGGAAGAGGCTGAAAAAGTCATCATTGGAATTAGCCAGAGTCAAACATTCCCTGAAGAATTGGCAAAGTTGCAAACTGCGCCATCATGTGTGCAAAAAACAAGCTGCATATTCAAGTTGGATCCAGTGTTGGACAATGGCTTATTAAGAGTTGGTGGACGGCTCAACCGTGCTGCCATGCCTGAACAGGTAAAACATCCCATCATCCTGCACAAAAATCACCCAATTTCTTCTCTGATACTACGTCACATACATGAGCGCACAGGCCACAGTGGAAGAAATTACATGCTTTCTGAGCTTCGTAAGAAGTACTGGATCACGAATGCAAACTCAGCAGCCAGAAAGGTGATTGATTGATTGATTGATCACCAAGTGTACTGTGTGCAGACGTGTAGCAGGAAGGACCAAAGTGCAGAAAATGGCAGACCTGCCCCAAGAACGACTAATGCCTGATCTTCCACCCTTTACAAATGTTGGAATGGATTACTTTGGACCAATCCAAGTAAAAAGAGCAAGAAGCCTTGTCAAACGATATGGAGTGATCTTTACTTGTATGGCCAGTAGGGCGGTGCATTTAGAAATGGCATACTCCTTAGACACAGACTCTTGCGTTCATGCCATTAGGAGGTTCATATGCCGGAGAGGTCAAGTATCTCACATCCGTTCAGACAATGGCACCAATCTGGTCGGTGCAAAGAAAGAACTAGGTGAAGCCCTAATGAGTCTAAACCAGGACAAACTCAGAAATTCTTTACTGAAAGATGGCATCAAGTGAACTTTCAACCCTCCTTCAGCATCACACCACGGTGGAGTGTGGGAAAGACTCATCAGAATGGTGAGAAAAGTTCTATTATAAGTTTTACACCAACAAGTACTCGATGATGAAGGCCTGTTTACCATCCTGTGTGAGGTAGAAGCGATTCTCAACAGTCGGCCCATCATCACCATGTCATCTGACCCACATGATCTGGAGGCACTGACACCCAGCCACATCCTGACCTTAAGATCTAAACCCATTCTCCCACCGGGGGTCTTTCAAAAGTCTGACATGTACCTCAAGCGCCGATGGAGACAAGCTCAATACATGGCCGACTTGTTTTGGAAGAGGTGGACCCAAGAATACTTACCATTGTTGCAGGAGCGACAAAAATGGTCAAGTAAGAAGAAAAACATTCAGAGAGGTGATGTCGTCATGATTGTCGACTCAACAGCACCTCGAGGGTCATGGATGCTGGGAAGGGTGATGGAAACCATGCCAGATAACAAAGGCCTAGTTCGTTCTGTGAAGATCAAGACTAAGACCAGTGTTCTTGAACGACCCATCACAAAAGTATTTCTGCTGCTTGAAGACGACTCCTGTCCCCAGTAGAACTTTTTTAAGATAAGTCGTTTTTCTAGTTTTATTTTGACACATAATGAAGATTGTGTTGAATATAATAAATCGGCTCCATTCATTATTTTGTATTAATAATTGTATTTTGTTACACACCATACAATTGGGGCCGGTGTGTAGGAGCCGATCTACAATAGGCCACATGTATGTGCCATGCCTAGTACCCCTGTCAGTGTGCTTTGTCACCCTCTACAGACATGGAAGAGAGGAGAGCATAAGAACCTGGCCTAGAGAGGGCCAGGTGTAGTTGATTGGAGATTCACAGCTTTTTACGTCTAGTTTTTGTTGCTGCTGCCTTTTATTCTAAGTTATGCTATATGCTCAAGTCTATTTATGTTATGTTTTCAAGCCTGGAACAACACGATATGGAATAAACCTTTTTTGAGTTCAACTTTAACATTCCTCATTTCCCTTTTTTGGTCATGTTTGCTGCACAAAGCCAGTCAGTGCAAAAAGGTACTCTCAGTCAACCACCACAAGGACAAAAGGTCACTACAATAAGTGAAATGAACACAACATTTGAGAACAAAATTTACATTAAAAGTAAAATAAGAATAAAATATATAATCAGTGGTTCTCAAACCTTTTCATGTCAAGGAGCCCCAAAAGTATAAGTATTTGGCCGCAGACCCCCATCTCAAGACATGTTGTTCCAGTTATAGTGGACAGGATTTGAAATTGATTTGTGTCTATTTTCAAATGGTTTATTGGGTCTTTTTTCACCTCTCATACCAAATGTCTCGTAGCCTACAACTGTAATACAAATGATTAAAGTCAATGATTTAAGTAGCTATTCTTAATAATGAACAAAATGTGTAAAGTGATATAGGCTACTGTTGTTAAAGGTAGGGTTAAAACAAAAAGTATTTTGTTAAAAGGTTAAAGCACTATATTCTGATACTAATCATTGCTATAGAGTGTTTGTTCACTAACAGGAGTCCTCCTGTCTCTCCAGCTCTTTAATAAACAGAAAATACATTTTCCGGTAGGTGTCAAAATCTCAGCCAATCAGGAGAAAGTACCAATTTTTAAGCTTAATTATTATAGTGTTCCAGTTCCAATTTTGCCTGCTCATTTCTTAGTGTCATCACTTCCAATTTCACTTGTTTAATCTATATCCTGATTGAGTTCTCTATCCTGATTGGATAAAATTGGAAATGAAACTGAAACTGAAACGAAAATGCATTTTCTGTTTTATAAAAAGCTGGGGAGACAAGGAGACTCCTTTTACTGAACAAACACTCTATACCAATGAGTACTATCAGAATATAGAGCTATTTAACACTTATTTTAACCAAAGAAAATCACTTACCCTACCTTTAATAGCAGTGACTGAGACAACAGGCTGTGTAAGTGAACGCAAGTGAGCTGCAACTGGTCGCGGCCCTCATGGTCGCCCGGAACCCCAAAATGAGTTTGACAAGCCTGTCTTAAAGTGACACAGATGCGTTCCCGGTCTTAATGGATTAACTGTGATCGCCAATAACTGATCACTTTGATCAGATGCACTTACAACGATGGCAGAGGCCTTTATGACATGCTGGGACTGTCTCAGAGATGATCAATACACCATGTTGTCAGTCACACCAGAAAGTATGACGACAGAGATATGCGACTCTCAGTTCAGTCAATTTACATTCCACTTGAAAAGGACTTGTGGCAAATGTGTGTTGCCTTCAATTTCCCTGTTTGAGCTTCACACAAAATGGTCCAATAAGGTACCTCTGAAATCACTGTATAGAACCACACAAAGGAGACTCTTTGTGTCTCCTACCGGAACCGCTGCCGGTCATCAAATCATTGGCTTAGGAATGCGACAAAAACAAAACAAATATCCATGAATTCAGGTCTCCAATTAATGGATAGAAGAAAAAGTCATTTTGGGGGTGAACTAGTAATATAATGTAATATATTATTATATACTTATTACAAATAATAATAATATAAATAGTTATTTTGTAGTGTATAACTATAAACGATCATTTTGTAATTCTATTGGTATAATGGTGACATGTTTGATATGATTATTACTGATAACATGTTTTATATTGTAGTGTTTGTCATTTATGGATCAGGTTTGAATTCTATAGTTTCTATGTGACAGTGATGATGTCTGTTGATGTATTTGATCTTATTAAAGATGATGAGAGTAAAGTGAGTCAGACGTGTGTTTGTAACAGTCAGCATTCAGCAGATCATACACTAGAAGGGTTATTACAAGTAAAAGTACTCAATCAACCCCATAGTTGAGGGGTGGGGGGGGGGGGGGGGTGGGAGGAGTCCTAACAGAGGTGTAAAGTAACTAAGTACATTTACTCAAGTACAGTACTTAAGTAAAACTTTGAGGTATGGTCTACTTTCTTCAGTATTTACAAATTTCAATACTTTTACTTCTACTCCACTAAATCTCAAAGGAAAATATTGTACTTTAACTCCACTACAATTATTTGAAAACTTTAGTTACTAGTTACTTCATAGATTTTGATTATTATTACAACAACTACGAGCTCACAATGCGTTGCATTGTGAGCTTGTAAATCTGCTATTTTCAAAATAGTTTTAATACATTTTGAACTTTGTGAAATGGGACATTCTGCACAATGAGTACTTTTACTTTTGGTACTTTAAGTATATTTTGATGCCGATACTTTTGTACTTTTACTCAAGTCCATTTTGAATCAATCATTTTGAGTACAAATCATAAAATGCAATACAGCCTGGTCAATATTAGTGAAATAAACACAATATTAGAGAATACATTTTAAATTAAAAGTAAAATAAGAATAAAACAGAATCAATGGTTCTCAAACCTTTTCATGTCAAGGAGCCCCAAAATGATAAGTATTTAGCCACGGACCCCCATCTCAAAATATGTTGTTCCAGGGACCCCCAGAAGCACAGATTTGAGTTAAAAATGTTCGCTTTAAAAAATATATATATTCAAATATTTTTTTGCAGATATACAAGCTTGTAGTTTGTAGATCTGCTATTTTTGAAAAATCGTGAACATTTTTGCAAATATTTTAATATACTGTTTAGAACACAGTGTATTGTAGTATTATAGATACCATTTGTAGAGCTGTTCATAATGAAGGTTAGGTTAGAACACAGTGTATTGTATATAGTATTATAGATACCATTAGTAGAGCTGTTCATAATGAAGGTTAGGTTAGGACACACAGATTTGTGCTGATGGATCCTCTGAAGCCACAAAGAACTGACATCCTTCTGAGAGAGACATGTAACCAGTAACCTGTAAGATACACACAATGTTACACACGCACGCACGCACGCACGCACGCACGCACGCACGCACGCACGCACGCACGCACGCACGCACGCACGCACGCACGCACGCACGCACGCACGCACGCACGCACGCACGCACACACACACACACACACACACACACACACACACACACACACACACACACACACACACACACACACACACACACACACACACACACACACACACACACACACACACACACACACACACACACACACACACCTGCTTGTCTCCAATAGCGTAGGGGGATCTGTGTCTCCAAGAAGAAGTAACAGCACCTCCCTGTGGACAGGAACGTGAACAACATTTCATGCGGTAACTTCAACCACTTCAGTCCTATTTCTACAGTAGTGAAAATATCTGATCTACAAGCTCTCAATGCAACACCTTGTGAGCTTGTAGATCGGCAAATTTTTTATTATCTAGGAAGATTTGTGCAAATCTTTTGAATATATATATTTTTTTAAGCGAACACAAATCTTTGCTTCTGGGGGATTCTACAAATGTCTTCTAAAAAAACTTATGTTTCTATAATATCAGTGGTTCTCAAACTTTTTCATGTCAAGGACCTCCAAAATGTATTCCCCCTGGAACAACATATTTTGAGATGGGGGTCCGCAGCCAAAATGCCCCCATCTCAAAATATGTTGTTCCAGGGACCCCCCCAGAAGCAAAGATTTGAGTTAAAAATGATTGCTTTAAATATATATATAATACATTCAAAGATTTGCACAAACCTTCACGATTTAAAAAATAAAGAAATAGCAGATCTACAAGCTCATAGCGCGGCACTCAGTGCCGCGCTATGAGCTTGTAGATCTGCTATTTTTGAATAGCCTAAGAAATCTTAAAAACGACACACAGATGCGTTCCCGGTTTTAATGGGTCAAAAGGACAAGACGCTCTTCCTCACCCCAGGTCGTCGTTGTGGCTCAACGACAGACAGGTGTCGGGAAAACAAGCGATGTTCCCCAGGATTCCTACGCAGATCTCCTAAAGACCAGGAGACAGGAGAGGTCAGACCCTGACCCTAAAGATGAGGAGAGGTCAAAAGCAAATTCTAGAACATTAATAACACTATAGAAGGTAGGTTCTCATAGACAGAACATTAATAACACTATAGAAGGTAGGTTCTCATAGACAGAACATTAATAACACTATAGAAGGTAGGTTCTCATAGACAGAACATTAATAACACTATAGAAGGTAGGTTCTCATAGACAGAACATTAATAACACTATAGAAGGTAGGTTCTCATAGACAGAACATTAATAACACTATAGAAGGTAGGTTCTCATAGACAGAACATTAATAACACTATAGAAGGCAGGTTCTATAGGTTCTATAGGAGGTAAGGTAGGTTCTCACACACCGTTAGTCGTGGACAGCGGGACTTGGCGATCACTCCCAGTAGGATGTCTGCTGCTTTGAACTCCTGCAGGAAACCAGCCACGTCCTACAACCACAACAAACACATGAGACAATAAACCGCAGAGTGGTCCTTTAAACTTGAGTTTCACCGTCAGACCAAAGCAAAACATCTCTGAGCGTCACATGGAATGATCAGACACTGAACAGTGTTGTTGACTACACTCTGACACAGATGAGACTTAAGACACACATACATTTATATTATTAAACACGGAAATGTGTATTTTATGAGGGGCCGTTTAGGCCAAAAATAATGAAACACTTTCACACACGCTAACGAGACAGTCTTATACTTACTACTGAAATGCTTTTACATTCAATTTTGAGACACTTTCACACACGCTGATGAGACACTCTTACATATACTACTGAAATGCTATACGTTCAATGTTGAAACACTTGCACACTCACTACTGAAACACTCTCACATACATACATACTTTGTAAATCGATGCGCGTTCATATATGAAACTTTATACATACTCATCTGAACACTTACGCATACATATGAGAAACACATACACATACATATATACTTCTGTGTCATATACACATGCATACGAAATGCTTGCACGCATACAAGTTAAACATTTATACATTTATATCTGAAACACTCACACATACACAAATGAAAAGGATGCATGTATATTGGTGAACACTTGTACATTTACAACTGAATTTCTTGTATATTATTACAAACTAAAATGAAAACTTTAGACGCATGTGCAAGCCTTTCACATGTATTCATACGAGTAATTTCAGTAGTATGTATAAATACATTCAATAATATGTATACACATGATTTCAGTGATAAGTGAGTTAAGTATAATGTATAAAGGAGTTTCACATGTATTCATACAAGTGATTTCAGTAGTATGTATAAATGATTTCAATAACATACATACACATAATTTCATTATAATGTATACAAGAGTTTTACATATTCATACAAGTGATTTCAGTAGTATGTATAAATGATTTCAATAGTATATATACATTATTTCAATAGCATGTATAGATCATTTCACTATTATGTATACACTAATTTCACATGTATGCATACATGAAATCTCAGTAGCATACGGAAGTGATTTCAGTAACACCGGAAGGCACGGGCAGGTAAAGACCTGCGCGCGCACACCAGGAAGTTCCAGAGAGAAGGAGAAGACAAAGGCAGCATGGCGGGGAACGGACTCGGAGACAAAGGACTGACCGATACAATGGCCCTTATCAGGGCTATTGTACAATCACCCACTTTGATTAATTCTATATCGAATAGTAATACTAATATATCACCCACGCAGCAGTGTAACAGTGAGGCAGTGAACCGCGAAATAACCTCGCTGTTAACACCAGGAAGCACTAGCAGTATGATGCTAGGTAGCAATAGCAACATGCTACCGCCGTTTGGATCCACAAACCACAGTATGCAGCAGCCTGCGTCCGACATGAGGACCTACGTTCCCCGCTATGAAACGAGGGCAACTTTTAGCTCTTGGAAGTCTAAGCCAAGACAACGGTAAGAATAGTTGTTTTATTTGCCATTTTTTAAACCGAAGTACAGTACTTAAGTTGTTTACTTTTCCAGTTTTTCCTTCGTGCATATAGTCGACATGATTCTCTGGTTTAATGAAACAGGCTCGACTTCTGACGCATTCAAGATCATACTTGAATATTAATGATAAACCACGCCTGAACATGTTTAATGCATTCCTCATTTGTATAAAGAGCTTCCGTGAGTTTTCTCGAACGCTCTGCCAGCCCCTCTGCTATCCCCATAGACAGAAAATTCCACTACCATGCGAGGTCTCCAACTTTAGTCAAAATAAACTAAACTATTTCACCATTCACAGAAACAAAGGCAGTTTTGTGTTGTTAAAAGTCTATTCTCCAGGGTGGCAAGGTTATTCTTTTTTTTTCGTTTACTGAAATAAATAAAAACTGTAAAAGAAAAACAATAACTAACTGAAACTGTATTGTGTTTTAACAAAACTAACTTAAACGAACTGAAATTATAGCCATAATGCCCTTTGTTTTCCTTTTTCTCTATATTTATAAGATTGGATTGAAATTAATTTGATTCATTCACCAGTTTAAGGGTGAAGGAGTTCGCCCCAAAACAGTCACCCCGGGGCAAATCCGTCGGTATTTACATTGTATGGTAGGGGGGGAAATGGGGTTGAACGTGTTTTGGGGCGAGTGTTCCGGTCATTTGTTGTTTGCATCACCGTGTTACCCTGGGGATATGGCGACGGTGGTAAAAGTTGGGAGAAAGTATCAGAGTCGATATATCATAACTCTATGATCAGAGTCCTATATGGGATTTATTTGAATTAAACTGCAAGAAAGACGATAACAATATGTGGAGCAATTATCAAGGGGAAAACCCCCACGACGAATCTGAAGCGAGTAGTGGTGTAAAGTAACTGAGTACATTTACTCAAGTACTGTTCTTAAGTAAAGTTTTAGGTACTTTTACTTTACTGCAGTATTTTCAGTACTTTTACTTCTACTCACTACATCGCAGAGCCGCTAAATATTGTACTTTTACTCCACTACAATTATTTGAATACTTTAGTTACTTTGTAGGTTTTGATTATTATTACAAAACATACATTATACCCAATTCAGCCCTATATACATTTCGGCAATTTGAAAATAGCAGATATACAGGCTCACAATGCGTTGCATCCTGAGCTTGTAGATCTGCTTTTTTCAAAAGATTTTTATACATTTTGAAAACTTTTCAAAAACTATAATGAAAACTCCAAAACTATTATAACCTTGCAGAGCCTCTCAGCACCCCACCTTCTCTGTATAATACACTTTTTGGGCAGAACATTTATTATATTTACTCCACTGCGCCCTCTACAGATCTGGTGAATATAAATTACCATTGTCCAGATCTGGAGAGCGCAGTGGAGTAATGAAAACTGCTTTTGTTTCGGTGAGTATCTAAATAGTTTTGTTTAATTTTTGACTAAAGTTGGAAACCTCGCACAGCAGTGGACAAACGTAGTGCGCGTGCATGTGTCGTACACGCGTGCTCCGTCCACACTGGGAGAAGGGGTTATCACTCAACTCTTATTGTATTCTTTGATTTTGAAACAGTGTAGAGTTGATGTTATTTAATAGCCTCCTCAGGTAAAAGTATTTACACCACCGTTTATTGCTGGATGGTAGATAATGTCGAGCTGGTCATTTTAAAAGTTACATTTAGGGTCTGACACTGATCCTAGATCAGCAATTAATGCAACTTTTGCCTACCTCTGTTGACATGAAGTGCCACGTTTTTATTTTTGATAGTTGGTGTGCCTGCTGTGCCATATCAAAAATAAGTTTAATTATTACACCACATCAAAATGTAATATTCCCATCTGATTTTTATTGTCCATAGGCTATAACAACTTTTCATGTTTTCCTTCTTCTTTAGACATATTTTCTTTCACATCAGGATGTAATAATCATTAGTCTCAGAGCAATAACCCCACTCTCTCCCCTGTCAGAGTTAATATATCAGACTTTATAGGATCTGTCTCTCACAAACTCAATGCTGATATGTGTTTACTTTGCACCTTAGACAATGGCATACTCAACCTCTATGCTTGTCTCAAACAATGCCTTAAGGCAGACTGCATCTCGTGTCATACTGCACCTTTGGATCCTAACAAAGTCACATACAAATGCATCACATTGCAAATAAATATTAAACTACAGTGCAATATCAATAGTCTTGTGTTGGCAGTGTAGCCAAATGTAACTTACTCATCTGTGCTGTGAACAAAACGAAAACGTTTTTTCACATGCATGGCCTAGGCTTTTTCGCCATATTGCGATTACTTGAGATAATCATTTATCTTGCGTGATCGCCATGCTTGAGCTTCAAGATCAGCTATTTCCACTACTTTAACACATTTAGAGTATAAAATGATTAAATATGGCCTAGTTGGCCATAGTACATTTATATTGATTATTGCTATTGGTCATTGTCAGTCAGAGTTATTTGTCGTATTTGCCCTGTGGAATTGAGGTTAATTTAATTGTATGGATGCTGGGGGTTCAAGTGGTTAAATCAACATTGTGCGAACCAGTAAGATGTAGCCTATTTATTTTTGTGAATTGCAATAAGTAGTCATTTGGCTCGGCCTAGTAGAAACTACTAAATATCCTACTTCATAGATAATGTATGTTGTTTGACTATTGTATACATGCCTGTCATGATTCCTCATGTTTTTCAGAAAGAAGACACCAAAAACGCCTTTTCACCGCACGTTCAACAAAGATGTCATTCTGCTTCATGGTCCGACAGACGACGTAGTTGTCAAGCAGGCGACCAAGGAGAAATTATATAAAAGAGGCCACATCCTGAACGCCTTTGAGTTCGATAAAAGCTGGGACCATGTGGACGTTCTGTGTCAGATAAGGAATGCCTTTAAGGGGAAGATTCCCGACCTTGTGAGGTAGGTAATGATGTGATGATACGGGGCTCCTACATAAGTATGGAAAAGTATGGAATTTGAATAATTGCCAGGTGTGGATAAGTATTGAAAGGGGTAGGACATGTATAAAGTTATTAAATCAGGGTTCCTACACAAGTATGGAATTTGATGAGTATGGAGAGAACTTAAGTTGATAGAAGCCTGTCAGATCACAATGAATTTACGTGCAGTACTTTGGGGTTATGCTATCAATGTATTCCAATTAGCACAGAGGTATGTTTCAACTGGAATGTGTGCATGGTCCTACTGTATACATCGCACATGTTTGACTCTTAACAGGCACAATAAACAATCGTATTGATCGGCTTCATCATTGATCAATTAATAATTTGACTGTACCATTACCTGCCCTCAGTAATCAGTGATGTATTCTATGCACAGCTGTGAAATATTGATGGCTTGTGGCAGCAAGCTAATAGCACCAGCGTTGAGGGACGGCCAGGAGTTGGATGCCAGTTTGATCCAAAAGGTCTTCAAATTAAAGGCTGTATATGTGAGGCCCTCCCAAGCACTTGGGGTACGTATAAAGGTGCTATCTGAAACTTAGGAGCTTTAACATTTTCCACTTGGTCATATACAGTTATTATCTTTGACAAGTTGCATTTAGGCTATAAGTTTTTGCCAAAACCAAATCTGGGGGTGGGGGGCTGTTTTAACATCTATTTTACATCCTGACTAGACTGAACATGGATAGATGCTTAATTTGTCCTTGCAGAAATTCATTTTGTACCAAGCAGCCATCAGGATACATAAAAACACAATACATAGACAGATCACACTATACTACACAGCTGCTGTGAGGAAAATAGAATATTTACATTACACATTTTATGCACAGAACTGAGATGGCCTTTTTGTTCAGAAGTCCTATACATCGGTACATCCTACCGTCGTCCTGATGGTAGAAAACGGTATGACGGTGCGTTCTATCCCTAGCAATAGCTTTCCCCTACCCAGGTTTCCAAGTACCCAGGTCTCATACATTGCTGTCATACCCCAGCTATCTTGCTGAATACATAATGATTTTATGGAGTTTGTTCTTTTGCCCTCTTTTAAATGTGGTATGTGGAGTTTAGTGAACCCAGTAGAAATGACCAACATGGAACACAAAACAAACAATTCAATCTTAAATATATCACTTTTGCAATTTAGCACAATATTTCATGATGTAAAACACCACAGCACGTTTGTTTAACTGCTGTAACTTCTATCCATTTGTCAGCCTGAAGATTCAGATGGAAGTTCCTCCGAAGAGGATGAGGAGGTTACGATGGCGGTGCCATCAGTCACCACCAGAGCAGGCCACAAGCGTACCCACCCTGTCGGCGACCACCCAGATCCCTACAGCCTTGCACCGTTCAATACCGCACCCCCCAGCCTTGGACTGATGAGCAATATGGCATCAACCAGCACCTCACCCCCTAGCCTTGGACTGATGAGCAATATGGCTGGCAGCCTGGCATCAACCGGCACCGCACCCCATAGACCGATGAGCAACATGCCATCGACCAGCACTGCGGCCCCCAGCCCTATAACAATCAGCACCCCAAGCCCACCATCAACCACCAACCTCTTTGCAGAGAGTAGCGATTACAGGGCTTACTTGTCAGTTCTCAACGTGTCCAGTGATGATGAAGAAGAGGATGAGGGACTCTATGCTGCCTGTGTCGCCAGCTTGGACGACCATATGTAAGTATTATAGAATATTGCCTTTTAACCCATTAAGACCTGAGGCCGATTCAAAAAAATCGTAGTTTTCGGAAATGTCAAGGATCCCAAAAATGATATGTATTTGGCCGCGGACCCCCATCTCAAAATATTTAGTTCCAGGGAGCCCCAGAAGCAAAGATTTGAGTTACAAATGTTTGCTTGAAAAATATACATATGCAAAGATTTGCACACATTTTCATGATTTTTCAAAAATAGCAGATTTACGAGCTCGTAGTACCACGCTATGAGCTTTTATATCTGCTATTTTTTAATAGCCAAAGTATAAAATACTGGTTAAAGTGGTTAAAATGTGATGTTACACAGATGCTTTCTAGGTCTTAATGTGTTAATAAAGACTTATTGCTGCACTGATTAAGCAAAAATAAATCTTTTTAGAGTTACTTGTGATCTTGATGATATCTCTAACTTAATTTTGTAGGAATTTAATTGTATCTATAACAAAGGTAGTTATAGGTAGTAAATTACATTTAATATGTCTATATTTACTAGACCGGATTAAGATATGCCAATATTTTATTGTATGTTTTTATTGTATGTTTGCTTTCAGACAAGGAAGTTCCCCTGGAAGTGTCCCTATTAAACAGATCTTATCTGAGCTCGGTGTAAAGATCAACTACAAAATAATCAGCCGTTTCAACATCAACCGTGCCAGTGTGTTGGATGGTGCCATTCGGGGGTTCAAGAGAATATCCTATGACCCAACACACAGGATGAGTGTTCGATTTTCTGACGACAAAGGTATAAACGAGGAAGCTGTTGATCTGGGAGGTCCTAGAAGAGAGTTTCTAAGACTAATGACAGAATCGCTTATCCGGTCACCAATGTTTGAGGGGAACTTAACAGAGGGGAACTTAAACCTGGCTCTTGATGCATCAGGTATATCTTTTTGGAAATCAATGACCACTAAATGCTGTCTTATATAGGCTCATTTTGTAAGCAATTTCAAATGGCATCATTTGAAAAGGTAAGCCCACTAACTTACATTTTTATTTTTATATATAGCTGACAAAGATGACCGTTATTACATCGGTTGTTACATTTTCTTTTCATTAGTAAAATTGTTGTTACTGAGTGTCCCACATTGCATCAGTGTAAGGGGACAGTAAGCAAGGATTATGGGGACAACATTTGTCAAAAATAGACCATCTACAAGCTCACAACGCGTTGCATACGTGACACGTTGTGAGCATCTATGTGGATGCGCTATTTTCTTTTATAGATATTTAGTGTAGATTAAAAGGAGGGAACTAAAACAACTGTTGAACTGAAACGAGCATTTTTAGATTTCAGAATCGACTACTCAGGACGAACTCACCCAATCAACTGAGCCACACCACGACTTCTTCGAGAATGCAGGCTGTTTGAACAACCGGCTCAAGATTGATGACAAGGACAGGCTTGTAGAGGACATACTGAGGTTTCAAGTAATCAATCGAGTGTGCGCTCCGTTTGAAAGGTATTTTAAATTTAAATAATGTTTCATGTCCAAGATGCAGAAGAGTGTACTCTTCATTGAGGCGTCTTTGCTCTTATGCTGTGTCATTTAGGTTCAGAGAAGGGTTGAAAACACTTGGAGTCCTTGAAATGATGCAGAATCATCCCGATTCGTTCAGACCAGTGATGTGCTTCAGTCCAAAGCCCCTCACCGCTGACGACGTTGATGCGTTGTTCCAGGTCCGTTATTCAGAGGTGGGGAGCAACAAGAGAACAGCAGAGGAAAGAGTGGTTGCTTGGTGGAGGGACTACTTACAAGATGTTGAAGGTATGTGCGTGTGTCATATGTGCAGTTCTAAGAAAAGGTCTAAAATGATCTAACACATTTGGTCTGTCTCATTATTTCCACAGAAGAAGATGGGGCGAAGAAGTTGGGGGACATCTTGGCGTTTGCTACCGGATCTGATGCAGTACCACCGATTGGCTTTTCTCCTCAACCATCATTGGACTTTCACCCCAGTGGTGGAGCACAAAGGTTCCCTGTTGCCAACACCTGCATCAACTGTCTCAAGCTGCCTATCCACAGCACTTACAATGATTTTAAGAGCAACTTCGACTATGCATTAAGAAACACTCAGGGCTTTGGCATGGCATAGAATTTCATTAGTCTTTCATTGCCAGATGATCAGAGATCTCCAGCTACTTATAATGGGTACATTAATCTACCTCTAACAAACCAACGCCCACTGCTTTAATAGAGGTTGCTGATTTATGATGAACAGTAGAGGTTTGAATAGACTAGGATTGCGATTCAGTTGTCTTTAAATTTCCAAATTATTTTCCACAATTTTGATTTCATCACCAGACGTATCAGTAGGCAGAGATTTCTGATCATCCCGCTACTCAATACTATAGGATGAGACTAGCTGAGTTGTTGATTTGGAATTGTTATGTCTTGTTTTAATCAGTTTGATGTCTTAAGAAGTAGAAAAGATCAAGAAAACTTGTCGTCTTCCACTTCCACCTACAGCCAGCAACGGCCTTCCAGGTCAAGGCTGTCCAAGATATGATCTAACAATTTAGCCACTGCATGAGACTTGGACTGTCTTCAGACATAGGCAACGTCTTGATGTCCATTGGAATACATGTCGTTGACCAATGAAGAACTAATATCAACAATAAAGGAGATATCCACGAGCACCCCGAATGCTGGTGAGAGATATGTTATAGGAAGTCTACGTGCATGCGGAATCTGTATCTGAATGCTGGTGAGAGATCTGAAAAGATATTAAAAACATCATAAGGACTCAAACTCTTATCAGGTCCTTCTTTAGAGCAAACCAAAGACAAAATGTAATTATGGCTAATGGTGTGGTCACCAAGCTCTCTAAAATATCCTGGGTTTTGCTGTAGGTGTTGAATCACCTTAATTTTACTTTATTTCTTACTTACTGTTTACAGCCACAGTTTTATAACGGCAAAGCACAGCCGTTGCCATTTTCTGTGTTGGCCATTGTTCAATGAGCAGTTGTTCAAATCAGTTTTGTTCAATGAGTTGAAGGGTGGGTATTGTTGCATACTGTATTGTAGTGCACCCTTGTGTCAAGGGCTCCTTCTTTTGACTTCAACTCTTAACGACCTTAAGTATTGGAAGAGAAGTGTTGTCATATTGTTTGTTAAAATAAGTGTTCCATAGCTCTAGATTCAAATGATAATCATAGTCCTGCAGTGTTTGTTCAGTAACATGGGTCTCACCAGCTCTTTGGTAAACACAATAAAAATACATTTTCAGATTAGGATACAAGTGAAATTGGAAGTGGTAACAAAAGTTGGAACTGGGACACTACATTTGAAGCTGATAATCTTTGTGCTGTGAGACCGCAGTTACTGAACGAACACTATTGCAATTAATGTTGGAATGAAGAGTTTAATATTGAAAGTGTTTTGTACAAAAAAGAATCAAATGCACCGCTTGAAGTTTATATTTTATTTTTCCTTTTTTCACTTGCAGATGATGCTCAAAGCGTTATATTTTTTTAAGTTTGTTTAAAGACTGTTTTATAACGGCACTGCACAGCAGCTGCCATGTTCTTTGTCTGCCATTTTTGAATGAGCAGTTTTGTAAAATCAGTTCTGTTCAATGAGCTGAAGGGTGGTATTGTTACATACTATACTGTAGTGCACCGTTGTGTCACGGGCTCCTTCTTTTGCACTTTAACTCTCAACAAAGAGTATTTGAGAATGTTGAAAGAAAAAAGTGGTGTGATATTTGTTGAAATGTTAAATAGCTCTAGATTCAAATAATAGTTATGCAGTGTTTGTTCGGTAACATAAGTCTCACCAGCTCTTTCGTAAACACAATAAAAAATTGTGTTCATGTCAGGATACAAGATGAACAAGTGAAATTCGAAGTGGTGAAAAAGAAAATGATCAGACAAAATTGTAATTGGGACACTATAAATTTGAACCTGATAAATTATCTTCGTGCTCTGAAACCCCAGTTACTGAACAAACACTATTGCAGTGATTACTGTTGGAAAATAGAGTTTTAACATTAAGTGTTTTGTAAGAAAGAAATAAACAATTGCACTTGAATGTTTATATTTTATTTTTCACTTGCAGATGATACTCCGTGTTTACAGTCACTCAATTTATTTGTTGAATGAGCTCTTTGGTCGGTTGATCAGCTAGTGCCGGGATATGAAGTAGAAAAGCACCTTGTCTTATTTTGTACAGACTCATATCCACACATTGCATGTTTATTAAATCAGATCTGCCCAATCTCTTCATTCACTCTGTCTTCTTGGATGTCTTGCATGCAAAAATTGTAAAACAGACAGAAATAATTGAATTCCATGGTTTCCATCATCCAATAAGGGGTCAAATAATTGTTGCATTTCGTGCATAGTAGTGTTGCTTACATTAATGCTGTTTTCAGGAACCTCAACATTGTTCCTGCTCTCCACTGCAGGTAGTGGTTCATCATTATTTCCTAAATATTCATCTTCATGAAACACACCACCTATAGCTGTGTTGTTCCTTCCAACGTGCCTGACAACCCCTCTATGCCACAATTGCAAAGGAGTTTGACCTCCTTGGGTAGAAAGTCCATGACTATTCCACTGGCTCCTGAATTCTCTGCCTGCCCTTTGAACCCGAGGTAAATAAATGTAATGCAAACAAAATAAATGAATTTCACAGAGAGAGTCAAGTATGCCTTCATTTTCCATAAAGGTAAACAAGTCAGAGAAGTAGTATGAACAGACTCTATTTAGTTCTGCCCAGAGCCTCTCGATTCTTTGGTTGTGTACACTGCGCCCCATGATCATGCTTCCTCTATTCAAACCTCTACTGTTCAACATAAATCGGGCTACCTCTATATTTTCTCTACCATGGTCGCTCCGCACTCTCGAAGGTAGACCAAAATCAGATACGCCCTGCTGAAACAGGTGCAAAACACTTGATGCCCTGTTATTGTTCAGGCACTGAAGGTATATGATGGCGCGACTGTACCCATCAACACAGCCATGGAACACCATTCTCCACCTCACCAACTTATGGTTCCCATCCATATGCCTGTATAAAAGAAAGGAGAGACAGCTTTTACAATCCTGGAGAAGCAGGCTCTGTAGGGTCAAATGGGGTCAAATGATACCAGTGGTCCATCTTTATGGGACAGTAATATTCTGAGATCATGAACCCTAAGTATAGTAAATGTTATACTTTTGTTATTTATAAATTAGCTTCAGTGTAGCTGGCTATTAGCACTGGTGGAAAGTAACTAAGTACATTTACTTAAGTACTGTACTTAAGTACAGGTTTTAGATACTTTTACTTTACTGGAGTATTTCAAAAGTTTACTTTTACTGCACTACATCTCAGAGGAAAATATTGTACTTGTACTCCACTACTTTTACATGAAAACTTAAGTTACTACCGGTAGTTACTTTGTAGATTATTATTACAAAACATACAATAACCACTTCAGCCAATATATAGTGTATATATATATAGCCTATAGATTTCGGCCATTTGAAAATTTACTTGAGTAAAACATGTTAGTACTTTTTCCACCACTGGCTATTAGTGCTATTATTAATTAAGAGTTAATTCCATCTTGCACCCTCAGCACCAAGCTTAAGAGGTCAGATGTGTTTAGTTTAAGAACGTTTCCATGATAATAGTGGCTTCATCATTTGGTTATATGAATTTTTTATTTGGCATGCTGCAGACTGCTTTGCACACAAAAAAACGTTAATAGATCTAGGCGTCTGACTTAATATGGGGTCAGACTCTATCCCTATTCTGGGCGGGGGCAACATTCCCTGAAAATAGCCGATCTAGTAGCTCTGTAAGCTTGTAGATCTTCTATTGTTGGAAATGATATTTAGTGTGAGCCCATAAGAATACTGTCAACAGTGCACTGGTCTGGTCAACGCCAGTTTAGGGTTGAACTGACTAATGCCCACCACACACTTGCTCTGTAGTGGACACGAGTGGACGCCCGCAGGTATAAGCGAGTCATAACATAAGAATAAACCTGTCGTAGCCCATAGAAGACATCATAGAGTCTATGATGTCTTCTATGGGTTACCTACAGGTTTATTATTATTATTAGTTAATTCAACACCCCTGACCCGTCATAGACACATACCATAACTCGTTTGGAGTTTGCACACTGTAAACCCTTCGGCGAATGGCTTGACCACGTCTCAATGCCCGTCCGATGGGATCAATCTCCTGCAGAATTAGACGAATCCTCCAGCGCTGGATACGGATTCCGCGTGCACGTAGACTTCCTATAACATATCTCTCACCAGCATTCGGGGTGCTCGTGGATATCTCCCTTATAGTTGATATTAGTTCTTCATTGGTCAACTTCATTGGTCAATGGCCAATGGCCCGACACCCAGACGTTGCCTATGTCTGAAGACAGTCCTGCGACTAATTCCAAAAAGAGAAGCAATTCCCTGCCAGTTGAAACCAAGTCTCATGCACTGACTAAATTGTTCAGTTGTCAGATCATATCTTGGACAGCCTCGACCTGGAAGGCCGTTGCTGGCTGTAGGTGGAAGTGGAAGAAGACCATTTTCTTGATCTCTTCTTCTACTTCTTAAGACATCAAACTGATTAATAATCTGATTAAAACAACGAGATAACAATTCCAAAACAACAACAGTCTCTCCACCAGGTCCTTCCCTAGAGTGAACCATAGACAAATAATAATTTAGGGTAATGCTGTGGTCACCAAGCTCTCTAAAATATCTCTGTTCTCCTGGGTCTTGCTGTAAGCATTGAATACAGTTCAGCACCCTATTGAAAAAAGCAATAACATCATCGCGATCGCCAATTACTAACAAGGCCTGCAGACTGATCAAAATATACAGAAGTTGCAGTTTCATATTTAATTTCTGTAGCAACCTTATGACTTCTAATTTGTTCAGCAGACGTTTTTGTTTAGTTATGAAATGCCACACTTCCGGGTTGGGTCATATCTCCCGCAATGGGGTTCCCAAAGCTGGGGTCGCGACCCCACTTGGGGTCGCGGGACACTGACTTTATGACTTTGGGGTCGCGAAATTATTCTGGGTCATTATGTGCATAAATTACCTCCAGGGTTAAGTGGGGTCGCGAGTCAATGGCCGCATTATTTTGTGGTTGTGGGCTGAAAAGTTTGGGAACCCAAACTAGAGTAGAATATATTATATAAATACGATATATCCATTGTATATTATATATTCTTATACATCTAGTGTAGCATTTACTAATACTATATAACATGACATAAAATGGTATATTAAATATTATGCAATAAATATACATTCATATATTAAACATACATATTAAATTGTCTATTGTTCCATTGTAAAACAATTTGATAAATTGAAACCTAGGTCACTGATAATATTTATAAGAACACATATCTTGACAGCTAAAGTCAAAGTAAAATAAAATAAAGGTTTGCTTTATTTAAATCAGAGAGTGTTATCCCCTTTCAGTTGAAATGATTCATGAGGCATTACCAAAGATCCACAAACATGCATAGGCTAATGGACAAAAATAATTTGATTTATTTATGAATATTTTATTTTACTTGTTTTACAATGGAACAATTGTCTATTATGATAGACCTGAGCTTTTGTTCTGAAATGTGTAAATATGAATATAATTAATATAGAGTGGATTTTAGTTTTTTTCTCTATTTAACTTAAAACAAATATATTACTGCAAGATTAAATGATACAATGTTATAACACTTCAAAACAAAACAAACAAATGATCCATAATTCACTAAATAATCACCATTAAGCCTCTTCAAACTTATTTAATAAAACGTTCTGTTTTTATTAATGGGGGGGGTACCTTGAAACAGTTCTGCGGGGAACTTAAAACAGTAGGTATGGGAGGGGTTGATGGTTTAATTCCGCCCACCATCAGCTCATACAAAGTTAATATGGGCCAGAGTCTGGTGGTCTGGCCCCATATTAAATCAGACGCCTGTTGATCTATTAACGTAGCCTACTGTAAATATTTAACATTTAGCATTCTTTTGTAATAAGCTTTATTTATTTTGTCATGCCACTATTGTCATGGAAACGTTCTTAAACTAAACAAATCTGTATCTGACCTCTTAAGCTTGGTGCTGAGGGTGCAAGATGGAATTAACTCTTAATTAATAATAGCACTAATAGCCAGTGGTGGAAAAAGTACTAACATGTTTTACTCAAGTAAAAGTATCAATACTGAAATGTAGAAATACACCGTTACAAGTAAAAGTCCTGTATTCAAAAATGTACTTGAGTAAAAGTACAAAATAATCGGCATCAAAATATACTTAAAAGTATCAAAAGTAAAAGTACTCATTGTGCAGAATGACCCATTTCACAACTTCAAAATGTATAAAAAATCTTTTGAAAAATGCCAATCTACAAGCTCACCATGTGTAGTGATGCATTGTGAGCTTGTAGATCTGCTATTTTCAAATGGCCGAAATCTATATAGGCTATATATATATACTATATATTGGCTGAAGTGGTTATTGTATGTTAATAATAATCTACAAAGTAACTACCGGTAGTAACTTTTTCATGTAAATGTAGTGGAGTACAAGTACAATATTTTCCTCTGAGATGTAGTGCAGTAAAAGTAAACTTTTGAAATACTCAAGTAGAGTAAAAGTACCTCAAACCTGTACTTAAGTACAGTACTTAAGTAAATGTACTTAGTTACTTTCCACCACTGCTAATAGCCAGTTACACTGAAGCTAATTTACAAATAACAAAAGTATAACATTTACTATATTTAGGGTTCATGATCTCACAATATTACTATCCCATAAAGATGGACCACTGACAGTATCATTTGACCCTACAGAGCCTGCTTTTCCAGGATTGTAAAAGCTGTCTCTCCTTTCTTTTATACAGGCATATGGATGGGAACCATAAGTTGGTGAGGTGGAAAATGGTGTTCCATGGCTGTGTTGATGGGTACAGTCGCGCCATCATATACCTTCTCTGACTTGTTTACCTTTATGGAAAACGAAGGCATACTGTACATGACTCTCTCTGTGATATTCATTTATTTTGTTTGCATTACATTTATTTACCTCGGGTTCAAAGGGCAGTCAGAGAATTCAGGAGCCAGTAGAATAGTAATGGACTTTCTACCCAAGGAGGTCAAACTCCTTTGCAATTGTGGCATAGAGGTGTTGTCAGGCACGTTGGAAGGAACAACACAGCTATAGGTGGTGTGTTTCATGAAGATGAATATTTAGGAAATAATGATTAACCACTACCTGCAGTGGAGAGCAGGAACAATGTTGAGGTTCCTGAAAACAGCATTCATGTAAGCAACACTACTATGCACGAAATGCAACAATTATTTGACCCCTTATTGGATGATGGAAACCATGGAATTCAATTATTTCTGTCTGTTTTACGATGTTTCAATGCAAGACATCCAAGAGGACAGAGTGAATGAAGAGATTGGGCAGATCTGATTATTGAATAAACATGTAATGTGTGGATATGAGTCTGTATAAAGTAACACAAGGTACTTGTCCACTTCATATCCCGGCACTAGCTGATCAACTGACTAAAGAGCTCATTCAACAAATAAATTGAGTGACTGCAAACACTGAGTATCACCTGCAAGAGAAAAATATATATATATATTTTTTTACCAAAACAATTAATGTTAAAACTCTATTTTCCCAACAGTAATCACTGCAATAGTGTTTGTTCAGTAACTGGGGTCTCGGAGCACAAAGATAATTTATCAGCTTCAAATGTCCCAATTCCAATTTCGTCTGCTAATTTTTTTCAGTTTCACTTCTTCATCTTGTATCCTGACATGAAAACTTATTTTTGATTGTGTTTACTAAAGAGCTGGTGAGACCCATGTTACTGAAATAAAACACTGTTTAACTGTTATTCATTTTTTGAATCTAGAGCTATTGAACATTTATTTCAACAAATATCACACCACTTGTCTTTTTCTATCAACATTCTCTAATACGTAGGGTTGTTAAGAGTGAAGTGCAAAAGAAGGAGCCCTTGACACAACGGTGCACTACAGTACAGTATGTAACATACCACCCTTCAGCTCATTGAACAGAACTGATTTTACAAAACTGCTCATTCAAAAATGGCAGACAAAGAACATGGCAGCTGCTGTGCAGTGCCGTTATAAAACAGTCTTTAAACAAAGTTTGAAAAAATAACGCTTTGAGCATCATCTGCAAGTAAAAAAAGGAAAAATAAAATATAGACTTTTGTGCAAAACACTTTCAATATTAAACTCTTCATTCCAACATTAATCATTGCAATAGTGTTCGTTCAGTAACTGCGGTCTCACAGCACAAAGATTATTTATCAGCTTCAAATTTAGTGTCCCAGTTCCAACTTTTGTCTGCTAATTTTGTTACCACTTCCAATTTCACTTGTATCCTAATCTGAAAATGTATTTTTATTGTGTTTACCAAAGAGCTGGTGAGACCCATGTTACTGAACAAACACTGCAGGACTATGATTATCATTTGAATCTAGAGATATGGAACACTTATTTCAACCAACAATATGACAACACTTCTCTTCTAATACTTAAGGTTGTTAAGAGTTAAGTGCAAAAGGAGGAGCCCTTGACACAAGGGTGCACTACAATACAGTATGCAACAATACCCACCCTTCAACTCATTGAACAAATTTGATTTGAACAACTGCTCATTCAACAATGGCAAACACAGAAAATGGCAACGGCTGTGCTTTGCCGTTATGAAACTGTGGCTGTAAACAGTAAGTAAAAAATAAAATAAAATTAAGGTGCTTCAATATTTCTCTTTCCACAGTATTCAACACATACAGCAAAACCCAGGATATTTTGTCTTTGGTTTGCTCTAAGGAAGGACCTGATAAGAGTTTGAGTCCTTATGATGTTTTTAATATCTTTTCAGATCTCTCACCAGCATTCGGATACGGATTCCGCGTGCACGTAGACTTCCTATAACATATCTCTCACCAGCATTCGGGGTGCTCGTGGATATCTCCCTTATATTAGTTCTTCATTGGTCAACGACGAGTATTCCAATGGACATCAAGACGTTGCCTATGTCTGAAGACAGTCCAAGTCTCATGCACTGGCTAAATTGTTCAATTGTTAGATCATATCTTGGACAGCCTTGACCTGGAAGGCCGTTGCTGGCTGTAGGTGGAAGTGGAAGACGACAAGTTTTCTTGATCTTTTCTACTTCTTAAGACATCAAACTGATTAAAACAAGACATAACAATTCCAAATCAACAACTCAGCTAGTCTCATCCTATAGTATTGAGTAGCGGGATGATCAGAAATCTCTGCCTACTGATACGTCTGGTGACATCAAAATTGTGGAAAATAATTTGGAAATTTAAAGACAACTGAATCGCAATCCTAGTCTATTCAAACCTCTACTGTTCATCATAAATCAGCAACCTCTATTAAAGCAGTGGGCGTTGGTTTGTTAGAGGTATATTAATGTACCCATTATAAGTAGCTGGAGATCTCTGATCATCTGGCAATGAAAGACTAATGAAATTCTATGCCATGCCAAAGCCCTGAGTGTTTCTTAATGCATAGTCGAAGTTGCTCTTAAAATCATTGTAAGTGCTGTGGATAGGCAGCTTGAGACAGTTGATGCAGGTGTTGGCCACAGGGAACCTTTGTGCTCCACCACTGGGGTGAAAGTCCAATGATGGTTGAGGAGAAAAGCCAATTGGTGGTACTGCATCAGATCCGGTAGCAAACGCCAAGATGTCCCCCAACTTCTTCGCCCCATCTTCTTCTGCGGAAATAATGAGACAGTGTTAGATCATTTTAGACCTTTTCTTAGAACTGCACATCTGACACACGCACATACCTTCAACATCTTGTAAGTAGTCCCTCCACCAAGCAACTACTCTTTCCTCTGCTGTTCTCTTGTTGCTCCCCACCTCTGAATAACGGATCTGGAACAACGCATCAACGTCGTCAGCGGTGAGGGGCTTTGGACTGAAGCACATCACTGGTCTGAACGAATCGGGATGATTCTGCATCATTTCAAGGACTCCAAGTGTTTTCAACCCTTCTCTGAACCTAAATGACACAGCATAAGAGCAAAGATGACTCAATGAAGAGTGCACTCTTCTGCGTCTTGGACATGAAACATTATTTTAAATTTAAAATACCTTTCAAACGGAGCGCGCACTCGATTGATTACTTGAAACCTCAGTATGTCCTCTACAAGTCTGTCCTTGTCATCAATCTTGAGCAGGTTGTTCAAACAGCCTGCATTCTCGAGGAAGTCGTGGTGTGGCTCAGTTGATTGGGTGAGTTCGTCCTGAGTAGTCGATTCTGAAATCTAAAAATGCTCGTTTCAGTTCAACAGTTGGTTTAGTTCCCTCCTTTTAATCTACACTAAATATCTATAAAAGAAAATAGCGCATCCACATAGATGCTCACAACGTGTCACGTATGCAACGCGTTGTGAGCTTGTAGATGCTCTATTTTTGACAAATGTTATCCCCATAATCCTTGCTTACTGTCCCCTTACACTGATGCAATGTGGGACACTCAGTAACAACAATTTTACTAATGAAAAGAAAATGTAACAACCTTTTCAATGATGTCATGGATTCGTGAATTGGTAACATCTTCCAAGACTGGTCTGCAGTTCCCGGGCCCACGGACTAAGCAGTTAAACAAGGTTTTGGAAAAGCAATTTGGCGAAGGTCCTCCATGCACCAAACTGACTGCAATAGCCCTTCCTGCGATGTAATAACGGTCATCTTTGTCAGCTATATATAAAAATAAAAAATTAAGTTAGTGGGCTAACCTTTTCAAATGATGCCATTTGAAATTGCTTACAAAATGAGCCTATATAAGACAGCATTTAGTGGTCATTGATTTCCAAAAAGATATACCTGATGCATCAAGAGCCAGGTTACAGTTCCCCTCTGTTAAGTTCCCCTCAAACATTGGTGACCGGATAAGCGATTCTGTCATTAGTCTTAGAAACTCTCTTCTAGGACCTCCCAGATCAACAGCTTCCTCGTTTATACCTTTGTCGTCAGAAAATCGAACACTCATCCTGTGTGTTGGGTCATAGGATATTCTCTTGAACCCCCGAATGGCACCATCCAACACACTGGCACGGTTGATGTTGAAACGGCTGATTATTTTGTTGTTGATCTTTACACCGAGCTCAGATAAGATCTGTTTAATAGGGACACTTCCAGGGGAACTTCCTTGTCTGAAAGCAAACATACAATAAAAACATACAATAAAATATTGGCATATGTTAATCCGGTCTAGTAAATATAGACATATTAAATGTAATTTACTACCTATAACTACCTTTGTTATAGATACAATTATATTCCTACAAAATTAAGTTAGAGATATCATCAAGATCACAAGTAACTCTAAAAAGATTTATTTTTGCTTAATCAGTGCAGCAATAAGTCTTTATTAACCCATTAAGACCTAGAAAGCATCTGTGTAACATCACATTTTAACCACTTTAACCAGTATTTTATACTTTGGCTATTAAAAAATAGCAGATATAAAAGCTCATAGCGTGGTACTACGAGCTCGTAAATCTGCTATTTTTTTTAAATCATGAAAATGTGTGCAAATCTTTGCATATGTATATTTTTCAAGCAAACATTTGTAACTCAAATCTTTGCTTCTGGGGCTCCCTGGAACTAAATATTTTGACATGGGGGCCCGCGGCCAAATACATATCATTTTGGGGATCCTTCACATTTCCGAAAACTAAGATTTTTTTAGAATCGGCCTCAGGTCTTAATGGGTTAAAAGGCAATATTCTATAATACTTACATCTGGTCATCCAAGCTGGCGACACAGGCAGCATAGAGTCCCTCATCCTCTTCTTCATCATCACTGGACACGTTGAGAACTGACAAGTAAGCCCTGTAATCGCTACTCTCTGCAAAGAGGTTGGTGGTCGATGGTGGGCTTGGGGTCTTGATCGTTACAGGGCTGGGGGGCGCAGTGCTGGTCGATGGCATGTTGCTCATCGGTCCAAGGCTATGGGGTGTGGTGCTGAACCATGCCAGGCTGCCGGCCATATTGCTCATCAGTCCAGGGCTAGGGGGTGTGGTGCTGAACGATGCCAGGCTGCTGGCCATTGCTGGTTCAAGGCTGTAGGGATCTGGGTGGTCGCCGACAGGGTGGGTACGCTTGTGGCCTGCTCTGGTGGTGACTGATGGCACCGCCATCGTAACCTCTTCATCCTCTTCGGAGGAACTTCTGTCTGAATCTTCAGGCTGACAAATGGATGACAAATGGATAGAAGTTACAGCCGTTAATAAACAAACGTGCTGTGGTGTTTTACATCATGAAATATTGTGCTAACTTGCAAAAATGATATATTTAAAGTTGTACAATGCAGAATCACAAATAAAGATTTTTAGCAACCTCTGCTGGTCACTACCGTCACTGCATACAATTTCCCTAGTCCTCGATTACCCAGAATTCCATTCGTTTTCACCGGAAGCCGGAAGCGTTTCAAAAAGCGATCTTTTAATTGTTTTATACTATCTACGGATCGTTTCTCTTAGCCAGTGGAGCATTAGTTACCATGAGCTGTGCTTTCTTTTTCTGTTCTTTTTCGATCTTCCAATCCTACATTATCTTAAAATCAGCGTGAGGTTCCTTTTTGTTAATAGCGCGGTAGTTCCTGGCCAAACAGGAAACCGTTGCGGTAGTTCCTGAGGACGTCGGCCACGACGTCATGACGTTGGCCAGGAACGTCATTTTCCCGGGAAAGTCCCCCCCGTACACGTTCAATAGAAAATATATAAATAAAAGGCTTCCGGGGGTGAAATTCACGGAGTGGGTGTTGTGAAACTTTTGCCACTCGCAAAAGATATACAATTTAACTTTAGTTTTGTTGAAAACGTTACCTAGTATTACTTTAAGATTGATTTTTTTGTTTTGTGTTCCATGTTGGTCATTTCTACTGGGTTCACTAAACTCCACATACCACATTTAAAAGAGGGCATAAGAACAAACTCCATGAAATCATCAATGTATCCAGCAAGATAGCTGGGGTATGACAGCAATGTATGAGACCTGGGTACTTGGGAACCTGGGAAGGGGAAAGCTATTGCTAGGGATAGAACCCACCGTCATACTGTCTTCTAGCTCTAGCATCAGGACGACGGTACGATGTACTGATGTATAGGACTTCTGAACAAACAGGCCATCTCAGTTCTGTGCATAAAATGTGTAATGTAAATATTCTATTTTCCTCTCTTTAAGGGAGCAGCTGTGTAGTATTGTGTGATCTGTCTATGTATTGTGTTTTTATGTATCCTGATGGCTGCTTGGTACAAAATGAATTTCCGCAAGGACAAATGAAGCATCTATCCATGTTCAGTCTAGTCAGGATGTAAAATAGATGTTAAAACAGCCCCCCACCCCCAGATTTGGTTTCGGTAAAAACTTATAGCCTAAATGCAACTTGTCAAAAATAATAACTGTATATGACCAAGTGGAAAATGTTAAAGCTCCTAAGTTTCAGATAGCACCTTTATACATACCCCAAGTGCTTGGGAGGGCCTCACATATAGAGTCTTGAATTTGAAGACCTTATGGATCAAACTGGCATCCAACTCCTGGCCGTCCCTCAACGCTGGTGCTATTAGCTTGTTGCCACAAGCCATCAATATTTCACAGCTGTGCATAGAATACATCACTGATTACTGAGGGCAGGTAATGGTACAGTCAAATTATTAATGGATCAATTTATTGTGCTTGTTAAGAGTCATAATTAATAATAATTAAATGTATACAGTAGGACCATGCACACATTCCAGTTGAAACATACCTCTGTGCTAATTGGAATAAATTGATAGCATAACCCCAAAATACTGCACGTAAATCCATTGTGATCTCTGACAGGGTTCTATCAACTTACTTGGTACTGTAGCATACACAAATCAATTAACCAGATAAGCTTGCTTTATTCTTCATCGTATGATGGTGTCGAGTAGCAAAAATAGACGATCTACTAGGCGATCCTTGTCTGATATTTTTGCTATTTCTGAACTGAAATTTATATTTTAGAAACAGAATATGGATAATAGTCTGGAAACAGATATATTTCCATGCTTTTACATTTTCTCCATACTCATCAAATTCCATACTTTCCATACTTGTGCAGGGACCCTGATTTAATAACTTTATACATGTCCTACCCCTACACTATCATTTTGTCTGACTGCTCCAAACACACACCATGCTTGAATGGTCAGTTTATTCTTAGAAATTAATAATAATTTAGAAAACAGAAAAGGAGGCAGGGCAATTAGTCTGAAAACAGTACTCCATGCTCCCCATTATTTTTTTCAATACTTATCCACACCTGGCAAGTATTCAAATTCCATACTTTTCCATACTTGTGTAGGAGCCCTGTATCATCACATCATTACCTACCTCACAAGGTCGGGAATCTTCCCCTTAAAGCCATCCCTTATCTGACACAGAACGTCCACATGGTCCCAGCTTTTATCGAACTCAAAGGCGTTCAAGATGCGACCTCTTTTATATAATTTCTCCTTCGTCGCCTGCTTGACAACCACGTCGTCTGTCGGACCATACAGCAGAATGACGTCTTTGTTGAACGTGCGGTGAAAAGGCGTTTTTGGTGTCTTCTTTCTGAAAAACATGAGGAATCATGACAGGCATGTATACAATAGTCAAACAACATACATTATCTATGACGTAGGATATTTCAGTAGTTTCTACTAGGCCGAGCCAAATGACTACTTATTGCAATTCACAAAAAGAAATAGGCTACATCTTACTGGTTTGCACAATGTTGATTTAACCACTTGAACCCCAGCATGCATACAATTAAATTAACCTCAATTCCACAGGGCAAATATGACAAATAACTCTGACTGACAATGACCAATAGCAATAATCAATATAAATGTACTATGGCCAACTAGGCCATATTTAATCATTTCATACTCTAAATGTGTTAAAATAGTGGAAATAGCTGATCTTCAAGCTCTCGCATGGTGATCACACAAGATAAATGATTATCTCTCAAGTAATCGCGATAAGGCAAAAATGTAATAATTGTGACAAGCCTAGGCCATGCATGTGGGGGGAAAAATCGTTTTGTTCACAGCACAGATGAGTAAGTTACATTTGGCTACACTGCCAACACAAGACTATTGATATTGCACTGTAGTTTAATATTTATTTGCAATGTGAAGCATTTGTATGTGACTTTGTTAGGATCCAAAGGTACAGTATGACACGAGATGCAGTCTGCCTTAAGGCATTGTTTGAGACAAGCATAGAGGTTGAGTATGCCATTGTCTAAGGTGCAAAGTAAACACATATCAGCATTGAGTTTGTGAGAGACAGATCCTATACAGTCTGATATACTAATTGACAGGGGAGAGATTGGGGTTATTGCTCTGAGACTAATGATTATTACATCCTGATGTGAAAGAAAATAACATGAAAAGTTGTTATAGATTATGGACAATAAAAATCTGATGGAAATATTACATTTTGATGTGGTGTAATAATTAAACTTATTTTTGATATGGCACAGCAGGCACACCAACTATCAAAAATAAAAACGTGGCACTTCATGTCAACAGAGGTAGGCAAAGGTTGCATTAATTGCTGATCTAGGATCAGTGTCAGACCCTAAATGTAACTTTTAAAATGACCAGCTCAACATTATCTACCATCCAGCAATAATCCCACTGGTGTAAATACTTTTACCTGAGGAGGCTATTAAATAACATTAACTCTACACTGTTTCAAAAACTATTTAGATACTCACCGAAACAAAAGCAGTTTTATTTACTCCACTGCGCTCTCCAGATCTGGACAATGGTAATTTATATTGACCAGATCTGTAGAGGGCGCAGTGGAGTAAATAAAATAAATGTTCTGCCCAAAAAGTGTATTATACAGAGAAGGTGGGGTGCTGAGAGGCTCTGCAAGGTTATAATAGTTTTGTATTTTTCATTATAGTTTTTGAAAAGTTTTCAAAATGTATAAAAATATTTTGAAAAAAGCAGATCTACAAGCTCAGGATGCAACGCATTGGGAGCCTGTATATCTGCTATTTTCAAATGGCCGAAATGTATATAGGGCTGAATTGGGTATAATGTATGTTTTGTAATAATATCAAAACCTACAAAGTAACTCAAGTTTTCAAATAATTGTAGTGGAGTAAAAGTAAAATATTTAGCGGCTCTGCGATGTAGTGAGTAGAAGTAAAAGTACTGAAAATACTGCAGTATACATTCAACACAATACAGTCTCAGTTAGTTATCGTTTTTCTTTTACAGTTTTTATTTAATTCAGTTAACGAAAAAAAAAAACTAGAATAACCGTGCCACCCTGGAGAACAGACTTTTAACAAAACAAAACTGCCTTTGTTTCAGTAAATGGTGAAATGGTTTTGTTTATTTTGACTAAAGTTGGAGACCTCGCATGGTAGTGGAATTTTCTGTCTATGGGGATAGCAGAGGGGCTGGCAGAGCGTTCGTCACGGAAGCTCTTTATACAAATGAGGAATGCATTAAACATGTTCAGGCGTGGTTTATCATTAATATTCAAGTATGATCTTGAATGCGTCAGAAGTCGAGCCTGTTTCATTAAACCAGAGAATCATGTCGACTATATGCAAGAAGGAAAAACTGGAAAAGTAAACAGCTTAAGTACTGTACTTCGGTTTAAAAAATGGCAAATAAGACAACTATTCTTACCGTTGTCTTGGCTTAGACTTCCAAGAGCTAAAAGTTGCCTTCGTTTCATAGCGGGGAACGTAGGTCCTCATGTCGGACGCAGGCTGCTGCATACTGTGGTTTGTGGATCCAAACGCCGGTAGCATGTTGCTATTGCTACCTAGCATCATACTGCTAGTGCTTCCTGGTGTTAACAGCGAGGTTATTTCGCGGTTCACTGCCTCACTGTTACACTGCTGCTGCGTGGGTGATATATTAGTATTACTATTCGATATAGAATTAATCAAAGTGGATGATTGTACAATAGCCCTGATAAGGGCCATTGTATCGGTCAGTCCTTTGTCTCCGAGTCCGTTCCCCGCCATGCTGCCTTTGTCTTCTCCTTCTCTCTGGAACTTCCTGGTGTGCGCGCGCAGGTCTTTACCTGCCCGTGCCTTCCGGTGTTACTGAAATCACTTCCGTATGCTACTGAGATTTCATGTATGCATACATGTGAAATTAGTGTATATGTAACAGTGTTAATAAGTGTTATATAATTACACAAAATGTGATACAAATAAGGGCTTCTACCTGACTTAATTCTCCACAGTTCATGTGTATAAGAATACATAGTGCATTAGTGGTCACAGCTCCTTTAAGTCTCCTCCTTCTGTCCCCTGTATAAATGCCCTGCCACACCTCCACCTCTTTCTTGTGTATTTCCGTGTTGGAACGAGGTGGGTGTCTTTTGTTGTTTTCTCTGTATAACAAAATGGGAATTGTACTTGCAAACGATTTATACAGTGTTTGTTTGGCTTTGTTTAGAGAGGAGTTCTTGCACTACAAACCGAACTAACTGGAGACTTGTTGTATGTTATTTCTTGTCAGGTATGTTGCATTTTATGATCAATTTCATATTGAGCTTGTGTATTTCCGTGTTGGAACGAGAGAGGAGTTCTTGCACTACAAACCGAACTAACTGGAGACTTGTTGTATGTTATTTCTTGTCAGAATAAATGGAGATTGTCTCCAAAGACAGTACTGGGTCCGTCTAGTCCATTACACAACGCAGAGATAAAGACTACACCGGTTACATTGGTGCCGTGACGACCCGTCGCATCGCCGACCAGCGCTCGTCTGGTCCCCGGGGAAAAGCTGCTGGATCCCCGCTCCTCTTGTCCGTCCACCCCGCGGCCCCTCCGCACCGCACTGCGCTCCGTCTGCTCCGCCCCTTTGAAGCTCTGCACTTGACCTTGAGTGGGCTCGACTCTGACGGTCAGTGTTTGTGGGGTTCATAGAGTTCAGACTTCATTCTGGAGTTCGTTTTTGTTGTTGTTGTTGTTGCTTACTTCCATGGACTGATTGATGCTTATACGAAATCTTGGTTTTATGCCAGTTGCTGACATTGGAAAAAACACAGAGGAAAAAAAACGAAAAAAGACACACACACAAAAAAAAAAAGGAAAAGTGAAAAGTACACAATAATTGTTTTGATGTGATTTCCTCATGTTTATTTGAGTTTATCTGAGGGTTTATGAGGTCTAACAATTCATCTGCACTTTGCTTGAGTTTTGGTTGTGTTTTTGATACAGTGTGTTTGTGCATTATTTGCTTATTTTCAATTTTTCAATATTTCATTTCATTTTTTGTCATGTCAGGGGGAGACACTGTTGATGATTTTGCTATGGCTGGTCGTGACAGTGCTGGCCGTGGTATCACTTCTGGGGTGGGGAGGGCTCAGTTGATCTCCATGTATCATGGGAGGGGTGGGTCAGTGGGCTCGGTTGGGGTTGAGGGTTATAATGACCAGTCACTGATTAACTCACCATTGGTCCCTGTTACCAGCTCCACACCTATTACCCAGTCAAACCCTATTTCCAGTTCCAGGCCAGTTTTCCAGTCTAATCCTGTTGCCAGCCCAATGTCAATAGCCCAGTCCGCCCCTGCTACCAGCTCTGTGTCAATTGCCCAGTCTGGCTCCAAATCGGTTGCAGGTTTTAACCCTCCCCCCGTCCAAAACCATCCCCCCACCCAAGTTATCACTGCGGAGGCATTTGGCAGTATTGCTGATCTGGCAAAGCAGATTGGAGAAAACATCACAGCCAGTTTTAACACCATGCACCAGCGCAGTAGCGCCCAGCCAGAGGTCCCGAGCAGCCAGGCCACCAGTCATGTTGATCCATCCCAGTTGAGGGTGGTTGTCCAGTCCGACACTAAGGCTCCACCATACTTCAGGGGTGACCAGACTGATACGTTTTCCGTCCATGAATGGGAGGACATGATGAGATGTTTCCTGAGGAGGATGGACTGTAAAACGCATGTAGAGATGTATGAGCTTATTATGTCAAGACTGACTGGCAAGGCTAGGGATGTGGTGAAGGTGTCTCTCCGCAGCCGCCCTGGGTTGGGTGCAGCAGATATGCCCACCGCTGTGTTTGACATCCTGAAGAGCAACTTCAGTGAGTTGACCTACTCCAATCTGCCCATGAGAGATTTCTACAGCAGTGTTCCGAGGGCTGGTGAGAGTGCTATGGATTATTGGATTCGCCTTAACAAGTCCATTGATGCAGCAGATGAGTGCCTCCGTAGACGGGGTAAATCTGTGGAGGACCCCAGTGCTGAAGTGGTGCTGATGTTTATTAGTCACTGCCCAGACCCCAGTCTTGCCATGTCATTTCAACTGAAGGCACCTGAACAATGGACTGCAGCTGAAGTCCAGGAGCGCCTGGATGCTCACATGAGGACTCTGAGGAGGGCAGCCATCCAGTCCCCACAAGTGTTGACCTTGTCAGCTCACAGTCAGAGACCTGTGACAGTTTCCCCCCATTATTCTCACCCTATTGAGCCTCAGCCAGCACCAGTGACGCACCATCTAGCCCTTGACCCTGTCTCTCCTGTTCCTGTCTCTGTCTATGGTCAATCTCAGCCCGCCTCTGCAGTGATGGGTCAACACCTGCCTCCTGCTTTTTCCCCCCAGTCCCCTGCTCCTGTTATCACCCAATTGCCTGCTACTGCCTGCCCTCAAGCAACTGATCCTGGTGTTCAGCAGGTGGTTGCTATGTTTGACAAGGTTCTGTCCCTGTGCACTGCTTCTCTTGCCCCAGGTCGAGGGCCTCCCCATCAGTCTGGCCGCTCTTTTCAGCAGGGCCGCACCCGCCAACCTGGCCGACCCCAGCAGGGTTCTCAACCTTCGTCATGCAGAGTTTGTGGCTCTGGAGAACACTCAACCCATGCACACTGCAGACTCTACAGGCTGTGCCTCAACTGCTACGGTCCTGGACACATGAGGCATGAATGTACGCAAGCTACTCAGCCCCCAGCCATGCAAACACCTCCTGCCTCTGGTGCTGATTTAAACTAGCCCGCCCATGTTGTGAGAGGGGTAGCATGGGCAGTGCCACGTTCGCCCTCGTTAAAGAAGATTTGCAGTCTATCTATGTTAACTGTTGTAACAAGCTTCCTGATGACAAGACCGTAATCCTTGTGGGATCGCAGAGAGTGGGAGAAGCCAGTGAGCTGTTTTATTCTCCTGTGTTGGTCAGTGGCCAGTCTACCATGAGAGGGATGCTTGATTCAGGAAGCATGTCTTGCACACTCAGTGTAGAAGCGGAGGCTAAGCTGAGGTCTGCTGGTGTTCTTCTGCATCCTAAACCTGTGCCCGGGAGGGTGGTCCTTATTGGCTGTGGTGGCCTTGTAACACAGCCCAAGTGTATCTATGATTTGGAAATTGACATTTATGGATTCAAATTTGTAGTCCCTACATTCCTTGTTCCTGGACAGAGCGATGAACTCATCATTGGGAGCAATGTGATCAGGCCCATTGTGAAGAGGATGAAGTCTACTGAGAAGTATTGGGATCTCATCTCTTCCACTAACACTGACCCAGAGTGTGAGGAGTTCCTCCAGCTGCTGAGTTGCATTAACCGCTGGTCTGAACCAGAACTACCAGAGAGAGTAGGCACTGTGAGGTTGAGGCAGGCAATCACCCTACTGCCCCGGCAGGAGTATCTGGTATGGGGCAAGTTACCAAGTGATGCCCCTGTGTCTCCTGGGAGCACTGTTATTGTCGAGCCCACCTCTGCCCGATCAGCTCCTAAGAACATCATGGTGGGGCGAGTCGTAACACCCATGTGGGGTGACCGTTGGGTCCCGATGAAGGTCCTCAACCCCACTGAGAGCTCTGTGACGCTGCGTCGAAACGCCAAGTTGGCCGACGTCTTCCCATGTGTTGCAATGGAGGACCTGCCCCTTACTCAAGGTGTATGCAAGCCACAGACTGTTTCCCCCCCTGACTCTGGGTCCTGCTCAGACCTTGTTCCTGACCCCTTGCAGCAGCTCAGAAGCTGTGGCTTAGCTGATGTCGATGTGGAGGGCTGTGAAGTGTCTGATGAATGGAAGAGGAAGCTGGCTGAGCTTGTGTTGACCTATCAGGATGTCTTCTCGAAGGGCAAGTTGGATTGTGGAAAAGCAGATGATTTTGTCCACCGTATTCACCTCACTGATGAACGCCCCTTCCGGCTGCCCTACCGCCGTGTCCCTCCAGCCGACTATCATAAACTGAGGGAAGTGCTGTCCGACATGGAGGAGAGAAGCATCATTAGCAAGTCTATCAGTGAATATGCCTCTCCACTGGTCATGGTCTGGAAGAAATCAGGGGACTTGAGGATCTGCACAGACTTCCGCTGGCTCAACGCCAAGACTGTAAAGGATGCCCACCCACTGCCCCATCAGGGGGATTGTCTAGCCGCCCTTGGTGGTAACGCCTTCTTCAACACCATGGATCTGACGTCGGGATTTTACAACATTCCCCTCCATGAGTCCGATAGGCGGTACACAGCCTTTACGACACCTTTAGGCCTGTATGAGTACAACAGGCTCCCTCAAGGCCTGTGCAACTCTCCGGCATCCTTTATGCGGATGATGCTCAGCATCTTTGGCGATCTGAACTTTTCCAGCCTCCTCTGCTATCTGGATGACTTATTGGTCTTTGCCCCATCTGAGGAAGGATCCCTGAAACGGCTTGAGGTGGTCTTCTCACGTCTCAGGGCTAATAACCTGAAGCTGTCACAGAAGAAATGTCACTTTCTCCGTAGATCAGTGAAGTTCCTGGGACACGTGGTGGACAGCAGTGGTGTCTCCGTCGACCAGGAGAAGGTGGACGTCATCTCTGGCTTCAAGAAGGAGGACCTCATGGATGTCGACGGCTGTACACCATCTCAGCGGAAAGTAAAATCTTTTCTGGGCATGGCCCTGTTCTACCAGCATTACATACCGGGTTGCTCTTCTGTTGCAAAGCCCCTCTACTCTCTAACGTCAGGTCAGAAGAGGAAGGTTAAGGGTGCCAGTGGCCGCCGGAGAGCTGGGACCTTCCGTAAGCTAACGCCCCAGGATTGGACTCCTGCCTGTGAGAAAGCATTTGAGGATCTAAAAAGTGCCCTCCTCAACAGTGTGGTGTTGGCACATCCTGATTTTGACAGGCCGTTTATCCTCTCCACTGATGCTTCCCTAGATGGTGTGGGTGCTGTCTTGTCTCAAGTGCCTGCGGGTGAAGAAAAGGCAAGGCCGATTGCTTTCGCAAGCAAGTCTCTCAGTCGCAGTCAAGCCAACTACCCCGCCCATAGATTGGAGTTCTTGGCTCTGAAATGGGCTGTATGTGATAAGTTCAGTCACTGGCTCAAGGGTCATACGTTCACTGTCTGGACAGACAACAACCCCCTCACATATATCTTAACTAAGCCGAAACTGGATGCCTGCGAGCAGCGTTGGGTCTCTAAGCTTGCCCCGTACAACTTTGACATCAAACATATTCCTGGGAGGCTGAATGTGGTGGCCGATGCTCTCAGCAGGGATCCATTTGTGAAGCCTCTGAGCCAGCGCCTGTTGTCTGAACCATACTCTCAGCTGCTACGACAGGTCAGTGATGTGCAAGACGTGTGTGTGCAGGATGTCTTCCGATTTACATGTCAGCCTCAGTCACTGGGCAATTCGTCTTCATCTGCTGCTGTGCACACTTCGATGTCAGAGGGTGATGTCTCATCTATTCTATCCCTCCCTGATGAGTGGGACACTGTTCCACAGCAGCGTGCGGCATCTCTGGCTGGCCATCTGGCCACGTTGAACACACCAGGTTATGACATGTTCCCTTCAATGTCGCTCACTGACCTCCAGTCCCACCAGCAACAGGATCCTGTTATCTTGAGGGTCAGTTATTACGTTGAAAGGAAGCTCAGACCTTCCAGACGTGAACGCTGCAGAGAGGACCGACGTAGCCTGGGGGTCTTGAAGCAGTGGGAGAAGCTGACACTCCTGAATGGCATCCTCTACAGAGTCACGAAAGACCCACTGACCAGACATAAAAGGTTCCAGTTTGTTGTACCTGAATCCCTGAAGTCAGAGGCGTTGTCTGGTGTTCATGATCAGGCTGGTCATCAGGGTCTGCCTCGAACCCTGTCATTGGCCCGTCAGCGCTTCTTCTGGTATGATATGGAGAGGGATGTGCGCAATCATGTGAAGTGCTGCCACAGATGTGTTCTCAGCAAGACCCCAGAGCCTGCGGCGAGGGCCCCACTGCAAAGCATTACAACGTCTGCCCCACTGGAGCTTGTATGCATCGACTTCTGGTCAGCTGAGGACAAGAACAATAAGTCTGTGGATGTTCTCGTGATCACGGATCACTTCACGAAGTTGGCACATGCTTTCCCATGCCAAGACCAGACGGCAAAGAGGGTGGCAAAGAAGCTGTGGGATGGTTTCTTCTGCGTTTATGGCTTTCCGCAGCGTCTCCATTCTGATCAAGGAGCCAACTTTGAAAGTGAGCTGGTCGCTGAGCTGCTGGAGTTGGCTGGGGTCGACAAATCAAGGACCTCTCCTTATCATCCCATGGGGAACGGGGGGACAGAGAGGTTCAACCGCACCTTGGGCAACATGTTGAGGTCCCTGCCCCCGAGATCAAAGCTGAAGTGGCCTCAGATGATCCAGTCTATGACGTTTGTGTACAATTGCACTGTCCATGAGACCACAGGGTTCGCTCCCTTCTACCTGATGTTTGGGAGGGTCCCCAGATTGCCAGTTGACCTCATGTTCAGGAATGCCCTACTGGATGATACTGTCTGTGACTTTGATGTCTATGTGAAGTCTTTGGTGGGTGACCTGCAGTCCGCCATGCTCCTGGCCCAGAAGAACGGGTCGGTTGAGCGGAAGCATCAGTCTGACCAGTACAATAAGAAGGCTAAGGGCCTGCCGCTCTCTCCTGGTGACAGGGTGCTGGTGGCAAACAAGGGCACGAAGGGGAAACGGAAGCTTTCTGATAAGTGGGACCCCGTTGTCTACACCGTCGTTGCCTCAAAGCCTGCTCTCCACATTCACCGGATCAGAAACCGGGAGGGGCATGAGCGAGTGGTTCATCGCAATCTGTTGCTGCCGGTCAACTTCCTGCCCCTGGATGACTCCTTAGCTGGTGATCCCGCCACAATCTCTCAGCCTGCCGCCAGTGTGTTTGATGTTTCTCCTGTGACTGACCCACATGGGTCTGAGGTGTGTGATGTGGATACAGCAGCAGCGGCCATTGCACCCTCTCTGTCTGATTCTCTCTCCTGTGACAGTGATCATGATGACCGTACGGAGTCATGGGTCCGTGAGCAGTCCTCCACTGATGGGGGCTCTGACACTGTCAGCCTATATCCTCCATCCACAACATCCTCCCTGGCTCCGAATGACTTGCCTGGGGCTTATGCTCCCTCTTGTCCCTCCCCTGACCCACATGTCTCTCCTGGGCTGGATCTCTCCCCTGGGGCGAATGCCTCCCCTGTAACACATTCCTTGATGCCAGGCCCCTCCCCTATGCCGGGCCTCTCTCCTGTGTGTGCCCCCTTCCCTGCCTTTGATTTACCTCAGGGCCAAGACTCAGGTTCCCAACTCACCTCACGGTTTGGTAGGGTTATCAGGCCTGTATGTCGTTTGATTGAGTCTATGACTCAACTTGAAGCAATACTTGATGTTGATGTTCATGTGTGATTTTGTTACCAGGTTTCATGTGTAAAAAAAAAAAAAAAAAATCACTGACATTTGATTTTGTTTTTTAAATATGTGCCCACTTCGACTATGGCCTGGATATGTGTGGTGTATAAGGCACCTCATGTTGTCTATGGAGTATTGTGAGATTTCGCTAGAAGCCAAGCGGATCTCTTGTCTCTTAACCTTCTCATGGGTAGCTTCTATAGCTGAGTCATTTCACTGTGTTGTGGTTTTGTTTTTTCTGAGGCCTGTGTCGTGATGTGGGTTGCGCATTTTGTATAATTCTGAGGGGGAGAATGTAACAGTGTTAATAAGTGTTATATAATTACACAAAATGTGATACAAATAAGGGCTTCTACCTGACTTAATTCTCCACAGTTCATGTGTATAAGAATACATAGTGCATTAGTGGTCACAGCTCCTTTAAGTCTCCTCCTTCTGTCCCCTGTATAAATGCCCTGCCCTGCCACACCTCCACCTCTTTCTTGTGTATTTCCGTGTTGGAACGAGGTGGGTGTCTTTTGTTGTTTTCTCTGTATAACAAAATGGGAATTGTACTTGCAAACGATTTATACAGTGTTTGTTTGGCTTTGTTTAGAGAGGAGTTCTTGCACTACAAACCGAACTAACTGGAGACTTGTTGTATGTTATTTCTTGTCAGGTATGTTGCATTTTATGATCAATTTCATATTGAGCTTGTGTATTTCCGTGTTGGAACGAGAGAGGAGTTCTTGCACTACAAACCGAACTAACTGGAGACTTGTTGTATGTTATTTCTTGTCAGAATAAATGGAGATTGTCTCCAAAGACAGTACTGGGTCCGTCTAGTCCATTACACAACGCAGAGATAAAGACTACACCGGTTACATATACATAATAGTGAAATGATCTATACATGCTATTGATACATACATTTATACATACTACTGAAATCACTTGTATAAATACATGTAAAACTCTTGTATACATTATAATGAAATTATGTGTATGTATGTTATTGAAATCATTTATACATACTACTGAAATCACTTGTATAAATACATGTAAAACTCTTGTATACATATCACTGAAATTATGTGTATACATATTATTGAATTTATTTATACATACTACTGAAATTACTCGTATGAATACATGTGAAAGGCTTGCACATGCATCTAAAGTTTTCATTTTAGTTTGTAATAATATACAAGAAATTCAGTTGTAAATGTACAAGTGTTCACCAATATACATGCATCCTTTTCATTTGTGTATGTGTGAGTGTTTCAGATATAAATGTATAAATGTTTAACTTGTATGCGTGCAAGCATTTCGTATGCATGTGTATATGACACAGAAGTATATATGTATAAGTATGTGTTTCTCATATGTATGCGTAAGTGTTCAGATGAGTATGTATAAAGTTTCATATATGAACGCGCATCGATTTACAAAGTATGTATGTATGTGAGAGTGTTTCAGTAGTGAGTGTGCAAGTGTTTCAACATTGAACGTATAGCATTTCAGTAGTATATGTAAGAGTGTCTCATCAGCGTGTGTGAAAGTGTCTCAAAATTGAAGGTAAAAGCATTTCAGTAGTAAGTATAAGACTGTCTCGTTAGCGTCTGTGAAAGTGTTTCATTATTTTTGGCCTAAACGGCCCCTCATAGAAAAGTGTGGCGGACCGTCCAGTGAGGTCAGAGGTCAGAAAAGTGCAGTTTTCAGACAACGGTGGACACTGGACCGGCGGACACTGCCGACACTTCTGACATACGCACGCGTGCGGGGACACCTCCCCTACAACGCCAGACTCTCGGATAAGCCCGAGAGGTGTAAAGAAAAGTGTGGCGGACCGTCCAGTGAGGTCAGAGGTCAGAAAAGTGCAGTTTTCAGACAACGGTGGACACTGGACCGGCGCCGGCGGACACTGCCGACACTTCTGACATACGCACGCGTGCGGGGACACCTCCCCTACAATGCCACACTCTCGGATAAGCCCGAGAGATGTAAAAAAAAGTGTGGCGGACCGTCCAGTGAGGTCAGAGGTCAGAAAAGTGCAGTTTTCAGACAACGGTGGACACTGGACCGGCGCCGGCGGACACTGCCGACACTTCTGACATACGCACGCGTGCGGGGACACCTCCCCTACAACGCCAGACTCTCGGATAAGCCCGAGAGGTGTAAAGAAAAGTGTGGCGGACCGTCCAGTGAGGTCAGAGGTCAGAAAAGTGCAGTTTTCAGACAACGGTGGACACTGGACCGGCGCCGGCGGACACTGCCGACACTTCTGACATACGCACGCGTGCGGGGACACCTCCCCTACAACGCCAGACTCTCGGATAAGCCCGAGAGGTGTAAAGAAAAGTGTGGCGGACCGTCCAGTGAGGTCAGAGGTCAGAAAAGTGCAGTTTTCAGACAACGGTGGACACTGGACCGGCGCCGGCGGACACTGCCGACACTTCTGACATACGCACGCGTGCGGGGACACCTCCCCTACAACGCCACACTCTCGGATAAGCCCGAGAGGTGTAAAAAAAAGTGTGGCGGACCGTCCAGTGAGGTCAGAGGTCAGAAAAGTGCCGTTTTCAGACAACAGTGGACACTGGACAGGCACCGGTGGACACTGCCGAAACTTCTGACATACGCACGCGTGCGGGGACACCTCCCCTACAACGCCACACTCTCGGATAAGCCCGAGAGGTGTAAAGAAAAGTGTGGTGGACCGTCCAGTGAGGTCAGAGGTCAGAAAAGTGCAGTTTTCAGACAACGGTGGACACTGGACCGGCGCCGGCGGACACTGCCGACACTTCTGACATACGCACGCGTGCGGGGACACCTCCCCTACAACGCCAGACTCTCGGATAAGCCCGAGAGGTGTAAAGAAAAGTGTGGTGGACCGTCCAGTGAGGTCAGAGGTCAGAAAAGTGCAGTTTTCAGACAACGGTGGACACTGGACCGGCGCCGGCGGACACTGCCGACACTTCTGACATACGCACGCGTGCGGGGACACCTCCCCTACAACGCCAGACTCTCGGATAAGCCCGAGAGGTGTAAAGAAAAGTGTGGCGGACCGTCCAGTGAGGTCAGAGGTCAGAAAAGTGCAGTTTTCAGACAACGGTGGACACTGGACCGGCGCCGGCGGACACTGCCGACACTTCTGACATACGCACGCGTGCGGGGACACCTCCCCTACAACGCCACACTCTCGGATAAGCCCGAGAGATGTAAAAAAAAGTGTGGCGGACCGTCCAGTGAGGTCAGAGGTCAGAAAAGTGCAGTTTTCAGACAACGGTGGACACTGGACCGGCGCCGGCGGACACTGCCGACACTTCTGACATACGCACGCGTGCAGGGACACCTCCCCTACAACGCCACACTCTCGGATAAGCCCGAGAGATGTAAAAAAAAGTGTGGCGGACCGTCCAGTGAGGTCAGAGGTCAGAAAAGTGCCGTTTTCAGACAACAGTGGACACTGGACAGGCACCGGTGGACACTGCCGAAACTTCTGACATACGCACGCGTGCGGGGACACCTCCCCTACAACGCCACACTCTCGGATAAGCCCGAGAGGTGTAAAGAAAAGTGTGGTGGACCGTCCAGTGAGGTCAGAGGTCAGAAAAGTGCAGTTTTCAGACAACGGTGGACACTGGACCGGCGCCGGCGGACACTGCCGACACTTCTGACATACGCACGCGTGCGGGGACACCTCCCCTACAACGCCAGACTCTCGGATAAGCCCGAGAGGTGTAAAGAAAAGTGTGGCGGACCGTCCAGTGAGGTCAGAGGTCAGAAAAGTGCAGTTTTCAGACAACGGTGGACACTGGACCGGCGCCGGCGGACACTGCCGACACTTCTGACATACGCACGCGTGCGGGGACACCTCCCCTACAACGCCAGACTCTCGGATAAGCCCGAGAGGTGTAAAGAAAAGTGTGGCGGACCGTCCAGTGAGGTCAGAGGTCAGAAAAGTGCAGTTTTCAGACAACGGTGGACACTGGACCGGCGCCGGCGGACACTGCCGACACTTCTGACATACGCACGCGTGCGGGGACACCTCCCCTACAACGCCAGACTCTCGGATAAGCCCGAGAGGTGTAAAGAAAAGTGTGGCGGACCGTCCAGTGAGGTCAGAGGTCAGAAAAGTGCAGTTTTCAGACAACGGTGGACACTGGACCGGCGCCGGCGGACACTGCCGACACTTCTGACATACGCACGCGTGCGGGGACACCTCCCCTACAACGCCACACTCTCGGATAAGCCCGAGAGGTGTAAAAAAAAGTGTGGCGGACCGTCCAGTGAGGTCAGAGGTCAGAAAAGTGCCGTTTTCAGACAACAGTGGACACTGGACAGGCACCGGTGGACACTGCCGAAACTTCTGACATACGCACGCGTGCGGGGACACCTCCCCTACAACGCCACACTCTCGGATAAGCCCGAGAGGTGTAAAGAAAAGTGTGGTGGACCGTCCAGTGAGGTCAGAGGTCAGAAAAGTGCAGTTTTCAGACAACGGTGGACACTGGACCGGCGCCGGCGGACACTGCCGACACTTCTGACATACGCACGCGTGTGGGGACACCTCCCCTACAACGCCAGACTCTCGGATAAGCCCGAGAGGTGTAAAGAAAAGTGTGGCGGACCGTCCAGTGAGGTCAGAGGTTAGAAAAGTGCAGTTTTCAGACAACGGTGGACACTGGACCGGCGCCGGCGGACACTGCCGACACTTCTGACATACGCACGCGTGCGGGGACACCTCCCCTACAACGCCACACTCTCGGATAAGCCCGAGAGATGTAAAAAAAAGTGTGGCGGACCGTCCAGTGAGGTCAGAGGTCAGAAAAGTGCAGTTTTCAGACAACGGTGGACACTGGACCGGCGCCGGCGGACACTGCCGACACTTCTGACATACGCACGCGTGCAGGGACACCTCCCCTACAACGCCACACTCTCGGATAAGCCCGAGAGATGTAAAAAAAAGTGTGGCGGACCGTCCAGTGAGGTCAGAGGTCAGAAAAGTGCAGTTTTCAGACAACGGTGGACACTGGACCGGTGCCGGCGGACACTGCCGACACTTCTGACATACGCACGCGTGCGGGGACACCTCCCCTACAACGCCACACTCTCGGATAAGCCCGAGAGGTGTAAAAAAAAGTGTGGCGGACCGTCCAGTGAGGTCAGAGGTCAGAAAAGTGCCGTTTTCAGACAACAGTGGACACTGGACAGGCACCGGTGGACACTGCCGACACTTCTGACATACGCACGCGTGCGGGGACACCTCCCCTACAACGCCACACTCTCGGATAAGCCCGAGAGGTGTAAAGAAAAGTGTGGCGGACCGTCCAGTGAGGTCAGAGGTCAGAAAAGTGCAGTTTTCAGACAACGGTGGACACTGGACCGGCGCCGGCGGACACTGCCGACACTTCTGACATACGCACGCGTGCGGGGACACCTCCCCTACAACGCCAGACTCTCGGATAAGCCCGAGAGGTGTAAAGAAAAGTGTGGCGGACCGTCCAGTGAGGTCAGAGGTCAGAAAAGTGCCGTTTTCAGACAACAGTGGACACTGGACAGGCACCGGTGGACACTGCCGACACTTCTGACATACGCACGCGTGCGGGGACACCTCCCCTACAACGCCACACTCTCGGATAAGCCCGAGAGGTGTAAAGAAAAGTGTGGCGGACCGTCCAGTGAGGTCAGAGGTCAGAAAAGTGCAGTTTTCAGACAACGGTGGACACTGGACCGGCGCCGGCGGACACTGCCGACACTTCTGACATACGCACGCGTGCGGGGACACCTCCCCTACAACGCCACACTCTCGGATAAGCCCGAGAGGTGTAAAGAAAAGTTTGGCGGACCGTCCAGTGAGGTCAGAGGTCAGAAAAGTGCAGTTTTCAGACAACGGTGGACACTGGACCGGCGCCGGCGGACACTGCCGACACTTCTGAAATACGCACGCGTGCGGGGACACTTCCCCTACGACGCCACACTCTCGGATAAGCCCGAGAGATGTAAAAAAAAGTGTGGCGGACCGTCCAGTGAGGTCAGAGGTCAGAAAAGTGCAGTTTTCAGACAACGGTGGACACTGGACCGGCGCCGGCGGACACTGCCGACACTTCTGACATACGCACGCGTGCAGGGACACCTCCCCTACAACGCCAGACTCTCGGATAAGCCCGAGAGGTGTAAAGAAAAGTGTGGCGGACCGTCCAGTGAGGTCAGAGGTCAGAAAAGTGCAGTTTTCAGACAACGCTGGACACTGGACCGGCGCCGGCGGACACTGCCGACACTTCTGACATACGCACGCGTGCGGGGACACCTCCCCTACAACGCCACACTCTCGGATAAGCCCGAGAGGTGTAAAAAAAAGTGTGGCGGACCGTCCAGTGAGGTCAGAGGTCAGAAAAGTGCCGTTTTCAGACAACAGTGGACACTGGACAGGCACCGGTGGACACTGCCGAAACTTCTGACATACGCACGCGTGCGGGGACACCTCCCCTACAACGCCACACTCTCGGATAAGCCCGAGAGGTGTAAAGAAAAGTGTGGTGGACCGTCCAGTGAGGTCAGAGGTCAGAAAAGTGCAGTTTTCAGACAACGGTGGACACTGGACCGGCGCCGGCGGACACTGCCGACACTTCTGACATACGCACGCGTGTGGGGACACCTCCCCTACAACGCCAGACTCTCGGATAAGCCCGAGAGGTGTAAAGAAAAGTGTGGCGGACCGTCCAGTGAGGTCAGAGGTTAGAAAAGTGCAGTTTTCAGACAACGGTGGACACTGGACCGGCGCCGGCGGACACTGCCGACACTTCTGACATACGCACGCGTGCGGGGACACCTCCCCTACAACGCCACACTCTCGGATAAGCCCGAGAGATGTAAAAAAAAGTGTGGCGGACCGTCCAGTGAGGTCAGAGGTCAGAAAAGTGCAGTTTTCAGACAACGGTGGACACTGGACCGGCGCCGGCGGACACTGCCGACACTTCTGACATACGCACGCGTGCAGGGACACCTCCCCTACAACGCCACACTCTCGGATAAGCCCGAGAGATGTAAAAAAAAGTGTGGCGGACCGTCCAGTGAGGTCAGAGGTCAGAAAAGTGCAGTTTTCAGACAACGGTGGACACTGGACCGGTGCCGGCGGACACTGCCGACACTTCTGACATACGCACGCGTGCGGGGACACCTCCCCTACAACGCCACACTCTCGGATAAGCCCGAGAGGTGTAAAAAAAAGTGTGGCGGACCGTCCAGTGAGGTCAGAGGTCAGAAAAGTGCCGTTTTCAGACAACAGTGGACACTGGACAGGCACCGGTGGACACTGCCGACACTTCTGACATACGCACGCGTGCGGGGACACCTCCCCTACAACGCCACACTCTCGGATAAGCCCGAGAGGTGTAAAGAAAAGTGTGGCGGACCGTCCAGTGAGGTCAGAGGTCAGAAAAGTGCAGTTTTCAGACAACGGTGGACACTGGACCGGCGCCGGCGGACACTGCCGACACTTCTGACATACGCACGCGTGCGGGGACACCTCCCCTACAACGCCAGACTCTCGGATAAGCCCGAGAGGTGTAAAGAAAAGTGTGGCGGACCGTCCAGTGAGGTCAGAGGTCAGAAAAGTACAGTTTTCAGACAACGGTGGACACTGGACCGGCGCCGGCGGACACTGCCGACACTTCTGACATACGCACGCGTGCGGGGACACCTCCCCTACAACGCCACACTCTCGGATAAGCCCGAGAGGTGTAAAAAAAAGTGTGGCGGACCGTCCAGTGAGGTCAGAGGTCAGAAAAGTGCCGTTTTCAGACAACAGTCGACACTGGACAGGCACCGGTGGACACTGCCGACACTTCTGACATACGCACGCGTGCGGGGACACCTCCCCTACAACGCCACACTCTCGGATAAGCCCGAGAGGTGTAAAGAAAAGTGTGGCGGACCGTCCAGTGAGGTCAGAGGTCAGAAAAGTGCAGTTTTCAGACAACGCTGGACACTGGACCGGCGCCGGCGGACACTGCCGACACTTCTGACATACGCACGCGTGCGGGGACACCTCCCCTACAACGCCACACTCTCGGATAAGCCCGAGAGATGTAAAAAAAAGTGTGGCGGACCGTCCAGTGAGGTCAGAGGTCAGAAAAGTGCAGTTTTCAGACAACGGTGGACACTGGACCGGCGCCGGCGGACACTGCCGACACTTCTGACATACGCACGCGTGCGGGGACACCTCCCCTACAACGCCACACTCTCGGATAAGCCCGAGAGATGTAAAAAAAAGTGTGGCGGACCGTCCAGTGAGGTCAGAGGTCAGAAAAGTGCAGTTTTCAGACAACGGTGGACACTGGACCGGAGCCGGCGGACACTGCCGACACTTCTGACATACGCACGCGTGCGGGGACACCTCCCCTACAACGCCAGACTTTCGGATAAGCCCGAGAGGTGTAAAGAAAAGTGTGGCGGACCGTCCAGTGAGGTCAGAGGTCAGAAAAGTGCAGTTTTCAGACAACGGTGGACACTGGACCGGCGCCGGCGGACACTGCCGACACTTCTGACATACGCACGCGTGCAGGGACACCTCCCCTACAACGCCACACTCTCGGATAAGCCCGAGAGATGTAAAAAAAAGTGTGGCGGACCGTCCAGTGAGGTCAGAGGTCAGAAAAGTGCAGTTTTCAGACAACGGTGGACACTGGACCGGTGCCGGCGGACACTGCCGACACTTCTGACATACGCACGCGTGCGGGGACACCTCCCCTACAACGCCACACTCTCGGATAAGCCCGAGAGGTGTAAAAAAAAGTGTGGCGGACCGTCCAGTGAGGTCAGAGGTCAGAAAAGTGCCGTTTTCAGACAACAGTGGACACTGGACAGGCACCGGTGGACACTGCCGACACTTCTGACATACGCACGCGTGCGGGGACACCTCCCCTACAACGCCACACTCTCGGATAAGCCCGAGAGGTGTAAAGAAAAGTGTGGCGGACCGTCCAGTGAGGTCAGAGGTCAGAAAAGTGCAGTTTTCAGACAACGGTGGACACTGGACCGGCGCCGGCGGACACTGCCGACACTTCTGACATACGCACGCGTGCGGGGACACCTCCCCTACAACGCCAGACTCTCGGATAAGCCCGAGAGGTGTAAAGAAAAGTGTGGCGGACCGTCCAGTGAGGTCAGAGGTCAGAAAAGTACAGTTTTCAGACAACGGTGGACACTGGACCGGCGCCGGCGGACACTGCCGACACTTCTGACATACGCACGCGTGCGGGGACACCTCCCCTACAACGCCACACTCTCGGATAAGCCCGAGAGGTGTAAAAAAAAGTGTGGCGGACCGTCCAGTGAGGTCAGAGGTCAGAAAAGTGCCGTTTTCAGACAACAGTGGACACTGGACAGGCACCGGTGGACACTGCCGACACTTCTGACATACGCACGCGTGCGGGGACACCTCCCCTACAACGCCACACTCTCGGATAAGCCCGAGAGGTGTAAAGAAAAGTGTGGCGGACCGTCCAGTGAGGTCAGAGGTCAGAAAAGTGCAGTTTTCAGACAACGGTGGACACTGGACCGGCGCCGGCGGACACTGCCGACACTTCTGACATACGCACGCGTGCGGGGACACCTCCCCTACAACGCCACACTCTCGGATAAGCCCGAGAGGTGTAAAGAAAAGTGTGGCGGACCGTCCAGTGAGGTCAGAGGTCAGAAAAGTGCAGTTTTCAGACAACGGTGGACACTGGACCGGCGCCGGCGGACACTGCCGACACTTCTGAAATACGCACGCGTGCGGGGACACTTCCCCTACGACGCCACACTCTCGGATAAGCCCGAGAGATGTAAAAAAAAGTGTGGCGGACCGTCCAGTGAGGTCAGAGGTCAGAAAAGTGCAGTTTTCAGACAACGGTGGACACTGGACCGGCGCCGGCGGACACTGCCGACACTTCTGACATACGCACGCGTGCAGGGACACCTCCCCTACAACGCCAGACTCTCGGATAAGCCCGAGAGGTGTAAAGAAAAGTGTGGCGGACCGTCCAGTGAGGTCAGAGGTCAGAAAAGTGCAGTTTTCAGACAACGCTGGACACTGGACCGGCGCCGGCGGACACTGCCGACACTTCTGACATACGCACGCGTGCGGGGACACCTCCCCTACAACGCCACACTCTCGGATAAGCCCGAGAGATGTAAAAAAAAGTGTGGCGGACCGTCCAGTGAGGTCAGAGGTCAGAAAAGTGCAGTTTTCAGACAACGGTGGACACTGGACCGGCGCCGGCGGACACTGCCGACACTTCTGACATACGCACGCGTGCGGGGACACCTCCCCTACAACGCCACACTCTCGGATAAGCCCGAGAGATGTAAAAAAAAGTGTGGCGGACCGTCCAGTGAGGTCAGAGGTCAGAAAAGTGCAGTTTTCAGACAACGGTGGACACTGGACCGGAGCCGGCGGACACTGCCGACACTTCTGACATACGCACGCGTGCGGGGACACCTCCCCTACAACGCCAGACTTTCGGATAAGCCCGAGAGGTGTAAAGAAAAGTGTGGCGGACCGTCCAGTGAGGTCAGAGGTCAGAAAAGTGCCGTTTTCATACAACAGTGGACACTGGACAGGCACCGGTGGACACTGCCGACACTTCTGACATACGCACGCGTGCGGGGACACCTCCCCTACAACGCCACACTCTCGGATAAGCCCGAGAGGTGTAAAGAAAAGTGTGGCGGACCGTCCAGTGAGGTCAGAGGTCAGAAAAGTGCAGGTTTTCAGACAACGGTGGACACTGGACCGGCGCCGGCGGACACTGCCGACACTTCTGACATACGCACGCGTGCGGGGACACCTCCCCTACAACGCCAGACTCTCGGATAAGCCCGAGAGGTGTAAAGAAAAGTGTGGCGGACCGTCCAGTGAGTTCAGAGGTCAGAAAAGTGCAGTTTTCAGACAACGGTGGACACTGGACCGGCGCCGGCGGACACTGCCGACAATTCTGACATACGCACGCGTGCGGGGACACCTCCCCTACAACGCCACACTCTCGGATAAGCCCGAGAGATGTAAAGAAAAGTGTGGCGGACCGTCCAGTGAGGTCAGAGGTCAGAAAAGTGCAGTTTTCAGACAACGGTGGACACTGGACCGGCGCCGGTGGACACTGCCGACACTTCTGACATACGCACGCGTGCGGGGACACCTCCCCTACAACGCCACACTCTCGGATAAGCCCGAGAGATGTAAAAAAAAGTGTGGCGGACCGTCCAGTGAGGTCAGAGGTCAGAAAAGTGCAGTTTTCAGACAACGGTGGACACTGGACCGGCGCCGGCGGACACTGCCGACACTTCTGACATACGCACGCGTGCGGGGACACCTCCCCTACAACGCCAGACTCTCGGATAAGCCCGAGAGGTGTAAAAAAAAGTGTGGCGGACCGTCCAGTGAGGTCAGAGGTCAGAAAAGTGCCGTTTTCAGACAACAGTGGACACTGGACAGGCACCGGTGGACACTGCCGACACTTCTGACATACGCACGCGTGCGGGGACACCTCCCCTACAACGCCACACTCTCGGATAAGCCCGAGAGGTGTAAAGAAAAGTGTGGCGGACCGTCCAGTGAGGTCAGAGGTCAGAAAAGTGCAGTTTTCAGACAACGGTGGACACTGGACCGGCGCCGGCGGACACTGCCGACACTTCTGACATACGCACGCGTGCGGGGACACCTCCCCTACAACGCCAGACTCTCGGATAAGCCCGAGAGGTGTAAAAAAAAGTGTGGCGGACCGTCCAGTGAGGTCAGAGGTCAGAAAAGTAACGTTTTCAGACAACAGTGGACACTGGACAGGCACCGGTGGACACTGCCGGCACTTCTGACATACGCACGCGTGCGGGGACACCTCCCCTACAACGCCACACTCTCGGATAAGCCCGAGAGGTGTAAAGAAAAGTGTGGCGGACCGTCCAGTGAGGTCAGAGGTCAGAAAAGTGCAGTTTTCAGACAACGGTGGACACTGGACCGGCGCCGGCGGACACTGCCGACACTTCTGACATACGCACGCATGCGGGGACACCTCCCCTACAACGCCAGACTCTCGGATAAGCCCGAGAGGTGTAAAGAAAAGTGTGGCGGACCGTCCAGTGAGGTCAGAGGTCAGAAAAGTGCCGTTTTCAGACAACGGTGGACACTGGACCGGCGCCGGCGGACACTGCCGACACTTCTGACATACGCACGCGTGCGGGGACACCTCCCCTACAACGCCACACTCTCGGATAAGCCCGAGAGATGTAAAAAAAAGTTTGGCGGACCGTCCAGTGAGGTCAGAGGTCAGAAAAGTGCAGTTTTCAGACAACGGTGGACACTGGACCGGCGCCGGTGGACACTGCCGACACTTCTGACATACGCACGCGTGCGGGGACACCTCCCCTACAACGCCACACTCTCGGATAAGCCCGAGAGGTGTAAAGAAAAGTGTGGCGGACCGTCCAGTGAGGTCAGAGGTCAGAAAAGTGCAGTTTTCAGACAACGGTGGACACTGGACCGGCGCCGGCGGACACTGCCGACACTTCTGACATACGCACGCGTGCGGGGACACCTCCCCTACAACGCCAGACTCTCGGATAAGCCCGAGAGGTGTAAAGAAAAGTGTGGCGGACCGTCCAGTGAGGTCAGAGGTCAGAAAAGTGCAGTTTTCAGACAACGGTGGACACTGGACCGGCGCCGGCCGACACTGCCGACACTTCTTTTTTTTTTTTTAATCTTTTTATTGTTTTTCAGAGTCATCAATGTCAATCAGCATTTTATACATATGTGGTCGTGGATTTCCATGTTAGCATTTAGAAAATAATAATAATAATCAGAAATGTCAGGGGGATAAAAAAAAGAATAAAGTAAATAAATAAAATAAAATGAAATAAAAAAATAAAGTAAAAAAAATAAATATATATATATATATATGCACATATACACACACATATACCAACATATACATACATACATACACACCTATATGTACGTACATATACATACACATATAATAATGGTGATAGTGATAATAATAGTCGTAATGTCCAATTTTTCATATTTACAGCATTATATCAGGAGAGAAATTAAACACATTGCTCAGTCTCAGTACAATTCATAATAATTACACTTCCCATAGTATTTACTGGACTTATTAAAGTCATGGTCTCTGAGTTTCTTGCTTGGCGACCATAAAGACCTGTGTATGTCCCGGGTATGGACTGTGTGCTTGCTCCCATGGTAACCGAGACAGTTATGACCCTTAAAGTTTAAAGATTGAGAGGCAGGAAAATTGGTAATTTAAAAGATAAGGGGATGTTAAGTCCTTGCCACCAGCACATAAGATTAGAATCCTAATAAACATAGATCGTAAACCATGAACCCCTTCATTCTATTGGTCGGGGGGAATATTTATATTTTTTAAGTAGTTCAAGAAGGGGTTCCAGGAAACATAAAATAGATTTTTTTTGACCTCTTAAGGCAAATTTGATTTTTTTCCAGTTTAAGGAAGTGCATTATGTCTTTGATCCAACGTAAGTGTGATGGCGGTGTGACTTTTTTCCATTCTAGGAGTATTATGCGTCTTGCAAGGAGAGTTGTGAACGCCATAACATCCAACGTTATTTTGTTTAGGTGATTATTGATAGGTGCAAGCCCAAAGAGTGCGATCAGTGGGCACGGTTCAATGTGCGTTTCGAATATTTCTGAGAATGCTTTAAAAATTTTGGACCAGAAACATGACAGGCTGGGGCATTGCCAGAACATGTGTATAAGTGTTGCTGGAGCAGCCTTACAACGTTCGCAAGTTGCATCGGCGTCTTTATACATTTCCCTCAGTCTCGATTTTGTCCAGTATGTACGATGTAGGAGTTTAAATTGAATCAATGCGTGTTTGGCACAGATGGAAGATGAGTGTACTCTTTCTAGGACTTGTTTCCATTCGACATCAGAGAATCTGTGATCCAGGTCCGTTTCCCATTGGGTTTTTATTTTTGAAATAGATGGACAGTGGAGGTTGAAAATAGATGCGTATATGGTAGATATCTTAGCACTGTTGTCTAATCCCTGTTCTATTATTGTGTCTATAACAGATGCTATTGGTGGGGCTGGAAAGGTGTTGAAATGATGCTGTACAAAATTTCGGACTTGCAAGTACCGGAAAAAGTGTGTGTTAGGAAGTGTATATTTTTCAGATAGCTGAGCAAATGAGGCAAAGGTATTTCTGATGAATAAGTCAAAGACTGTAGTTATACCTTTTTCCTTCCAGAGGTAGAAGGCCCTGGCCTCACAGGAGGGCGGGAATAAGTGGTTGTTGTGAATGGTTGTGTATATTGAGGTTGAAAGCAGATGAAAATGTCTTCTGAATTGTATCCAAATCCTGAGTGAGTTTTTAACAACTATGTTAGTGGTGTAGATTTTGATGTTTAAGGGTGGTGGGGAAGACAACAGTGCTGGCAGTGATGATGAATTGCATGAGGAAGTTTCAATTTGTAGCCATGCGGGGTGTTCATTATTGTTTTGTCGATGCAACCAGTATGTCATGTTTCTGATGTTAGCAGACCAATAGTATAGTTGTATGTTTGGAAGTGCAAGACCGCCAAGGTTCTTTGGTCTTTGTAGGAGTGCTTTGCGTAGTCGTGGTGTTTTTTTATTCCAAATGTAGGAGGTGATTAGTTGATCTAATGTATTAAAGTAAGATTTGGGTATAAAAACTGGTATAGACTGAAATAAGTGAGTAAATTTTGGGAGCAAGTTCATTTTTATAGAGTTTATACGACCCGAGAGGGATAGCGGTAATAGGGACCAGCGTTCAAGATCCTGCTTAGTTTTCTCTAGGAGCACAGCAAAGTTGGCTTTAAAAAGGTCTTTATAGTGACGGGTTACTACTATGCCAAGGTATGTAAATTGATTTGAGACCAGTTTGAATGGTAGGTCCGCAATATTTTGGTTTGAAGTGACTGAGTTAAGTGTAATCATTTCACTTTTCTCTAGGTTTAACTTGTATCCTGAGGCTTTTCCAAAATTTGATATGATATTCAAGATGGGTGGGACAGATTCCGATGGTTCCGAGATATATAGTATGATGTCATCAGCATATAGTGAAATTTTATGTTCATGACCCCCTCTAAAAACGCCACGCACCCCCTGGTTGTTGCGTATGGCAATGGCCAGAGGTTCAATGGCTACGGCAAACAGCAGTGCGGAGAGTGGACAGCCCTGTCTTGTTCCTCGTTTAAGAGGGAAGTATGCTGACAGTATGTCATTCGATCTGACTGAGGCCAATGGGGCTCTATATATCATTTTGATCCAGGAGATGAAGTTATTTCCGAAGCCAAAATGTTGTAGTGTGCTAAGTAGATAATCCCATTCAATCCGATCGAATGCCTTTTCGGCGTCCATCGAGATGACTACTTCCGGTATAGCTATTAGTGGTTTAGTGTATATGATATTAAACAAACGTCGCAGGTTGGAGAAAAAAAAAGAAAAAAAAAGTGTGGCGGACCGTCCAGTGAGGTCAGAGGTCAGAAAAGTGCAGTTTTCAGACAACGGTGGACACTGGACCGGCGCCGGCGGACACTGCCGACACTTCTGACATACGCACGCGTGCGGGACACCTCCCCTACAACGCCAGACTCTCGGATAAGCCCGAGAGGTGTAAAAAAAAGTGTGGCGGACCGTCCAGTGAGGTCAGAGGTCAGAAAAGTGCCGTTTTCAGACAACAGTGGACACTGGACAGGCACCGGTGGACACTGCCGACACTTCTGACATACGCACGCGTGCGGGGACACCTCCCCTACAACGCCACACTCTCGGATAAGCCCGAGAGGTGTAAAGAAAAGTGTGGCGGACCGTCCAGTGAGGTCAGAGGTCAGAAAAGTGCAGTTTTCAGACAACGGTGGACACTGGACCGGCGCCGGCGGACACTGCCGACACTTCTGACATACGCACGCGTGCGGGGACACCTCCCCTACAACGCCACACTCTCGGATAAGCCCGAGAGGTGTAAAGAAAAGTGTGGCGGACCGTCCAGTAAGGTCAGAGGTCAGAAAAGTGCAGTTTTCAGACAACGGTGGACACTGGACCGGCGCCGGCGGACACTGCCGACACTTCTGACATACGCACGCGTGCGTGGACACCTCCCCTACAACGCCAGACTCTCGGATAAGCCCGAGAGGTGTAAAGAAAAGTGTGGCGGACCGTCCAGTGAGGTCAGAGGTCAGAAAAGTGCAGTTTTCAGACAACGGTGGACACTGGACCGGCGCCGGCGGACACTGCCGACACTTCTGACATACGCACGCGTGCGGGGACACCTCCCCTACAACGCCACACTCTCGGATAAGCCCGAGAGGTGTAAAGAAAAGTGTGGCGGACCGTCCAGTGAGGTCAGAGGTCAGAAAAGTGCCGTTTTCAGACAACAGTGGACACTGGACAGGCACCGGTGGACACTGCCGACACTTCTGACATACGCACGCGTGCGGGGACACCTCCCCTACAACGCCACACTCTCGGATAAGCCCGAGAGGTGTAAAGAAAAGTGTGGCGGACCGTCCAGTGAGGTCAGAGGTCAGAAAAGTGCAGTTTTCAGACAACGGTGGACACTGGACCGGCGCCGGCGGACACTGCCGACACTTCTGACATACGCACGCGTGCGGGGACACCTCCCCTACAACGCCAGACTCTCGGATAAGCCCGAGAGATGTAAAAAAAAGTGTGGCGGACCGTCCAGTGAGGTCAGAGGTCAGAAAAGTGCAGTTTTCAGACAACGGTGGACACTGGACCGGCGCCGGCGGACACTGCCGACACTTCTGACATACGCACGCGTGCGGGGACACCTCCCCTACAACGCCACACTCTCGGATAAGCCCGAGAGGTGTAAAAAAAAGTGTGGCGGACCGTCCAGTGAGGTCAGAGGTCAGAAAAGTGCCGTTTTCAGACAACGGTGGACACTGGACCGGCGCCGGCGGACACTGCCGACACTTCTGACATACGCACGCGTGCGGGGACACCTCCCCTACAACGCCAGACTCTCGGATAAGCCCGAGAGGTGTAAAGAAAAGTGTGGCGGACCGTCCAGTGAGGTCAGAGGTCAGAAAAGTGCAGTTTTCAGACAACGGTGGACACTGGACCGGCGCCGGCGGACACTGCCGACACTTCTGACATACGCACGCGTGCGGGGACACCTCCCCTACAACGCCAGACTCTCGGATAAGCCCGAGAGGTGTAAAAAAAAGTGTGGCGGACCGTCCAGTGAGGTCAGAGGTCAGAAAAGTGCCGTTTTCAGACAACGGTGGACACTGGACCGGCGCCGGTGGACACTGCCGACACTTCTGACATACGCACGCGTGCGGGGACACCTCCCCTACAACGCCACACTCTCGGATAAGCCCGAGAGGTGTAAAGAAAAGTGTGGCGGACCGTCCAGTGAGGTCAGAGGTCAGAAAAGTGCAGTTTTCAGACAACGGTGGACACTGGACCGGCACCGGCGGACACTGCCGACACTTCTGACATACGCACGCGTGCGGGGACACCTCCCCTACAACGCCCCACTCTCGGATAAGCCCGAGAGGTGTAAAGAAAAGTGTGGCGGACCGTCCAGTGAGGTCAGAGGTCAGAAAAGTGCCGTTTTCAGACAACAGTGGACACTGGACAGGCACCGGTGGACACTGCCGACACTTCTGACATACGCACGCGTGCGGGGACACCTCCCCTACAACGCCACACTCTCGGATAAGCCCGAGAGGTGTAAAGAAAAGTGTGGCGGACCGTCCAGTGAGGTCAGAGGTCAGAAAAGTGCAGTTTTCAGACAACGGTGGACACTGGACCGGCGCCGGCGGACACTGCCGACACTTCTGACATACGCACGCGTGCGGGGACACCTCCCCTACAACGCCACACTCTCGGATAAGCCCGAGAGATGTAAAAAAAAGTGTGGCGGACCGTCCAGTGAGGTCAGAAAAGTGCAGTTTTCAGACAACGGTGGACACTGGACCGGCGCCGGCGGACACTGCCGACACTTCTGACTTACGCACGCGTGCGGGGACACCTCCCCTACAACGCCACACTCTCGGATAAGCCCGAGAGGTGTAAAGAAAAGTGTGGCGGACCGTCCAGTGAGGTCAGAGGTCAGAAAAGTGCAGTTTTCAGACAACGGTGGACACTGGACCGGCGCCGGCGGACACTGCCGACACTTCTGACATACGCACGCGTGCGGGGACACCTCCCCTACAACGCCAGACTCTCGGATAAGCCCGAGAGGTGTAAAGAAAAGTGTGGCGGACCGTCCAGTGAGGTCAGAGGTCAGAAAAGTGCAGTTTTCAGACAACGGTGGACACTGGACCGGCGCCGGCGGACACTGCCGACACTTCTGACATACGCACACGTGCGGGGACACCTCCCCTACAACGCCACACTCTCGGATAAGCCCGAGAGGTGTAAAGAAAAGTGTGGCGGACCGTCCAGTGAGGTCAGAGGTCAGAAAAGTGCAGTTTTCAGACAACGGTGGACACTGGACCGGCGCCGGCGGACACTGCCGACACTTCTGACATACGCACGCGTGCGGGGACACCTCCCCTAAGACGCCAGACTCTCGGATAAGCCCGAGAGGTGTAAAGAAAAGTGTGGCGGACCGTCCAGTGAGGTCAGAGGTCAGAAAAGTGCAGTTTTCAGACAACGGTGGACACTGGACCGGCGCCGGCGGACACTGCCGACACTTTTGACATACGCACGCGTGCGGGGACACCTCCCCTACAACGCCACACTCTCGGATAAGCCCGAGAGATGTAAAAAAAAGTGTGGCGGACCGTCCAGTGAGGTCAGAGGTCAGAAAAGTGCAGTTTTCAGACAACGGTGGACACTGGACCGGCGCCGGCGGACACTGCCGACACTTCTGACATACGCACGCGTGCGGGGACACCTCCCCTACAACGCCACACTCTCGGATAAGCCCGAGAGGTGTAAAGAAAAGTGTGGCGGACCGTCCAGTGAGGTCAGAGGTCAGAAAAGTGCAGTTTTCAGACAACGGTGGACACTGGACCGGCGCCGGCGGACACTGCCGACACTTCTGACATACGCACGCGTGCGGGGACACCTCCCCTACAACGCCAGTCTCTCGGATAAGCCCGAGAGGTGTAAAAAAAAGTGTGGCGGACCGTCCAGTGAGGTCAGAGGTCAGAAAAGTGCCGTTTTCAGACAACAGTGGACACTGGACAGGCACCGGTGGACACTGCCGACACTTCTGACATACGCACGCGTGCGGGGACACCTCCCCTACAACGCCACACTCTCGGATAAGCCCGAGAGGTGTAAAGAAAAGTGTGGCGGACCGTCCAGTGAGGTCAGAGGTCAGAAAAGTGCAGTTTTCAGACAACGGTGGACACTGGACCGGCGCCGGCGGACACTGCCGACACTTCTGACATACGCACGCGTGCGGGGACACCTCCCCTACAACGCCAGACTCTCGGATAAGCCCGAGAGGTGTAAAGAAAAGTGTGGACACTGGACCGGCGCCGGTGGACACTGCCGACACTTCTGACATACGCACGCGTGCGGGGACACCTCCCCTACAACGCCAGACTCTCGGATAAGCCCGAGAGGTGTAAAAAAAAGTGTGGCGGACCGTCCAGTGAGGTCAGAGGTCAGAAAAGTGCCGTTTTCAGACAACAGTGGACACTGGACAGGCACCGGTGGACACTGCCGACACTTCTGACATACGCACGCGTGCGGGGACACCTCCCCTACAACGCCACACTCTCGGATAAGCCCGAGAGGTGTAAAGAAAAGTGTGGCGGACCGTCCAGTGAGGTCAGGGGTCAGAAAAGTGCAGTTTTCAGACAACGGTGGACACTGGACCGGCGCCGGCGGACACTGCCGACACTTCTGACATACGCACGCGTGCGGGGACACCTCCCCTACAACGCCACACTCTCGGATAAGCCCGAGAGATGTAAAAAAAAGTGTGGCGGACCGTCCAGTGAGGTCAGAGGTCAGAAAAGTGCAGTTTTCAGACAACGGTGGACACTGGACCGGCGCCGGCGGACACTGCCGACACTTCTGACATACGCACGCGTGCGGGGACACCTCCCCTACAACGCCACACTCTCGGATAAGCCCGAGAGGTGTAAAGAAAAGTGTGGCGGACCGTCCAGTGAGGTCAGAGGTCAGAAAAGTGCAGTTTTCAGACAACGGTGGACACTGGACCGGCGCCGGCGGACACTGCCGACACTTCTGACATACGCACGCGTGCGGGGACACCTCCCCTACAACGCCAGACTCTCGGATAAGCCCGAGAGGTGTAAAAAAAAGTGTGGCGGACCGTCCAGTGAGGTCAGAGGTCAGAAAAGTGCAGTTTTCAGACAACGGTGGACACTGGACCGGCGCCGGCGGACACTGCCGACACTTCTGACATACGCACGCGTGCGGGGACACCTCCCCTACAACGCCACACTCTCGGATAAGCCCGAGAGGTGTAAAGAAAAGTGTGGCGGACCGTCCAGTGAGGTCAGAGGTCAGAAAAGTGCAGTTTTCAGACAACGGTGGACACTGGACCGGCGCCGGCGGACACTGCCGACACTTCTGACATACGCACGCGTGCGGGGACACCTCCCCTACAACGCCAGACTCTCGGATAAGCCCGAGAGGTGTAAAGAAAAGTGTGGACACTGGACCGGCGCCGGTGGACACTGCCGACACTTCTGACATACGCACGCGTGCGGGGACACCTCCCCTACAACGCCAGACTCTCGGATAAGCCCGAGAGGTGTAAAAAAAAGTGTGGCGGACTGTCCAGTGAGGTCAGAGGTCAGAAAAGTGCCGTTTTCAGACAACAGTGGACACTGGACAGGCACCGGTGGACACTGCCGACACTTCTGACATACGCACGCGTGCGGGGACACCTCCCCTACAACGCCACACTCTCGGATAAGCCCGAGAGGTGTAAAGAAAAGTGTGGCGGACCGTCCAGTGAGGTCAGGGGTCAGAAAAGTGCAGTTTTCAGACAACGGTGGACACTGGACCGGCGCCGGCGGACACTGCCGACACTTCTGACATACGCACGCGTGCGGGGACACCTCCCCTACAACGCCACACTCTCGGATAAGCCCGAGAGGTGTAAAGAAAAGTGTGGCGGACCGTCCAGTGAGGTCAGGGGTCAGAAAAGTGCAGTTTTCAGACAACGGTGGACACTGGACCGGCGCCGGCGGACACTGCCGACACTTCTGACATACGCACGCGTGCGGGGACACCTCCCCTACAACGCCACACTCTCGGATAAGCCCGAGAGATGTAAAAAAAAGTGTGGCGGACCGTCCAGTGAGGTCAGAGGTCAGAAAAGTGCAGTTTTCAGACAACGGTGGACACTGGACCGGCGCCGGCGGACACTGCCGACACTTCTGACATACGCACGCGTGCGGGGACACCTCCCCTACAACGCCACACTCTCGGATAAGCCCGAGAGGTGTAAAGAAAAGTGTGGCGGACCGTCCAGTGAGGTCAGAGGTCAGAAAAGTGCAGTTTTCAGACAACGGTGGACACTGGACCGGCGCCGGCGGACACTGCCGACACTTCTGACATACGCACGCGTGCGGGGACACCTCCCCTACAACGCCACACTCTCGGATAAGCCCGAGAGATGTAAAAAAAAGTGTGGCGGACCGTCCAGTGAGGTCAGAAAAGTGCAGTTTTCAGACAACGGTGGACACTGGACCGGCGCCGGCGGACACTGCCGACACTTCTGACTTACGCACGCGTGCGGGGACACCTCCCCTACAACGCCACACTCTCGGATAAGCCCGAGAGGTGTAAAGAAAAGTGTGGCGGACCGTCCAGTGAGGTCAGAGGTCAGAAAAGTGCAGTTTTCAGACAACGGTGGACACTGGACCGGCGCCGGCGGACACTGCCGACACTTCTGACATACGCACGCGTGCGGGGACACCTCCCCTACAACGCCAGACTCTCGGATAAGCCCGAGAGGTGTAAAGAAAAGTGTGGCGGACCGTCCAGTGAGGTCAGAGGTCAGAAAAGTGCAGTTTTCAGACAACGGTGGACACTGGACCGGCGCCGGCGGACACTGCCGACACTTCTGACATACGCACACGTGCGGGGACACCTCCCCTACAACGCCACACTCTCGGATAAGCCCGAGAGGTGTAAAGAAAAGTGTGGCGGACCGTCCAGTGAGGTCAGAGGTCAGAAAAGTGCAGTTTTCAGACAACGGTGGACACTGGACCGGCGCCGGCGGACACTGCCGACACTTCTGACATACGCACGCGTGCGGGGACACCTCCCCTAAGACGCCAGACTCTCGGATAAGCCCGAGAGGTGTAAAGAAAAGTGTGGCGGACCGTCCAGTGAGGTCAGAGGTCAGAAAAGTGCAGTTTTCAGACAACGGTGGACACTGGACCGGCGCCGGCGGACACTGCCGACACTTTTGACATACGCACGCGTGCGGGGACACCTCCCCTACAACGCCACACTCTCGGATAAGCCCGAGAGATGTAAAAAAAAGTGTGGCGGACCGTCCAGTGAGGTCAGAGGTCAGAAAAGTGCAGTTTTCAGACAACGGTGGACACTGGACCGGCGCCGGCGGACACTGCCGACACTTCTGACATACGCACGCGTGCGGGGACACCTCCCCTACAACGCCACACTCTCGGATAAGCCCGAGAGGTGTAAAGAAAAGTGTGGCGGACCGTCCAGTGAGGTCAGAGGTCAGAAAAGTGCAGTTTTCAGACAACGGTGGACACTGGACCGGCGCCGGCGGACACTGCCGACACTTCTGACATACGCACGCGTGCGGGGACACCTCCCCTACAACGCCAGTCTCTCGGATAAGCCCGAGAGGTGTAAAAAAAAGTGTGGCGGACCGTCCAGTGAGGTCAGAGGTCAGAAAAGTGCCGTTTTCAGACAACAGTGGACACTGGACAGGCACCGGTGGACACTGCCGACACTTCTGACATACGCACGCGTGCGGGGACACCTCCCCTACAACGCCACACTCTCGGATAAGCCCGAGAGGTGTAAAGAAAAGTGTGGCGGACCGTCCAGTGAGGTCAGAGGTCAGAAAAGTGCAGTTTTCAGACAACGGTGGACACTGGACCGGCGCCGGCGGACACTGCCGACACTTCTGACATACGCACGCGTGCGGGGACACCTCCCCTACAACGCCAGACTCTCGGATAAGCCCGAGAGGTGTAAAGAAAAGTGTGGACACTGGACCGGCGCCGGTGGACACTGCCGACACTTCTGACATACGCACGCGTGCGGGGACACCTCCCCTACAACGCCAGACTCTCGGATAAGCCCGAGAGGTGTAAAAAAAAGTGTGGCGGACCGTCCAGTGAGGTCAGAGGTCAGAAAAGTGCCGTTTTCAGACAACAGTGGACACTGGACAGGCACCGGTGGACACTGCCGACACTTCTGACATACGCACGCGTGCGGGGACACCTCCCCTACAACGCCACACTCTCGGATAAGCCCGAGAGGTGTAAAGAAAAGTGTGGCGGACCGTCCAGTGAGGTCAGGGGTCAGAAAAGTGCAGTTTTCAGACAACGGTGGACACTGGACCGGCGCCGGCGGACACTGCCGACACTTCTGACATACGCACGCGTGCGGGGACACCTCCCCTACAACGCCACACTCTCGGATAAGCCCGAGAGATGTAAAAAAAAGTGTGGCGGACCGTCCAGTGAGGTCAGAGGTCAGAAAAGTGCAGTTTTCAGACAACGGTGGACACTGGACCGGCGCCGGCGGACACTGCCGACACTTCTGACATACGCACGCGTGCGGGGACACCTCCCCTACAACGCCACACTCTCGGATAAGCCCGAGAGGTGTAAAGAAAAGTGTGGCGGACCGTCCAGTGAGGTCAGAGGTCAGAAAAGTGCAGTTTTCAGACAACGGTGGACACTGGACCGGCGCCGGCGGACACTGCCGACACTTCTGACATACGCACGCGTGCGGGGACACCTCCCCTACAACGCCAGACTCTCGGATAAGCCCGAGAGGTGTAAAAAAAAGTGTGGCGGACCGTCCAGTGAGGTCAGAGGTCAGAAAAGTGCAGTTTTCAGACAACGGTGGACACTGGACCGGCGCCGGCGGACACTGCCGACACTTCTGACATACGCACGCGTGCGGGGACACCTCCCCTACAACGCCACACTCTCGGATAAGCCCGAGAGGTGTAAAGAAAAGTGTGGCGGACCGTCCAGTGAGGTCAGAGGTCAGAAAAGTGCAGTTTTCAGACAACGGTGGACACTGGACCGGCGCCGGCGGACACTGCCGACACTTCTGACATACGCACGCGTGCGGGGACACCTCCCCTACAACGCCAGACTCTCGGATAAGCCCGAGAGGTGTAAAGAAAAGTGTGGACACTGGACCGGCGCCGGTGGACACTGCCGACACTTCTGACATACGCACGCGTGCGGGGACACCTCCCCTACAACGCCAGACTCTCGGATAAGCCCGAGAGGTGTAAAAAAAAGTGTGGCGGACTGTCCAGTGAGGTCAGAGGTCAGAAAAGTGCCGTTTTCAGACAACAGTGGACACTGGACAGGCACCGGTGGACACTGCCGACACTTCTGACATACGCACGCGTGCGGGGACACCTCCCCTACAACGCCACACTCTCGGATAAGCCCGAGAGGTGTAAAGAAAAGTGTGGCGGACCGTCCAGTGAGGTCAGGGGTCAGAAAAGTGCAGTTTTCAGACAACGGTGGACACTGGACCGGCGCCGGCGGACACTGCCGACACTTCTGACATACGCACGCGTGCGGGGACACCTCCCCTACAACGCCACACTCTCGGATAAGCCCGAGAGGTGTAAAGAAAAGTGTGGCGGACCGTCCAGTGAGGTCAGGGGTCAGAAAAGTGCAGTTTTCAGACAACGGTGGACACTGGACCGGCGCCGGCGGACACTGCCGACACTTCTGACATACGCACGCGTGCGGGGACACCTCCCCTACAACGCCACACTCTCGGATAAGCCCGAGAGATGTAAAAAAAAGTGTGGCGGACCGTCCAGTGAGGTCAGAGGTCAGAAAAGTGCAGTTTTCAGACAACGGTGGACACTGGACCGGCGCCGGCGGACACTGCCGACACTTCTGACATACGCACGCGTGCGGGGACACCTCCCCTACAACGCCACACTCTCGGATAAGCCCGAGAGGTGTAAAGAAAAGTGTGGCGGACCGTCCAGTGAGGTCAGAGGTCAGAAAAGTGCAGTTTTCAGACAACGGTGGACACTGGACCGGCGCCGGCGGACACTGCCGACACTTCTGACATACGCACGCGTGCGGGGACACCTCCCCTACAACGCCAGACTCTCGGATAAGCCCGAGAGGTGTAAAAAAAAGTGTGGCGGACCGTCCAGTGAGGTCAGAGGTCAGAAAAGTGCAGTTTTCAGACAACGGTGGACACTGGACCGGCGCCGGCGGACACTGCCGACACTTCTGACATACGCACGCGTGCGGGGACACCTCCCCTACAACGCCACACTCTCGGATAAGCCCGAGAGGTGTAAAGAAAAGTGTGGCGGACCGTCCAGTGAGGTCAGAGGTCAGAAAAGTGCAGTTTTCAGACAACGGTGGACACTGGACCGGCGCCGGCGGACACTGCCGACACTTCTGACATACGCACGCGTGCGGGGACACCTCCCCTACAACGCCAGACTCTCGGATAAGCCCGAGAGGTGTAAAGAAAAGTGTGGACACTGGACCGGCGCCGGTGGACACTGCCGACACTTCTGACATACGCACGCGTGCGGGGACACCTCCCCTACAACGCCAGACTCTCGGATAAGCCCGAGAGGTGTAAAAAAAAGTGTGGCGGACTGTCCAGTGAGGTCAGAGGTCAGAAAAGTGCCGTTTTCAGACAACAGTGGACACTGGACAGGCACCGGTGGACACTGCCGACACTTCTGACATACGCACGCGTGCGGGGACACCTCCCCTACAACGCCACACTCTCGGATAAGCCCGAGAGGTGTAAAGAAAAGTGTGGCGGACCGTCCAGTGAGGTCAGGGGTCAGAAAAGTGCAGTTTTCAGACAACGGTGGACACTGGACCGGCGCCGGCGGACACTGCCGACACTTCTGACATACGCACGCGTGCGGGGACACCTCCCCTACAACGCCACACTCTCGGATAAGCCCGAGAGATGTAAAAAAAAGTGTGGCGGACCGTCCAGTGAGGTCAGAGGTCAGAAAAGTGCAGTTTTCAGACAACGGTGGACACTGGACCGGCGCCGGCGGACACTGCCGACACTTCTGACATACGCACGCGTGCGGGGACACCTCCCCTACAACGCCACACTCTCGGATAAGCCCGAGAGGTGTAAAGAAAAGTGTGGCGGACCGTCCAGTGAGGTCAGAGGTCAGAAAAGTGCAGTTTTCAGACAACGGTGGACACTGGACCGGCGCCGGCGGACACTGCCGACACTTCTGACATACGCACGCGTGCGGGGACACCTCCCCTACAACGCCAGACTCTCGGATAAGCCCGAGAGGTGTAAAAAAAAGTGTGGCGGACCGTCCAGTGAGGTCAGAGGTCAGAAAAGTGCAGTTTTCAGACAACGGTGGACACTGGACCGGCGCCGGCGGACACTGCCGACACTTCTGACATACGCACGCGTGCGGGGACACCTCCCCTACAACGCCACACTCTCGGATAAGCCCGAGAGATGTAAAAAAAAGTGTGGCGGACCGTCCAGTGAGGTCAGAGGTCAGAAAAGTGCAGTTTTCAGACAACGGTGGACACTGGACCGGCGCCGGCGGACACTGCCGACACTTCTGACATACGCACGCGTGCGGGGACACCTCCCCTACAACGCCACACTCTCGGATAAGCCCGAGAGATGTAAAAAAAAGTGTGGCGGACCGTCCAGTGAGGTCAGAGGTCAGAAAAGTGCAGTTTTCAGACAACGGTGGACACTGGACCGGCGCCGGCGGACACTGCCGACACTTCTGACATACGCACGCGTGCGGGGACACCTCCCCTACAACGCCAGACTCTCGGATAAGCCCGAGAGGTGTAAAAAAAAGTGTGGCGGACCGTCCAGTGAGGTCAGAGGTCAGAAAAGTGCCGTTTTCAGACAACAGTGGACACTGGACAGGCACCGGTGGACACTGCCGACACTTCTGACATACGCACGCGTGCGGGGACACCTCCCCTACAACGCCACACTCTCGGATAAGCCCGAGAGGTGTAAAGAAAAGTGTGGCGGACCGTCCAGTGAGGTCAGAGGTCAGAAAAGTGCAGTTTTCAGACAACGGTGGACACTGGACCGGCGCCGGCGGACACTTCTGACATACGCACGCGTGCGGGGACACCTCCCCTACAACGCCAGACTCTCGGATAAGCCCGAGAGGTGTAAAGAAAAGTGTGGCGGACCGTCCAGTGAGGTCAGAGGTCAGAAAAGTGCAGTTTTCAGACAACGGTGGACACTGGACCGGCGCCGGCGGACACTGCCGACACTTCTGACATACGCACGCGTGCGGGGACACCTCCCCTACAACGCCACACTCTCGGATAAGCCCGAGAGGTGTAAAGAAAAGTGTGGCGGACCGTCCAGTGAGGTCAGAGGTCAGAAAAGTGCAGTTTTCAGACAACGGTGGACACTGGACCGGCGCCGGCGGACACTGCCGACACTTCTGACATACGCACGCGTGCGGGGACACCTCCCCTACAACGCCAGACTCTCGGATAAGCCCGAGAGGTGTAAAGAAAAGTGTGGCGGACCGTCCAGTGAGGTCAGAGGTCAGAAAAGTGCAGTTTTCAGACAACGGTGGACACTGGACCGGCGCCGGCGGACACTGCCGACACTTCTGACATACGCACGCGTGCGGGGACACCTCCCCTACAACGCCACACTCTCGGATAAGCCCGAGAGGTGTAAAGAAAAGTGTGGCGAACCGTCCAGTGAGGTCAGAGGTCAGAAAAGTGCAGTTTTCAGACAACGGTGGACACTGGACCGGCGCCGGCGGACACTGCCGACACTTCTGACAAACGCACGCGTGCGGGGACACCTCCCCTACAACGCCAGACTCTCGGATAAGCCCGAGAGGTGTAAAGAAAAGTGTGGCGGACCGTCCAGTGAGGTCAGAGGTCAGAAAAGTGCAGTTTTCAGACAACGGTGGACACTGGACCGGCGCCGGCGGACACTGCCGACACTTCTGACATACGCACGCGTGCGGGGACACCTCCCCTACAACGCCAGACTCTCGGATAAGCCCGAGAGGTGTAAAGAAAAGTGTGGCGGACCGTCCAGTGAGGTCAGAGGTCAGAAAAGTGCAGTTTTCAGACAACGGTGGACACTGGACCGGCGCCGGCGGACACTGCCGACACTTCTGACATACGCACGCGTGCGGGGACACCTCCCCTACAACGCCACACTCTCGGATAAGCCCGAGAGATGTAAAAAAAAGTGTGGCGGACCGTCCAGTGAGGTCAGAGGTCAGAAAAGTGCAGTTTTCAGACAACGGTGGACACTGGACCGGCGCCGGCGGACACTGCCGACACTTCTGACATACGCACGCGTGCGGGGACACCTCCCCTACAACGCCAGACTCTCGGATAAGCCCGAGAGGTGTAAAAAAAAGTGTGGCGGACCGTCCAGTGAGGTCAGAGGTCAGAAAAGTGCAGTTTTCAGACAACGGTGGACACTGGACCGGCGCCGGCGGACACTGCCGACACTTCTGACATACGCACGCGTGCGGGGACACCTCCCCTACAACGCCACACTCTCGGATAAGCCCGAGAGGTGTAAAAAAAAGTGTGGCGGACCGTCCAGTGAGGTCAGAGGTCAGAAAAGTGCCGTTTTCAGACAACAGTGGACACTGGACAGGCACCGGTGGACACTGCCGACACTTCTGACATACGCACGCGTGCGGGGACACCTCCCCTACAACGCCACACTCTCGGATAAGCCCGAGAGGTGTAAAGAAAAGTGTGGCGGACCGTCCAGTGAGGTCAGAGGTCAGAAAAGTGCAGTTTTCAGACAACGGTGGACACTGGACCGGCGCCGGCGGACACTGCCGACACTTCTGACATACGCACGCGTGCGGGGACACCTCCCCTACAACGCCACACTCTCGGATAAGCCCGAGAGGTGTAAAGAAAAGTGTGGCGGACCGTCCAGTGAGGTCAGAGGTCAGAAAAGTGCAGTTTTCAGACAACGGTGGACACTGGACCGGCGCCGGCGGACACTGCCGACACTTCTGAAATACGCACGCGTGCGGGGACACTTCCCCTACGACGCCACACTCTCGGATAAGCCCGAGAGATGTAAAAAAAAGTGTGGCGGACCGTCCAGTGAGGTCAGAGGTCAGAAAAGTGCAGTTTTCAGACAACGGTGGACACTGGACCGGCGCCGGCGGACACTGCCGACACTTCTGACATACGCACGCGTGCAGGGACACCTCCCCTACAACGCCAGACTCTCGGATAAGCCCGAGAGGTGTAAAGAAAAGTGTGGCGGACCGTCCAGTGAGGTCAGAGGTCAGAAAAGTGCAGTTTTCAGACAACGCTGGACACTGGACCGGCGCCGGCGGACACTGCCGACACTTCTGACATACGCACGCGTGCGGGGACACCTCCCCTACAACGCCACACTCTCGGATAAGCCCGAGAGATGTAAAAAAAAGTGTGGCGGACCGTCCAGTGAGGTCAGAGGTCAGAAAAGTGCAGTTTTCAGACAACGGTGGACACTGGACCGGCGCCGGCGGACACTGCCGACACTTCTGACATACGCACGCGTGCGGGGACACCTCCCCTACAACGCCAGACTTTCGGATAAGCCCGAGAGGTGTAAAGAAAAGTGTGGCGGACCGTCCAGTGAGGTCAGAGGTCAGAAAAGTGCCGTTTTCATACAACAGTGGACACTGGACAGGCACCGGTGGACACTGCCGACACTTCTGACATACGCACGCGTGCGGGGACACCTCCCCTACAACGCCACACTCTCGGATAAGCCCGAGAGGTGTAAAGAAAAGTGTGGCGGACCGTCCAGTGAGGTCAGAGGTCAGAAAAGTGCAGTTTTCAGACAACGGTGGACACTGGACCGGCGCCGGCGGACACTGCCGACACTTCTGACATACGCACGCGTGCGGGGACACCTCCCCTACAACGCCAGACTCTCGGATAAGCCCGAGAGGTGTAAAGAAAAGTGTGGCGGACCGTCCAGTGAGTTCAGAGGTCAGAAAAGTGCAGTTTTCAGACAACGGTGGACACTGGACCGGCGCCGGCGGACACTGCCGACAATTCTGACATACGCACGCGTGCGGGGACACCTCCCCTACAACGCCACACTCTCGGATAAGCCCGAGAGATGTAAAAAAAAGTGTGGCGGACCGTCCAGTGAGGTCAGAGGTCAGAAAAGTGCAGTTTTCAGACAACGGTGGACACTGGACCGGCGCCGGTGGACACTGCCGACACTTCTGACATACGCACGCGTGCGGGGACACCTCCCCTACAACGCCACACTCTCGGATAAGCCCGAGAGATGTAAAAAAAAGTGTGGCGGACCGTCCAGTGAGGTCAGAGGTCAGAAAAGTGCAGTTTTCAGACAACGGTGGACACTGGACCGGCGCCGGCGGACACTGCCGACACTTCTGACATACGCACGCGTGCGGGGACACCTCCCCTACAACGCCAGACTCTCGGATAAGCCCGAGAGGTGTAAAAAAAAGTGTGGCGGACCGTCCAGTGAGGTCAGAGGTCAGAAAAGTGCCGTTTTCAGACAACAGTGGACACTGGACAGGCACCGGTGGACACTGCCGACACTTCTGACATACGCACGCGTGCGGGGACACCTCCCCTACAACGCCACACTCTCGGATAAGCCCGAGAGGTGTAAAGAAAAGTGTGGCGGACCGTCCAGTGAGGTCAGAGGTCAGAAAAGTGCAGTTTTCAGACAACGGTGGACACTGGACCGGCGCCGGCGGACACTGCCGACACTTCTGACATACGCACGCGTGCGGGGACACCTCCCCTACAACGCCAGACTCTCGGATAAGCCCGAGAGGTGTAAAAAAAAGTGTGGCGGACCGTCCAGTGAGGTCAGAGGTCAGAAAAGTAACGTTTTCAGACAACAGTGGACACTGGACAGGCACCGGTGGACACTGCCGGCACTTCTGACATACGCACGCGTGCGGGGACACCTCCCCTACAACGCCACACTCTCGGATAAGCCCGAGAGGTGTAAAGAAAAGTGTGGCGGACCGTCCAGTGAGGTCAGAGGTCAGAAAAGTGCAGTTTTCAGACAACGGTGGACACTGGACCGGCGCCGGCGGACACTGCCGACACTTCTGACATACGCACGCGTGCGGGGACACCTCCCCTACAACGCCAGACTCTCGGATAAGCCCGAGAGGTGTAAAGAAAAGTGTGGCGGACCGTCCAGTGAGGTCAGAGGTCAGAAAAGTGCCGTTTTCAGACAACGGTGGACACTGGACCGGCGCCGGCGGACACTGCCGACACTTCTGACATACGCACGCGTGCGGGGACACCTCCCCTACAACGCCACACTCTCGGATAAGCCCGAGAGGTGTAAAGAAAAGTGTGGCGGACCGTCCAGTGAGGTCAGAGGTCAGAAAAGTGCAGTTTTCAGACAACGGTGGACACTGGACCGGCGCCGGCGGACACTGCCGACACTTCTGACATACGCACGCGTGCGGGGACACCTCCCCTACAACGCCACACTCTCGGATAAGCCCGAGAGATGTAAAAAAAAGTTTGGCGGACCGTCCAGTGAGGTCAGAGGTCAGAAAAGTGCAGTTTTCAGACAACGGTGGACACTGGACCGGCGCCGGTGGACACTGCCGACACTTCTGACATACGCACGCGTGCGGGGACACCTCCCCTACAACGCCACACTCTCGGATAAGCCCGAGAGGTGTAAAGAAAAGTGTGGCGGACCGTCCAGTGAGGTCAGAGGTCAGAAAAGTGCAGTTTTCAGACAACGGTGGACACTGGACCGGCGCCGGCGGACACTGCCGACACTTCTGACATACGCACGCGTGCGGGGACACCTCCCCTACAACGCCAGACTCTCGGATAAGCCCGAGAGGTGTAAAGAAAAGTGTGGCGGACCGTCCAGTGAGGTCAGAGGTCAGAAAAGTGCAGTTTTCAGACAACGGTGGACACTGGACCGGCGCCGGCCGACACTGCCGACACTTCTTTTTTTTTTTTAAATCTTTTTATTGTTTTTCAGAGTCATCAATGTCAATCAGCATTTTATACATATGTGGTCGTGGATTTCCATGTTAGCATTTAGAAAATAATAATAATAATCAGAAATGTCAGGGGGATAAAAAAAAGAATAAAGTAAATAAATAAAATAAAATGAAATAAAAAAATAAAGTAAAAAAAATAAATATATATATATATATATGCACATATACACACACATATACCAACATATACATACATACATACACACCTATATGTACGTACATATACATACACATATAATAATGGTGATAGTGATAATAATAGTCGTAATGTCCAATTTTTCATATTTACAGCATTATATCAGGAGAGAAATTAAACACATTGCTCAGTCTCAGTACAATTCATAATAATTACACTTCCCATAGTATTTACTGGACTTATTAAAGTCATGGTCTCTGAGTTTCTTGCTTGGCGACCATAAAGACCTGTGTATGTCCCGGGTATGGACTGTGTGCTTGCTCCCATGGTAACCGAGACAGTTATGACCCTTAAAGTTTAAAGATTGAGAGGCAGGAAAATTGGTAATTTAAAAGATAAGGGGATGTTAAGTCCTTGCCACCAGCACATAAGATTAGAATCCTAATAAACATAGATCGTAAACCATGAACCCCTTCATTCTATTGGTCGGGGGGAATATTTATATTTTTTAAGTAGTTCAAGAAGGGGTTCCAGGAAACATAAAATAGATTTTTTTTGACCTCTTAAGGCAAATTTGATTTTTTTCCAGTTTAAGGAAGTGCATTATGTCTTTGATCCAACGTAAGTGTGATGGCGGTGTGACTTTTTTCCATTCTAGGAGTATTATGCGTCTTGCAAGGAGAGTTGTGAACGCCATAACATCCAACGTTATTTTGTTTAGGTGATTATTGATAGGTGCAAGCCCAAAGAGTGCGATCAGTGGGCACGGTTCAATGTGCGTTTCGAATATTTCTGAGAATGCTTTAAAAATTTTGGACCAGAAACATGACAGGCTGGGGCATTGCCAGAACATGTGTATAAGTGTTGCTGGAGCAGCCTTACAACGTTCGCAAGTTGCATCGGCGTCTTTATACATTTCCCTCAGTCTCGATTTTGTCCAGTATGTACGATGTAGGAGTTTAAATTGAATCAATGCGTGTTTGGCACAGATGGAAGATGAGTGTACTCTTTCTAGGACTTGTTTCCATTCGACATCAGAGAATCTGTGATCCAGGTCCGTTTCCCATTGGGTTTTTATTTTTGAAATAGATGGACAGTGGAGGTTGAAAATAGATGCGTATATGGTAGATATCTTAGCACTGTTGTCTAATCCCTGTTCTATTATTGTGTCTATAACAGATGCTATTGGTGGGGCTGGAAAGGTGTTGAAATGATGCTGTACAAAATTTCGGACTTGCAAGTACCGGAAAAAGTGTGTGTTAGGAAGTGTATATTTTTCAGATAGCTGAGCAAATGAGGCAAAGGTATTTCTGATGAATAAGTCAAAGACTGTAGTTATACCTTTTTCCTTCCAGAGGTAGAAGGCCCTGGCCTCACAGGAGGGCGGGAATAAGTGGTTGTTGTGAATGGTTGTGTATATTGAGGTTGAAAGCAGATGAAAATGTCTTCTGAATTGTATCCAAATCCTGAGTGAGTTTTTAACAACTATGTTAGTGGTGTAGATTTTGATGTTTAAGGGTGGTGGGGAAGACAACAGTGCTGGCAGTGATGATGAATTGCATGAGGAAGTTTCAATTTGTAGCCATGCGGGGTGTTCATTATTGTTTTGTCGATGCAACCAGTATGTCATGTTTCTGATGTTAGCAGACCAATAGTATAGTTGTATGTTTGGAAGTGCAAGACCGCCAAGGTTCTTTGGTCTTTGTAGGAGTGCTTTGCGTAGTCGTGGTGTTTTTTTATTCCAAATGTAGGAGGTGATTAGTTGATCTAATGTATTAAAGTAAGATTTGGGTATAAAAACTGGTATAGACTGAAATAAGTGAGTAAATTTTGGGAGCAAGTTCATTTTTATAGAGTTTATACGACCCGAGAGGGATAGCGGTAATAGGGACCAGCGTTCAAGATCCTGCTTAGTTTTCTCTAGGAGCACAGCAAAGTTGGCTTTAAAAAGGTCTTTATAGTGACGGGTTACTACTATGCCAAGGTATGTAAATTGATTTGAGACCAGTTTGAATGGTAGGTCCGCAATATTTTGGTTTGAAGTGACTGAGTTAAGTGTAATCATTTCACTTTTCTCTAGGTTTAACTTGTATCCTGAGGCTTTTCCAAAATTTGATATGATATTCAAGATGGGTGGGACAGATTCCGATGGTTCCGAGATATATAGTATGATGTCATCAGCATATAGTGAAATTTTATGTTCATGACCCCCTCTAAAAACGCCACGCACCCCCTGGTTGTTGCGTATGGCAATGGCCAGAGGTTCAATGGCTACGGCAAACAGCAGTGCGGAGAGTGGACAGCCCTGTCTTGTTCCTCGTTTAAGAGGGAAGTATGCTGACAGTATGTCATTCGATCTGACTGAGGCCAATGGGGCTCTATATATCATTTTGATCCAGGAGATGAAGTTATTTCCGAAGCCAAAATGTTGTAGTGTGCTAAGTAGATAATCCCATTCAATCCGATCGAATGCCTTTTCGGCGTCCATCGAGATGACTACTTCCGGTATAGCTATTAGTGGTTTAGTGTATATGATATTAAACAAACGTCGCAGGTTGGAGAAGGAGAGCCTATTCTTTATAAAGCCTGTTTGGTCTAAGGAGATTATGGACGGCAGTGCAACTTCTAGGCGGCGTGCAAGTACTTTTGCAAGAATCTTATAGTCTACATTCAAGAGTGAAATGGGTCGATATGAGCTGCAATCTAGAGGGTTTTTGTTTTTCTTTAGAAAACTTCTGCCGACACTTCTGACATACGCACGCGTGCGGGGACACCTCCCCTACAACGCCAGACTCTCGGATAAGCCCGAGAGGTGTAAAGAAAAGTGTGGCGGACCGTCCAGTGAGGTCAGAGGTCAGAAAAGTGCAGTTTTCAGACAACGGTGGACACTGGACCGGCGCCGGCGGACACTGCCGACACTTCTGACATATGCACGCGTGCGGGGACACCTCCCCTACAACGCCACACTCTCGGATAAGCCCGAGAGATGTAAAAAAAAGTGTGGCGGACCGTCCAGTGAGGTCAGAGGTCAGAAAAGTGCAGTTTTCAGACAACGGTGGACACTGGACCGGCGCCGGCGGACACTGCCGACACTTCTGACATACGCACGCGTGCGGGGACACCTCCCCTACAACGCCACACTCTCGGATAAGCCCGAGAGATGTAAAAAAAAGTGTGGCGGACCGTCCAGTGAGGTCAGAGGTCAGAAAAGTGCAGTTTTCAGACAACGGTGGACACTGGACCGGCGCCGGCGGACACTGCCGACACTTCTGACATACGCACGCGTGCGGGGACACCTCCCCTACAACGCCAGACTCTCGGATAAGCCCGAGAGGTGTAAAAAAAAGTGTGGCGGACCGTCCAGTGAGGTCAGAGGTCAGAAAAGTGCCGTTTTCAGACAACAGTGGACACTGGACAGGCACCGGTGGACACTGCCGACACTTCTGACATACGCACGCGTGCGGGGACACCTCCCCTACAACGCCACACTCTCGGATAAGCCCGAGAGGTGTAAAGAAAAGTGTGGCGGACCGTCCAGTGAGGTCAGAGGTCAGAAAAGTGCAGTTTTCAGACAACGGTGGACACTGGACCGGCGCCGGCGGACACTGCCGACACTTCTGACATACGCACGCGTGCGGGGACACCTCCCCTACAACGCCACACTCTCGGATAAGCCCGAGAGATGTAAAAAAAAGTGTGGCGGACCGTCCAGTGAGGTCAGAGGTCAGAAAAGTGCAGTTTTCAGACAACGGTGGACACTGGACCGGCGCCGGCGGACACTGCCGACACTTCTGACATACGCACGCGTGCGGGGACACCTCCCCTACAACGCCACACTCTCGGATAAGCCCGAGAGATGTAAAAAAAAGTTTGGCGGACCGTCCAGTGAGGTCAGAGGTCAGAAAAGTGCAGTTTTCAGACAACGGTGGACACTGGACCGGCGCCGGCGGACACTGCCGACACTTCTGACATACGCACGCGTGCGGGGACACCTCCCCTACAACGCCACACTCTCGGATAAGCCCGAGAGGTGTAAAGAAAAGTGTGGCGGACCGTCCAGTGAGGTCAGAGGTCAGAAAAGTGCAGTTTTCAGACAACGGTGGACACTGGACCGGCGCCGGCGGACACTGCCGACACTTCTGACATACGCACGCGTGCGGGGACACCTCCCCTACAACGCCACACTCTCGGATAAGCCCGAGAGATGTAAAAAAAAGTGTGGCGGACCGTCCAGTGAGGTCAGAGGTCAGAAAAGTGCAGTTTTCAGACAACGGTGGACACTGGACCGGCGCCGGCGGACACTGCCGACACTTCTGACATACGCACGCGTGCGGGGACACCTCCCCTACAACGCCACACTCTCGGATAAGCCCGAGAGGTGTAAAGAAAAGTGTGGCGGACCGTCCAGTGAGGTCAGAGGTCAGAAAAGTGCAGTTTTCAGACAACGGTGGACACTGGACCGGCGCCGGCGGACACTGCCGACACTTCTGACATACGCACGCGTGCGGGGACACCTCCCCTACAACGCCAGACTCTCGGATAAGCCCGAGAGGTGTAAAAAAAAGTGTGGCGGACCGTCCAGTGAGGTCAGAGGTCAGAAAAGTGCAGTTTTCAGACAACGGTGGACACTGGACCGGCGCCGGCGGACACTGCCGACACTTCTGACATACGCACGCGTGCGGGGACACCTCCCGTACAACGCCACACTCTCGGATAAGCCCGAGAGATGTAAAAAAAAGTGTGGCGGACCGTCCAGTGAGGTCAGAGGTCAGAAAAGTGCAGTTTTCAGACAACGGTGGACACTGGACCGGCGCCGGCGGACACTGCCGACACTTCTGACATACGCACGCGTGCGGGGACACCTCCCCTACAACGCCACACTCTCGGATAAGCCCGAGAGATGTAAAAAAAAGTGTGGCGGACCGTCCAGTGAGGTCAGAGGTCAGAAAAGTGCAGTTTTCAGACAACGGTGGACACTGGACCGGCGCCGGCGGACACTGCCGACACTTCTGACATACGCACGCGTGCGGGGACACCTCCCCTACAACGCCAGACTCTCGGATAAGCCCGAGAGGTGTAAAAAAAAGTGTGGCGGACCGTCCAGTGAGGTCAGAGGTCAGAAAAGTGCCGTTTTCAGACAACAGTGGACACTGGACAGGCACCGGTGGACACTGCCGACACTTCTGACATACGCACGCGTGCGGGGACACCTCCCCTACAACGCCACACTCTCGGATAAGCCCGAGAGGTGTAAAGAAAAGTGTGGCGGACCGTCCAGTGAGGTCAGAGGTCAGAAAAGTGCAGTTTTCAGACAACGGTTGACACTGGACCGGCGCCGGCGGACACTTCTGACATACGCACGCGTGCGGGGACACCTCCCCTACAACGCCAGACTCTCGGATAAGCCCGAGAGGTGTAAAGAAAAGTGTGGCGGACCGTCCAGTGAGGTCAGAGGTCAGAAAAGTGCAGTTTTCAGACAACGGTGGACACTGGACCGGCGCCGGCGGACACTGCCGACACTTCTGACATACGCACGCGTGCGGGGACACCTCCCCTACAACGCCAGACTCTCGGATAAGCCCGAGAGGTGTAAAGAAAAGTGTGGCGGACCGTCCAGTGAGGTCAGAGGTCAGAAAAGTGCAGTTTTCAGACAACGGTGGACACTGGACCGGCGCCGGCGGACACTGCCGACACTTCTGACATACGCACGCGTGCGGGGACACCTCCCCTACAACGCCACACTCTCGGATAAGCCCGAGAGATGTAAAAAAAAGTGTGGCGGACCGTCCAGTGAGGTCAGAGGTCAGAAAAGTGCAGTTTTCAGACAACGGTGGACACTGGACCGGCGCCGGCGGACACTGCCGACACTTCTGACATACGCACGCGTGCGGGGACACCTCCCCTACAACGCCACACTCTCGGATAAGCCCGAGAGGTGTAAAGAAAAGTGTGGCGGACCGTCCAGTGAGGTCAGAGGTCAGAAAAGTGCAGTTTTCAGACAACGGTGGACACTGGACCGGCGCCGGCGGACACTGCCGACACTTCTGACATACGCACGCGTGCGGGGACACCTCCCCTACAACGCCAGTCTCTCGGATAAGCCCGAGAGGTGTAAAAAAAAGTGTGGCGGACCGTCCAGTGAGGTCAGAGGTCAGAAAAGTGCCGTTTTCAGACAACAGTGGACACTGGACAGGCACCGGTGGACACTGCCGACACTTCTGACATACGCACGCGTGCGGGGACACCTCCCCTACAACGCCACACTCTCGGATAAGCCCGAGAGGTGTAAAGAAAAGTGTGGCGGACCGTCCAGTGAGGTCAGAGGTCAGAAAAGTGCAGTTTTCAGACAACGGTGGACACTGGACCGGCGACGGCGGACACTGCCGACACTTCTGACATACGCACGCGTGCGGGGACACCTCCCCTACAACGCCACACTCTCGGATAAGCCCGAGAGGTGTAAAGAAAAGTGTGGACACTGGACCGGCGCCGGTGGACACTGCCGACACTTCTGACATACGCACGCGTGCGGGGACACCTCCCCTACAACGCCAGACTCTCGGATAAGCCCGAGAGGTGTAAAAAAAAGTGTGGCGGACCGTCCAGTGAGGTCAGAGGTCAGAAAAGTGCCGTTTTCAGACAACAGTGGACACTGGACAGGCACCGGTGGACACTGCCGACACTTCTGACATACGCACGTGTGCGGGGACACCTCCCCTACAACGCCACACTCTCGGATAAGCCCGAGAGGTGTAAAGAAAAGTGTGGCGGACCGTCCAGTGAGGTCAGGGGTCAGAAAAGTGCAGTTTTCAGACAACGGTGGACACTGGACCGGCGCCGGCGGACACTGCCGACACTTCTGACATACGCACGCGTGCGGGGACACCTCCCCTACAACGCCACACTCTCGGATAAGCCCGAGAGATGTAAAAAAAAGTGTGGCGGACCGTCCAGTGAGGTCAGAGGTCAGAAAAGTGCAGTTTTCAGACAACGGTGGACACTGGACCGGCGCCGGCGGACACTGCCGACACTTCTGACATACGCACGCGTGCGGGGACACCTCCCCTACAACGCCACACTCTCGGATAAGCCCGAGAGGTGTAAAGAAAAGTGTGGCGGACCGTCCAGTGAGGTCAGAGGTCAGAAAAGTGCAGTTTTCAGACAACGGTGGACACTGGACCGGCGCCGGCGGACACTGCCGACACTTCTGACATACGCACGCGTGCGGGGACACCTCCCCTACAACGCCAGACTCTCGGATAAGCCCGAGAGGTGTAAAAAAAAGTGTGGCGGACCGTCCAGTGAGGTCAGAGGTCAGAAAAGTGCAGTTTTCAGACAACGGTGGACACTGGACCGGCGCCGGCGGACACTGCCGACACTTCTGACATACGCACGCGTGCGGGGACACCTCCCCTACAACGCCACACTCTCGGATAAGCCCGAGAGATGTAAAAAAAAGTGTGGCGGACCGTCCAGTGAGGTCAGAGGTCAGAAAAGTGCAGTTTTCAGACAACGGTGGACACTGGACCGGCGCCGGCGGACACTGCCGACACTTCTGACATACGCACGCGTGCGGGGACACCTCCCCTACAACGCCACACTCTCGGATAAGCCCGAGAGATGTAAAAAAAAGTGTGGCGGACCGTCCAGTGAGGTCAGAGGTCAGAAAAGTGCAGTTTTCAGACAACGGTGGACACTGGACCGGCGCCGGCGGACACTGCCGACACTTCTGACATACGCACGCGTGCGGGGACACCTCCCCTACAACGCCAGACTCTCGGATAAGCCCGAGAGGTGTAAAAAAAAGTGTGGCGGACCGTCCAGTGAGGTCAGAGGTCAGAAAAGTGCCGTTTTCAGACAACAGTGGACACTGGACAGAAACCGGTGGACACTGCCGACACTTCTGACATACGCACGCGTGCGGGGACACCTCCCCTACAACGCCAGACTCTCGGATAAGCCCGAGAGGTGTAAAGAAAAGTGTGGCGGACCGTCCAGTGAGGTCAGAGGTCAGAAAAGTGCAGTTTTCAGACAACGGTTGACACTGGACCGGCGCCGGCGGACACTTCTGACATACGCACGCGTGCGGGGACACCTCCCCTACAACGCCAGACTCTCGGATAAGCCCGAGAGGTGTAAAGAAAAGTGTGGCGGACCGTCCAGTGAGGTCAGAGGTCAGAAAAGTGCAGTTTTCAGACAACGGTGGACACTGGACCGGCGCCGGCGGACACTGCCGACACTTCTGACATACGCACGCGTGCGGGGACACCTCCCCTACAACGCCAGACTCTCGGATAAGCCCGAGAGGTGTAAAGAAAAGTGTGGCGGACCGTCCAGTGAGGTCAGAGGTCAGAAAAGTGCAGTTTTCAGACAACGGTGGACACTGGACCGGCGCCGGCGGACACTGCCGACACTTCTGACATACGCACGCGTGCGGGGACACCTCCCCTACAACGCCACACTCTCGGATAAGCCCGAGAGGTGTAAAGAAAAGTGTGGCGGACCGTCCAGTGAGGTCAGAGGTCAGAAAAGTGCAGTTTTCAGACAACGGTGGACACTGGACCGGCGCCGGCGGACACTGCCGACACTTCTGACATACGCACGCGTGCGGGGACACCTCCCCTACAACGCCAGACTCTCGGATAAGCCCGAGAGGTGTAAAGAAAAGTGTGGCGGACCGTCCAGTGAGGTCAGAGGTCAGAAAAGTGCAGTTTTCAGACAACGGTGGACACTGGACCGGCGCCGGCGGACACTGCCGACACTTCTGACATACGCACGCGTGCGGGGACACCTCCCCTACAACGCCACACTCTCGGATAAGCCCGAGAGGTGTAAAGAAAAGTGTGGCGAACCGTCCAGTGAGGTCAGAGGTCAGAAAAGTGCAGTTTTCAGACAACGGTGGACACTGGACCGGCGCCGGCGGACACTGCCGACACTTCTGACAAACGCACGCGTGCGGGGACACCTCCCCTACAACGCCAGACTCTCGGATAAGCCCGAGAGGTGTAAAGAAAAGTGTGGCGGACCGTCCAGTGAGGTCAGAGGTCAGAAAAGTGCAGTTTTCAGACAACGGTGGACACTGGACCGGCGCCGGCGGACACTGCCGACACTTCTGACATACGCACGCGTGCGGGGACACCTCCCCTACAACGCCAGACTCTCGGATAAGCCCGAGAGGTGTAAAGAAAAGTGTGGCGGACCGTCCAGTGAGGTCAGAGGTCAGAAAAGTGCAGTTTTCAGACAACGGTGGACACTGGACCGGCGCCGGCGGACACTGCCGACACTTCTGACATACGCACGCGTGCGGGGACACCTCCCCTACAACGCCACACTCTCGGATAAGCCCGAGAGATGTAAAAAAAAGTGTGGCGGACCGTCCAGTGAGGTCAGAGGTCAGAAAAGTGCAGTTTTCAGACAACGGTGGACACTGGACCGGCGCCGGCGGACACTGCCGACACTTCTGACATACGCACGCGTGCGTGGACACCTCCCCTACAACGCCAGACTCTCGGATAAGCCCGAGAGGTGTAAAGAAAAGTGTGGCGGACCGTCCAGTGAGGTCAGAGGTCAGAAAAGTGCAGTTTTCAGACAACGGTGGACACTGGACCGGCGCCGGCGGACACTGCCGACACTTCTGACATACGCACGCGTGCGGGGACACCTCCCCTACAACGCCACACTCTCGGATAAGCCCGAGAGGTGTAAAGAAAAGTGTGGCGGACCGTCCAGTGAGGTCAGAGGTCAGAAAAGTGCCGTTTTCAGACAACAGTGGACACTGGACAGGCACCGGTGGACACTGCCGACACTTCTGACATACGCACGCGTGCGGGGACACCTCCCCTACAACGCCACACTCTCGGATAAGCCCGAGAGGTGTAAAGAAAAGTGTGGCGGACCGTCCAGTGAGGTCAGAGGTCAGAAAAGTGCAGTTTTCAGACAACGGTGGACACTGGACCGGCGCCGGCGGACACTGCCGACACTTCTGACATACGCACGCGTGCGGGGACACCTCCCCTACAACGCCAGACTCTCGGATAAGCCCGAGAGATGTAAAAAAAAGTGTGGCGGACCGTCCAGTGAGGTCAGAGGTCAGAAAAGTGCAGTTTTCAGACAACGGTGGACACTGGACCGGCGCCGGCGGACACTGCCGACACTTCTGACATACGCACGCGTGCGGGGACACCTCCCCTACAACGCCACACTCTCGGATAAGCCCGAGAGGTGTAAAAAAAAGTGTGGCGGACCGTCCAGTGAGGTCAGAGGTCAGAAAAGTGCCGTTTTCAGACAACGGTGGACACTGGACCGGCGCCGGCGGACACTGCCGACACTTCTGACATACGCACGCGTGCGGGGACACCTCCCCTACAACGCCAGACTCTCGGATAAGCCCGAGAGGTGTAAAGAAAAGTGTGGCGGACCGTCCAGTGAGGTCAGAGGTCAGAAAAGTGCAGTTTTCAGACAACGGTGGACACTGGACCGGCGCCGGCGGACACTGCCGACACTTCTGACATACGCACGCGTGCGGGGACACCTCCCCTACAACGCCAGACTCTCGGATAAGCCCGAGAGGTGTAAAAAAAAGTGTGGCGGACCGTCCAGTGAGGTCAGAGGTCAGAAAAGTGCCGTTTTCAGACAACGGTGGACACTGGACCGGCGCCGGTGGACACTGCCGACACTTCTGACATACGCACGCGTGCGGGGACACCTCCCCTACAACGCCACACTCTCGGATAAGCCCGAGAGGTGTAAAGAAAAGTGTGGCGGACCGTCCAGTGAGGTCAGAGGTCAGAAAAGTGCAGTTTTCAGACAACGGTGGACACTGGACCGGCACCGGCGGACACTGCCGACACTTCTGACATACGCACGCGTGCGGGGACACCTCCCCTACAACGCCCCACTCTCGGATAAGCCCGAGAGGTGTAAAGAAAAGTGTGGCGGACCGTCCAGTGAGGTCAGAGGTCAGAAAAGTGCAGTTTTCAGACAACGGTGGACACTGGACCGGCGCCGGCGGACACTGCCGACACTTCTGACATACGCACGCGTGCGGGGACACCTCCCCTACAACGCCACACTCTCGGATAAGCCCGAGAGATGTAAAAAAAAGTGTGGCGGACCGTCCAGTGAGGTCAGAAAAGTGCAGTTTTCAGACAACGGTGGACACTGGACCGGCGCCGGCGGACACTGCCGACACTTCTGACTTACGCACGCGTGCGGGGACACCTCCCCTACAACGCCACACTCTCGGATAAGCCCGAGAGGTGTAAAGAAAAGTGTGGCGGACCGTCCAGTGAGGTCAGAGGTCAGAAAAGTGCAGTTTTCAGACAACGGTGGACACTGGACCGGCGCCGGCGGACACTGCCGACACTTCTGACATACGCACGCGTGCGGGGACACCTCCCCTACAACGCCAGACTCTCGGATAAGCCCGAGAGGTGTAAAGAAAAGTGTGGCGGACCGTCCAGTGAGGTCAGAGGTCAGAAAAGTGCAGTTTTCAGACAACGGTGGACACTGGACCGGCGCCGGCGGACACTGCCGACACTTCTGACATACGCACACGTGCGGGGACACCTCCCCTACAACGCCACACTCTCGGATAAGCCCGAGAGGTGTAAAGAAAAGTGTGGCGGACCGTCCAGTGAGGTCAGAGGTCAGAAAAGTGCAGTTTTCAGACAACGGTGGACACTGGACCGGCGCCGGCGGACACTGCCGACACTTCTGACATACGCACGCGTGCGGGGACACCTCCCCTACAACGCCAGACTCTCGGATAAGCCCGAGAGGTGTAAAGAAAAGTGTGGCGGACCGTCCAGTGAGGTCAGAGGTCAGAAAAGTGCAGTTTTCAGACAACGGTGGACACTGGACCGGCGCCGGCGGACACTGCCGACACTTTTGACATACGCACGCGTGCGGGGACACCTCCCCTACAACGCCACACTCTCGGATAAGCCCGAGAGATGTAAAAAAAAGTGTGGCGGACCGTCCAGTGAGGTCAGAGGTCAGAAAAGTGCAGTTTTCAGACAACGGTGGACACTGGACCGGCGCCGGCGGACACTGCCGACACTTCTGACATACGCACGCGTGCGGGGACACCTCCCCTACAACGCCACACTCTCGGATAAGCCCGAGAGGTGTAAAGAAAAGTGTGGCGGACCGTCCAGTGAGGTCAGAGGTCAGAAAAGTGCAGTTTTCAGACAACGGCGGACACTGCCGACACTTCTGACATACGCACGCGTGCGGGGACACCTCCCCTACAACGCCAGTCTCTCGGATAAGCCCGAGAGGTGTAAAAAAAAGTGTGGCGGACCGTCCAGTGAGGTCAGAGGTCAGAAAAGTGCCGTTTTCAGACAACAGTGGACACTGGACAGGCACCGGTGGACACTGCCGACACTTCTGACATACGCACGCGTGCGGGGACACCTCCCCTACAACGCCACACTCTCGGATAAGCCCGAGAGGTGTAAAGAAAAGTGTGGCGGACCGTCCAGTGAGGTCAGAGGTCAGAAAAGTGCAGTTTTCAGACAACGGTGGACACTGGACCGGCGCCGGCGGACACTGCCGACACTTCTGACATACGCACGCGTGCGGGGACACCTCCCCTACAACGCCAGACTCTCGGATAAGCCCGAGAGGTGTAAAGAAAAGTGTGGACACTGGACCGGCGCCGGTGGACACTGCCGACACTTCTGACATACGCACGCGTGCGGGGACACCTCCCCTACAACGCCAGACTCTCGGATAAGCCCGAGAGGTGTAAAAAAAAGTGTGGCGGACCGTCCAGTGAGGTCAGAGGTCAGAAAAGTGCCGTTTTCAGACAACAGTGGACACTGGACAGGCACCGGTGGACACTGCCGACACTTCTGACATACGCACGCGTGCGGGGACACCTCCCCTACAACGCCACACTCTCGGATAAGCCCGAGAGGTGTAAAGAAAAGTGTGGCGGACCGTCCAGTGAGGTCAGGGGTCAGAAAAGTGCAGTTTTCAGACAACGGTGGACACTGGACCGGCGCCGGCGGACACTGCCGACACTTCTGACATACGCACGCGTGCGGGGACACCTCCCCTACAACGCCACACTCTCGGATAAGCCCGAGAGGTGTAAAGAAAAGTGTGGCGGACCGTCCAGTGAGGTCAGAGGTCAGAAAAGTGCAGTTTTCAGACAACGGTGGACACTGGACCGGCGCCGGCGGACACTGCCGACACTTCTGACATACGCACGCGTGCGGGGACACCTCCCCTACAACGCCACACTCTCGGATAAGCCCGAGAGGTGTAAAGAAAAGTGTGGCGGACCGTCCAGTGAGGTCAGAGGTCAGAAAAGTGCAGTTTTCAGACAACGGTGGACACTGGACCGGCGCCAGCGGACACTGCCGACACTTCTGACATACGCACGCGTGCGGGGACACCTCCCCTACAACGCCAGACTCTCGGATAAGCCCGAGAGGTGTAAAAAAAAGTGTGGCGGACCGTCCAGTGAGGTCAGAGGTCAGAAAAGTGCAGTTTTCAGACAACGGTGGACACTGGACCGGCGCCGGCGGACACTGCCGACACTTCTGACATACGCACGCGTGCGGGGACACCTCCCCTACAACGCCACACTCTCGGATAAGCCCGAGAGATGTAAAAAAAAGTGTGGCGGACCGTCCAGTGAGGTCAGAGGTCAGAAAAGTGCAGTTTTCAGACAACGGTGGACACTGGACCGGCGCCGGCGGACACTGCCGACACTTCTGACATACGCACGCGTGCGGGGACACCTCCCCTACAACGCCACACTCTCGGATAAGCCCGAGAGATGTAAAAAAAAGTGTGGCGGACCGTCCAGTGAGGTCAGAGGTCAGAAAAGTGCAGTTTTCAGACAACGGTGGACACTGGACCGGCGCCGGCGGACACTGCCGACACTTCTGACATACGCACGCGTGCGGGGACACCTCCCCTACAACGCCAGACTCTCGGATAAGCCCGAGAGGTGTAAAAAAAAGTGTGGCGGACCGTCCAGTGAGGTCAGAGGTCAGAAAAGTGCCGTTTTCAGACAACAGTGGACACTGGACAGGCACCGGTGGACACTGCCGACACTTCTGACATACGCACGCGTGCGGGGACACCTCCCCTACAACGCCACACTCTCGGATAAGCCCGAGAGGTGTAAAGAAAAGTGTGGCGGACCGTCCAGTGAGGTCAGAGGTCAGAAAAGTGCAGTTTTCAGACAACGGTGGACACTGGACCGGCGCCGGCGGACACTTCTGACATACGCACGCGTGCGGGGACACCTCCCCTACAACGCCACACTCTCGGATAAGCCCGAGAGGTGTAAAGAAAAGTGTGGCGGACCGTCCAGTGAGGTCAGAGGTCAGAAAAGTGCAGTTTTCAGACAACGGTGGACACTGGACCGGCGCCGGCGGACACTTCTGACATACGCACGCGTGCGGGGACACCTCCCCTACAACGCCACACTCTCGGATAAGCCCGAGAGGTGTAAAGAAAAGTGTGGCGGACCGTCCAGTGAGGTCAGAGGTCAGAAAAGTGCAGTTTTCAGACAACGGTGGACACTGGACCGGCGCCGGCGGACACTGCCGACACTTCTGACATACGCACGCGTGCGGGGACACCTCCCCTACAACGCCAGACTCTCGGATAAGCCCGAGAGGTGTAAAGAAAAGTGTGGCGGACCGTCCAGTGAGGTCAGAGGTCAGAAAAGTGCCGTTTTCAGACAACAGTGGACACTGGACAGGCACCGGTGGACACTGCCGACACTTCTGACATACGCACGCGTGCGGGGACACCTCCCCTACAACGCCACACTCTCGGATAAGCCCGAGAGGTGTAAAGAAAAGTGTGGCGGACCGTCCAGTGAGGTCAGAGGTCAGAAAAGTGCAGTTTTCAGACAACGGTGGACACTGGACCGGCGCCGGCGGACACTGCCGACACTTCTGACATACGCACGCGTGCGGGGACACCTCCCCTACAACGCCAGACTCTCGGATAAGCCCGAGAGGTGTAAAGAAAAGTGTGGACACTGGACCGGCGCCGGTGGACACTGCCGACACTTCTGACATACGCACGCGTGCGGGGACACCTCCCCTACAACGCCAGACTCTCGGATAAGCCCGAGAGGTGTAAAAAAAAGTGTGGCGGACCGTCCAGTGAGGTCAGAGGTCAGAAAAGTGCCGTTTTCAGACAACAGTGGACACTGGACAGGCACCGGTGGACACTGCCGACACTTCTGACATACGCACGCGTGCGGGGACACCTCCCCTACAACGCCACACTCTCGGATAAGCCCGAGAGGTGTAAAGAAAAGTGTGGCGGACCGTCCAGTGAGGTCAGGGGTCAGAAAAGTGCAGTTTTCAGACAACGGTGGACACTGGACCGGCGCCGGCGGACACTGCCGACACTTCTGACATACGCACGCGTGCGGGGACACCTCCCCTACAACGCCACACTCTCGGATAAGCCCGAGAGGTGTAAAGAAAAGTGTGGCGGACCGTCCAGTGAGGTCAGAGGTCAGAAAAGTGCAGTTTTCAGACAACGGTGGACACTGGACCGGCGCCGGCGGACACTGCCGACACTTCTGACATACGCACGCGTGCGGGGACACCTCCCCTACAACGCCACACTCTCGGATAAGCCCGAGAGGTGTAAAGAAAAGTGTGGCGGACCGTCCAGTGAGGTCAGAGGTCAGAAAAGTGCAGTTTTCAGACAACGGTGGACACTGGACCGGCGCCGGCGGACACTGCCGACACTTCTGACATACGCACGCGTGCGGGGACACCTCCCCTACAACGCCAGACTCTCGGATAAGCCCGAGAGGTGTAAAAAAAAGTGTGGCGGACCGTCCAGTGAGGTCAGAGGTCAGAAAAGTGCAGTTTTCAGACAACGGTGGACACTGGACAGGCACCGGTGGACACTGCCGACACTTCTGACATACGCACGCGTGCGGGGACACCTCCCCTACAACGCCACACTCTCGGATAAGCCCGAGAGGTGTAAAGAAAAGTGTGGCGGACCGTCCAGTGAGGTCAGAGGTCAGAAAAGTGCAGTTTTCAGACAACGGTGGACACTGGACCGGCGCCGGCGGACACTGCCGACACTTCTGACATACGCACGCGTGCGGGGACACCTCCCCTACAACGCCACACTCTCGGATAAGCCCGAGAGATGTAAAAAAAAGTGTGGCGGACCGTCCAGTGAGGTCAGAGGTCAGAAAAGTGCAGTTTTCAGACAACGGTGGACACTGGACCGGCGCCGGCGGACACTGCCGACACTTCTGACATACGCACGCGTGCGGGGACACCTCCCCTACAACGCCAGACTCTCGGATAAGCCCGAGAGGTGTAAAGAAAAGTGTGGCGGACCGTCCAGTGAGGTCAGAGGTCAGAAAAGTGCAGTTTTCAGACAACGGTGGACACTGGACCGGCGCCGGCGGACACTGCCGACACTTCTGACATACGCACGTGTGCGGGGACACCTCCCCTACAACGCCACACTCTCGGATAAGCCCGAGAGATGTAAAAAAAAGTGTGGCGGACCGTCCAGTGAGGTCAGAGGTCAGAAAAGTGCAGTTTTCAGACAACGGTGGACACTGGACCGGCGCCGGCGGGCACTGCCGACACTTCTGACATACGCACGCGTGCGGGGACACCTCCCCTACAACGCCACACTCTCGGATAAGCCCGAGAGATGTAAAAAAAAGTGTGGCGGACCGTCCAGTGAGGTCAGAGGTCAGAAAAGTGCAGTTTTCAGACAACGGTGGATACTGGACCGGCGCCGGCGGACACTGCCGACACTTCTGACATACGCACGCGTGCGGGGACACCTCCCCTACAACGCCAGACTCTCGGATAAGCCCGAGAGGTGTAAAGAAAAGTGTGGCGGACCGTCCAGTGAGGTCAGAGGTCAGAAAAGTGCAGTTTTCAGACAACGGTGGACACTGGACCGGCGCCGGCGGACACTGCCGACACTTCTGACATACGCACGCGTGCGGGGACACCTCCCCTACAACGCCAGACTCTCGGATAAGCCCGAGAGGTGTAAAGAAAAGTGTGGCGGACCGTCCAGTGAGGTCAGAGGTCAGAAAAGTGCAGTTTTCAGACAACGGTGGACACTGGACCGGCGCCGGCGGACACTGCCGACACTTCTGACATACGCACGCGTGCGGGGACACCTCCCCTACAACGCCACACTCTCGGATAAGCCCGAGAGATGTAAAAAAAAGTGTGGCGGACCGTCCAGTGAGGTCAGAGGTCAGAAAAGTGCAGTTTTCAGACAACGGTGGACACTGGACCGGCGCCGGCGGACACTGCCGACACTTCTGACATACGCACGCGTGCGGGGACACCTCCCCTACAACGCCACACTCTCGGATAAGCCCGAGAGATGTAAAAAAAAGTGTGGCGGACCGTCCAGTGAGGTCAGAGGTCAGAAAAGTGCAGTTTTCAGACAACGGTGGACACTGGACCGGCGCCGGCGGACACTGCCGACACTTCTGACATACGCACGTGTGCGGGGACACCTCCCCTACAACGCCACACTCTCGGATAAGCCCGAGAGATGTAAAAAAAAGTGTGGCGGACCGTCCAGTGAGGTCAGAGGTCAGAAAAGTGCAGTTTTCAGACAACGGTGGACACTGGACCGGCGCCGGCGGACACTGCCGACACTTCTGACATACGCACGCGTGCGGGGACACCTCCCCTACAACGCCACACTCTCGGATAAGCCCGAGAGATGTAAAAAAAAGTGTGGCGGACCGTCCAGTGAGGTCAGAGGTCAGAAAAGTGCAGTTTTCAGACAACGGTGGATACTGGACCGGCGCCGGCGGACACTGCCGACACTTCTGACATACGCACGCGTGCGGGGACACCTCCCCTACAACGCCAGACTCTCGGATAAGCCCGAGAGGTGTAAAGAAAAGTGTGGCGGACCGTCCAGTGAGGTCAGAGGTCAGAAAAGTGCAGTTTTCAGACAACGGTGGACACTGGACCGGCGCCGGCGGACACTGCCGACACTTCTGACATACGCACGCGTGCGGGGACACCTCCCCTACAACGCCAGACTCTCGGATAAGCCCGAGAGGTGTAAAGAAAAGTGTGGCGGACCGTCCAGTGAGGTCAGAGGTCAGAAAAGTGCAGTTTTCAGACAACGGTGGACACTGGACCGGCGCCGGCGGACACTGCCGACACTTCTGACATACGCACGCGTGCGGGGACACCTCCCCTACAACGCCACACTCTCGGATAAGCCCGAGAGATGTAAAAAAAAGTGTGGCGGACCGTCCAGTGAGGTCAGAGGTCAGAAAAGTGCAGTTTTCAGACAACGGTGGACACTGGACCGGCGCCGGCGGACACTGCCGACACTTCTGACATACGCACGCGTGCGGGGACACCTCCCCTACAACGCCACACTCTCGGATAAGCCCGAGAGATGTAAAAAAAAGTGTGGCGGACCGTCCAGTGAGGTCAGAGGTCAGAAAAGTGCAGTTTTCAGACAACGGTGGACACTGGACCGGCGCCGGCGGACACTGCCGACACTTCTGACATACGCACGCGTGCGGGGACACCTCCCCTACAACGCCACACTCTCGGATAAGCCCGAGAGATGTAAAAAAAAGTGTGGCGGACCGTCCAGTGAGGTCAGAGGTCAGAAAAGTGCAGTTTTCAGACAACGGTGGATACTGGACCGGCGCCGGCGGACACTGCCGACACTTCTGACATACGCACGCGTGCGGGGACACCTCCCCTACAACGCCAGACTCTCGGATAAGCCCGAGAGGTGTAAAGAAAAGTGTGGCGGACCGTCCAGTGAGGTCAGAGGTCAGAAAAGTGCAGTTTTCAGACAACGGTGGACACTGGACCGGCGCCGGCGGACACTGCCGACACTTCTGACATACGCACGCGTGCGGGGACACCTCCCCTACAACGCCAGACTCTCGGATAAGCCCGAGAGGTGTAAAGAAAAGTGTGGCGGACCGTCCAGTGAGGTCAGAGGTCAGAAAAGTGCAGTTTTCAGACAACGGTGGACACTGGACCGGCGCCGGCGGACACTGCCGACACTTCTGACATACGCACGCGTGCGGGGACACCTCCCCTACAACGCCACACTCTCGGATAAGCCCGAGAGGTGTGAAGAAAAGTGTGGCGGACCGTCCAGTGAGGTCAGAAAAGTGCAGTTTTCAGACAACGGTGGACACTGGACCGGCGCCGGCGGACACTGCCGACACTTCTGACATACGCACGCGTGCGGGGACACCTCCCCTACAACGCCACACTCTCGGATAAGCCCGAGAGGTGTAAAGAAAAGTGTGGCGGACCGTCCAGTGAGGTCAGAGGTCAGAAAAGTGCAGTTTTCAGACAACGGTGGACACTGGACCGGCGCCGGCGGACACTGCCGACACTTCTGACATACGCACGCGTGCGGGGACACCTCCCCTACAACGCCAGACTCTCGGATAAGCCCGAGAGGTGTAAAGAAAAGTGTGGCGGACCGTCCAGTGAGGTCAGAGGTCAGAAAAGTGCAGTTTTCAGACAACGGTGGACACTGGACCGGCGCCGGCGGACACTGCCGACACTTCTGACATACGCACGCGTGCGGGGACACCTCCCCTACAACGCCACACTCTCGGATAAGCCCGAGAGGTGTAAAGAAAAGTGTGGCGGACCGTCCAGTGAGGTCAGAGGTCAGAAAAGTGCAGTTTTCAGACAACGGTGGACACTGGACCGGCGCCGGCGGACACTGCCGACACTTCTGACATACGCACGCGTGCGGGGACACCTCCCCTACAACGCCAGACTCTCGGATAAGCCCGAGAGGTGTAAAGAAAAGTGTGGCGGACCGTCCAGTGAGGTCAGAGGTCAGAAAAGTGCCGTTTTCAGACAACAGTGGACACTGGACAGGCACCGGTGGACACTGCCGACACTTCTGACATACGCACGCGTGCGGGGACACCTCCCCTACAACGCCACACTCTCGGATAAGCCCGAGAGGTGTAAAGAAAAGTGTGGCGGACCGTCCAGTGAGGTCAGAGGTCAGAAAAGTGCAGTTTTCAGACAACGGTGGACACTGGACCGGCGCCGGCGGACACTTCTGACATACGCACGCGTGCGGGGACACCTCCCCTACAACGCCACACTCTCGGATAAGCCCGAGAGGTGTAAAGAAAAGTGTGGCGGACCGTCCAGTGAGGTCAGAGGTCAGAAAAGTGCAGTTTTCAGACAACGGTGGACACTGGACCGGCGCCGGCGGACACTTCTGACATACGCACGCGTGCGGGGACACCTCCCCTACAACGCCAGACTCTCGGATAAGCCCGAGAGGTGTAAAGAAAAGTGTGGCGGACCGTCCAGTGAGGTCAGAGGTCAGAAAAGTGCAGTTTTCAGACAACGGTGGACACTGGACCGGCGCCGGCGGACACTGCCGACACTTCTGACATACGCACGCGTGCGGGGACACCTCCCCTACAACGCCAGACTCTCGGATAAGCCCGAGAGGTGTAAAGAAAAGTGTGGCGGACCGTCCAGTGAGGTCAGAGGTCAGAAAAGTGCCGTTTTCAGACAACAGTGGACACTGGACAGGCACCGGTGGACACTGCCGACACTTCTGACATACGCACGCGTGCGGGGACACCTCCCCTACAACGCCACACTCTCGGATAAGCCCGAGAGGTGTAAAGAAAAGTGTGGCGGACCGTCCAGTGAGGTCAGAGGTCAGAAAAGTGCAGTTTTCAGACAACGGTGGACACTGGACCGGCGCCGGCGGACACTGCCGACACTTCTGACATACGCACGCGTGCGGGGACACCTCCCCTACAACGCCAGACTCTCGGATAAGCCCGAGAGGTGTAAAGAAAAGTGTGGACACTGGACCGGCGCCGGTGGACACTGCCGACACTTCTGACATACGCACGCGTGCGGGGACACCTCCCCTACAACGCCAGACTCTCGGATAAGCCCGAGAGGTGTAAAAAAAAGTGTGGCGGACCGTCCAGTGAGGTCAGAGGTCAGAAAAGTGCCGTTTTCAGACAACAGTGGACACTGGACAGGCACCGGTGGACACTGCCGACACTTCTGACATACGCACGCGTGCGGGGACACCTCCCCTACAACGCCACACTCTCGGATAAGCCCGAGAGGTGTAAAGAAAAGTGTGGCGGACCGTCCAGTGAGGTCAGGGGTCAGAAAAGTGCAGTTTTCAGACAACGGTGGACACTGGACCGGCGCCGGCGGACACTGCCGACACTTCTGACATACGCACGCGTGCGGGGACACCTCCCCTACAACGCCACACTCTCGGATAAGCCCGAGAGATGTAAAAAAAAGTGTGGCGGACCGTCCAGTGAGGTCAGAGGTCAGAAAAGTGCAGTTTTCAGACAACGGTGGACACTGGACCGGCGCCGGCGGACACTGCCGACACTTCTGACATACGCACGCGTGCGGGGACACCTCCCCTACAACGCCACACTCTCGGATAAGCCCGAGAGGTGTAAAGAAAAGTGTGGCGGACCGTCCAGTGAGGTCAGAGGTCAGAAAAGTGCAGTTTTCAGACAACGGTGGACACTGGACCGGCGCCGGCGGACACTGCCGACACTTCTGACATACGCACGCGTGCGGGGACACCTCCCCTACAACGCCAGACTCTCGGATAAGCCCGAGAGGTGTAAAAAAAAGTGTGGCGGACCGTCCAGTGAGGTCAGAGGTCAGAAAAGTGCAGTTTTCAGACAACGGTGGACACTGGACCGGCGCCGGCGGACACTGCCGACACTTCTGACATACGCACGCGTGCGGGGACACCTCCCCTACAACGCCAGACTCTCGGATAAGCCCGAGAGGTGTAAAGAAAAGTGTGGCGGACCGTCCAGTGAGGTCAGAGGTCAGAAAAGTGCAGTTTTCAGACAACGGTGGACACTGGACCGGCGCCGGCGGACACTGCCGACAATTCTGACATACGCACGCGTGCGGGGACACCTCCCCTACAACGCCACACTCTCGGATAAGCCCGAGAGATGTAAAAAAAAGTTTGGCGGACCGTCCAGTGAGGTCAGAGGTCAGAAAAGTGCAGTTTTCAGACAACGGTAGACACTGGACCGGCGCCGGCGGACACTGCTGACACTTCTGACATACGCACGCGTGCGGGGACACCTCCCCTACAACGCCACACTCTCGGATAAGCCCGAGAGATGTAAAAAAAAGTGTGGCGGACCGTCCAGTGAGGTCAGAGGTCAGAAAAGTGCAGTTTTCAGACAACGGTGGACACTGGACCGGCGCCGGCGGACACTGCCGACACTTCTGACATACGCACGCGTGCGGGGACACCTCCCCTACAACGCCAGACTCTCGGATAAGCCCGAGAGGTGTAAAGAAAAGTGTGGCGGACCGTCCAGTGAGGTCAGAGGTCAGAAAAGTGCAGTTTTCAGACAACGGTGGACACTGGACCGGCGCCGGCGGACACTGCCGACACTTCTGACATACGCACGCGTGCGGGGACACCTCCCCTACAACGCCAGACTCTCGGATAAGCCCGAGAGGTGTAAAGAAAAGTGTGGCGGACCGTCCAGTGAGGTCAGAGGTCAGAAAAGTGCAGTTTTCAGACAACGGTGGACACTGGACCGGCGCCGGCGGACACTGCCGACACTTCTGACATACGCACGCGTGCGGGGACACCTCCCCTACAACGCCACACTCTCGGATAAGCCCGAGAGGTGTGAAGAAAAGTGTGGCGGACCGTCCAGTGAGGTCAGAAAAGTGCAGTTTTCAGACAACGGTGGACACTGGACCGGCGCCGGCGGACACTGCCGACACTTCTGACATACGCACGCGTGCGGGGACACCTCCCCTACAACGCCACACTCTCGGATAAGCCCGAGAGGTGTAAAGAAAAGTGTGGCGGACCGTCCAGTGAGGTCAGAGGTCAGAAAAGTGCAGTTTTCAGACAACGGTGGACACTGGACCGGCGCCGGCGGACACTGCCGACACTTCTGACATACGCACGCGTGCGGGGACACCTCCCCTACAACGCCAGACTCTCGGATAAGCCCGAGAGGTGTAAAGAAAAGTGTGGCGGACCGTCCAGTGAGGTCAGAGGTCAGAAAAGTGCAGTTTTCAGACAACGGTGGACACTGGACCGGCGCCGGCGGACACTGCCGACACTTCTGACATACGCACGCGTGCGGGGACACCTCCCCTACAACGCCACACTCTCGGATAAGCCCGAGAGGTGTAAAGAAAAGTGTGGCGGACCGTCCAGTGAGGTCAGAGGTCAGAAAAGTGCAGTTTTCAGACAACGGTGGACACTGGACCGGCGCCGGCGGACACTGCCGACAATTCTGACATACGCACGCGTGCGGGGACACCTCCCCTACAACGCCACACTCTCGGATAAGCCCGAGAGATGTAAAAAAAAGTTTGGCGGACCGTCCAGTGAGGTCAGAGGTCAGAAAAGTGCAGTTTTCAGACAACGGTAGACACTGGACCGGCGCCGGCGGACACTGCTGACACTTCTGACATACGCACGCGTGCGGGGACACCTCCCCTACAACGCCACACTCTCGGATAAGCCCGAGAGATGTAAAAAAAAGTGTGGCGGACCGTCCAGTGAGGTCAGAGGTCAGAAAAGTGCAGTTTTCAGACAACGGTGGACACTGGACCGGCGCCGGCGGACACTGCCGACACTTCTGACATACGCACGCGTGCGGGGACACCTCCCCTACAACGCCAGACTCTCGGATAAGCCCGAGAGGTGTAAAAAAAAGTGTGGCGGACCGTCCAGTGAGGTCAGAGGTCAGAAAAGTGCCGTTTTCAGACAACAGTGGACACTGGACAGGCACCGGTGGACACTGCCGACACTTCTGACATACGCACGCGTGCGGGGACACCTCCCCTACAACGCCACACTCTCGGATAAGCCCGAGAGGTGTAAAGAAAAGTGTGGCGGACCGTCCAGTGAGGTCAGAGGTCAGAAAAGTGCAGTTTTCAGACAACGGTGGACACTGGACCGGCGCCGGCGGACACTGCCGACACTTCTGACATACGCACGCGTGCGGGGACACCTCCCCTACAACGCCACACTCTCGGATAAGCCCGAGAGGTGTAAAGAAAAGTGTGGCGGACCGTCCAGTGAGGTCAGAGGTCAGAAAAGTGCAGTTTTCAGACAACGGTGGACACTGGACCGGCGCCGGCGGACACTGCCGACAATTCTGACATACGCACGCGTGCGGGGACACCTCCCCTACAACGCCACACTCTCGGATAAGCCCGAGAGATGTAAAAAAAAGTTTGGCGGACCGTCCAGTGAGGTCAGAGGTCAGAAAAGTGCAGTTTTCAGACAACGGTAGACACTGGACCGGCGCCGGCGGACACTGCTGACACTTCTGACATACGCACGCGTGCGGGGACACCTCCCCTACAACGCCACACTCTCGGATAAGCCCGAGAGATGTAAAAAAAAGTGTGGCGGACCGTCCAGTGAGGTCAGAGGTCAGAAAAGTGCAGTTTTCAGACAACGGTGGACACTGGACCGGCGCCGGCGGACACTGCCGACACTTCTGACATACGCACGCGTGCGGGGACACCTCCCCTACAACGCCAGACTCTCGGATAAGCCCGAGAGGTGTAAAAAAAAGTGTGGCGGACCGTCCAGTGAGGTCAGAGGTCAGAAAAGTGCCGTTTTCAGACAACAGTGGACACTGGACAGGCACCGGTGGACACTGCCGACACTTCTGACATACGCACGCGTGCGGGGACACCTCCCCTACAACGCCACACTCTCGGATAAGCCCGAGAGGTGTAAAGAAAAGTGTGGCGGACCGTCCAGTGAGGTCAGAGGTCAGAAAAGTGCAGTTTTCAGACAACGGTGGACACTGGACCGGCGCCGGCGGACACTGCCGACACTTCTGACATACGCACGCGTGCGGGGACACCTCCCCTACAACGCCACACTCTCGGATAAGCCCGAGAGATGTAAAAAAAAGTGTGGCGGACCGTCCAGTGAGGTCAGAGGTCAGAAAAGTGCAGTTTTCAGACAACGGTGGACACTGGACCGGCGCCGGCGGACACTGCCGACACTTCTGACATACGCACGCGTGCGGGGACACCTCCCCTACAACGCCAGACTCTCGGATAAGCCCGAGAGGTGTAAAGAAAAGTGTGGCGGACCGTCCAGTGAGGTCAGAGGTCAGAAAAGTGCAGTTTTCAGACAACGGTGGACACTGGACCGGCGCCGGCGGACACTGCCGACACTTCTGACATACGCACGTGTGCGGGGACACCTCCCCTACAACGCCACACTCTCGGATAAGCCCGAGAGATGTAAAAAAAAGTGTGGCGGACCGTCCAGTGAGGTCAGAGGTCAGAAAAGTGCAGTTTTCAGACAACGGTGGACACTGGACCGGCGCCGGCGGACACTGCCGACACTTCTGACATACGCACGCGTGCGGGGACACCTCCCCTACAACGCCACACTCTCGGATAAGCCCGAGAGATGTAAAAAAAAGTGTGGCGGACCGTCCAGTGAGGTCAGAGGTCAGAAAAGTGCAGTTTTCAGACAACGGTGGATACTGGACCGGCGCCGGCGGACACTGCCGACACTTCTGACATACGCACGCGTGCGGGGACACCTCCCCTACAACGCCAGACTCTCGGATAAGCCCGAGAGGTGTAAAGAAAAGTGTGGCGGACCGTCCAGTGAGGTCAGAGGTCAGAAAAGTGCAGTTTTCAGACAACGGTGGACACTGGACCGGCGCCGGCGGACACTGCCGACACTTCTGACATACGCACGCGTGCGGGGACACCTCCCCTACAACGCCAGACTCTCGGATAAGCCCGAGAGGTGTAAAGAAAAGTGTGGCGGACCGTCCAGTGAGGTCAGAGGTCAGAAAAGTGCAGTTTTCAGACAACGGTGGACACTGGACCGGCGCCGGCGGACACTGCCGACACTTCTGACATACGCACGCGTGCGGGGACACCTCCCCTACAACGCCACACTCTCGGATAAGCCCGAGAGATGTAAAAAAAAGTGTGGCGGACCGTCCAGTGAGGTCAGAGGTCAGAAAAGTGCAGTTTTCAGACAACGGTGGACACTGGACCGGCGCCGGCGGACACTGCCGACACTTCTGACATACGCACGCGTGCGGGGACACCTCCCCTACAACGCCACACTCTCGGATAAGCCCGAGAGATGTAAAAAAAAGTGTGGCGGACCGTCCAGTGAGGTCAGAGGTCAGAAAAGTGCAGTTTTCAGACAACGGTGGATACTGGACCGGCGCCGGCGGACACTGCCGACACTTCTGACATACGCACGCGTGCGGGGACACCTCCCCTACAACGCCAGACTCTCGGATAAGCCCGAGAGGTGTAAAGAAAAGTGTGGCGGACCGTCCAGTGAGGTCAGAGGTCAGAAAAGTGCAGTTTTCAGACAACGGTGGACACTGGACCGGCGCCGGCGGACACTGCCGACACTTCTGACATACGCACGCGTGCGGGGACACCTCCCCTACAACGCCAGACTCTCGGATAAGCCCGAGAGGTGTAAAGAAAAGTGTGGCGGACCGTCCAGTGAGGTCAGAGGTCAGAAAAGTGCAGTTTTCAGACAACGGTGGACACTGGACCGGCGCCGGCGGACACTGCCGACACTTCTGACATACGCACGCGTGCGGGGACACCTCCCCTACAACGCCACACTCTCGGATAAGCCCGAGAGGTGTGAAGAAAAGTGTGGCGGACCGTCCAGTGAGGTCAGAAAAGTGCAGTTTTCAGACAACGGTGGACACTGGACCGGCGCCGGCGGACACTGCCGACACTTCTGACATACGCACGCGTGCGGGGACACCTCCCCTACAACGCCACACTCTCGGATAAGCCCGAGAGGTGTAAAGAAAAGTGTGGCGGACCGTCCAGTGAGGTCAGAGGTCAGAAAAGTGCAGTTTTCAGACAACGGTGGACACTGGACCGGCGCCGGCGGACACTGCCGACACTTCTGACATACGCACGCGTGCGGGGACACCTCCCCTACAACGCCAGACTCTCGGATAAGCCCGAGAGGTGTAAAGAAAAGTGTGGCGGACCGTCCAGTGAGGTCAGAGGTCAGAAAAGTGCAGTTTTCAGACAACGGTGGACACTGGACCGGCGCCGGCGGACACTGCCGACACTTCTGACATACGCACGCGTGCGGGGACACCTCCCCTACAACGCCAGACTCTCGGATAAGCCCGAGAGGTGTAAAGAAAAGTGTGGCGGACCGTCCAGTGAGGTCAGAGGTCAGAAAAGTGCAGTTTTCAGACAACGGTGGACACTGGACCGGCGCCGGCGGACACTGCCGACACTTCTGACATACGCACGCGTGCGGGGACACCTCCCCTACAACGCCAGACTCTCGGATAAGCCCGAGAGGTGTAAAGAAAAGTGTGGCGGACCGTCCAGTGAGGTCAGAGGTCAGAAAAGTGCCGTTTTCAGACAACAGTGGACACTGGACAGGCACCGGTGGACACTGCCGACACTTCTGACATACGCACGCGTGCGGGGACACCTCCCCTACAACGCCACACTCTCGGATAAGCCCGAGAGGTGTAAAGAAAAGTGTGGCGGACCGTCCAGTGAGGTCAGAGGTCAGAAAAGTGCAGTTTTCAGACAACGGTGGACACTGGACCGGCGCCGGCGGACACTTCTGACATACGCACGCGTGCGGGGACACCTCCCCTACAACGCCACACTCTCGGATAAGCCCGAGAGGTGTAAAGAAAAGTGTGGCGGACCGTCCAGTGAGGTCAGAGGTCAGAAAAGTGCAGTTTTCAGACAACGGTGGACACTGGACCGGCGCCGGCGGACACTTCTGACATACGCACGCGTGCGGGGACACCTCCCCTACAACGCCAGACTCTCGGATAAGCCCGAGAGGTGTAAAGAAAAGTGTGGCGGACCGTCCAGTGAGGTCAGAGGTCAGAAAAGTGCAGTTTTCAGACAACGGTGGACACTGGACCGGCGCCGGCGGACACTGCCGACACTTCTGACATACGCACGCGTGCGGGGACACCTCCCCTACAACGCCAGACTCTCGGATAAGCCCGAGAGGTGTAAAGAAAAGTGTGGCGGACCGTCCAGTGAGGTCAGAGGTCAGAAAAGTGCCGTTTTCAGACAACAGTGGACACTGGACAGGCACCGGTGGACACTGCCGACACTTCTGACATACGCACGCGTGCGGGGACACCTCCCCTACAACGCCACACTCTCGGATAAGCCCGAGAGGTGTAAAGAAAAGTGTGGCGGACCGTCCAGTGAGGTCAGAGGTCAGAAAAGTGCAGTTTTCAGACAACGGTGGACACTGGACCGGCGCCGGCGGACACTGCCGACACTTCTGACATACGCACGCGTGCGGGGACACCTCCCCTACAACGCCAGACTCTCGGATAAGCCCGAGAGGTGTAAAGAAAAGTGTGGACACTGGACCGGCGCCGGTGGACACTGCCGACACTTCTGACATACGCACGCGTGCGGGGACACCTCCCCTACAACGCCAGACTCTCGGATAAGCCCGAGAGGTGTAAAAAAAAGTGTGGCGGACCGTCCAGTGAGGTCAGAGGTCAGAAAAGTGCCGTTTTCAGACAACAGTGGACACTGGACAGGCACCGGTGGACACTGCCGACACTTCTGACATACGCACGCGTGCGGGGACACCTCCCCTACAACGCCACACTCTCGGATAAGCCCGAGAGGTGTAAAGAAAAGTGTGGCGGACCGTCCAGTGAGGTCAGGGGTCAGAAAAGTGCAGTTTTCAGACAACGGTGGACACTGGACCGGCGCCGGCGGACACTGCCGACACTTCTGACATACGCACGCGTGCGGGGACACCTCCCCTACAACGCCACACTCTCGGATAAGCCCGAGAGATGTAAAAAAAAGTGTGGCGGACCGTCCAGTGAGGTCAGAGGTCAGAAAAGTGCAGTTTTCAGACAACGGTGGACACTGGACCGGCGCCGGCGGACACTGCCGACACTTCTGACATACGCACGCGTGCGGGGACACCTCCCCTACAACGCCACACTCTCGGATAAGCCCGAGAGGTGTAAAGAAAAGTGTGGCGGACCGTCCAGTGAGGTCAGAGGTCAGAAAAGTGCAGTTTTCAGACAACGGTGGACACTGGACCGGCGCCGGCGGACACTGCCGACACTTCTGACATACGCACGCGTGCGGGGACACCTCCCCTACAACGCCAGACTCTCGGATAAGCCCGAGAGGTGTAAAAAAAAGTGTGGCGGACCGTCCAGTGAGGTCAGAGGTCAGAAAAGTGCAGTTTTCAGACAACGGTGGACACTGGACCGGCGCCGGCGGACACTGCCGACACTTCTGACATACGCACGCGTGCGGGGACACCTCCCCTACAACGCCAGACTCTCGGATAAGCCCGAGAGGTGTAAAGAAAAGTGTGGCGGACCGTCCAGTGAGGTCAGAGGTCAGAAAAGTGCAGTTTTCAGACAACGGTGGACACTGGACCGGCGCCGGCGGACACTGCCGACACTTCTGACATACGCACGCGTGCGGGGACACCTCCCCTACAACGCCACACTCTCGGATAAGCCCGAGAGGTGTAAAGAAAAGTGTGGCGGACCGTCCAGTGAGGTCAGAGGTCAGAAAAGTGCAGTTTTCAGACAACGGTGGACACTGGACCGGCGCCGGCGGACACTTCTGACATACGCACGCGTGCGGGGACACCTCCCCTACAACGCCAGACTCTCGGATAAGCCCGAGAGGTGTAAAGAAAAGTGTGGCGGACCGTCCAGTGAGGTCAGAGGTCAGAAAAGTGCAGTTTTCAGACAACGGTGGACACTGGACCGGCGCCGGCGGACACTGCCGACACTTCTGACATACGCACGCGTGCGGGGACACCTCCCCTACAACGCCAGACTCTCGGATAAGCCCGAGAGGTGTAAAGAAAAGTGTGGCGGACCGTCCAGTGAGGTCAGAGGTCAGAAAAGTGCCGTTTTCAGACAACAGTGGACACTGGACAGGCACCGGTGGACACTGCCGACACTTCTGACATACGCACGCGTGCGGGGACACCTCCCCTACAACGCCACACTCTCGGATAAGCCCGAGAGGTGTAAAGAAAAGTGTGGCGGACCGTCCAGTGAGGTCAGAGGTCAGAAAAGTGCAGTTTTCAGACAACGGTGGACACTGGACCGGCGCCGGCGGACACTGCCGACACTTCTGACATACGCACGCGTGCGGGGACACCTCCCCTACAACGCCAGACTCTCGGATAAGCCCGAGAGGTGTAAAGAAAAGTGTGGACACTGGACCGGCGCCGGTGGACACTGCCGACACTTCTGACATACGCACGCGTGCGGGGACACCTCCCCTACAACGCCAGACTCTCGGATAAGCCCGAGAGGTGTAAAAAAAAGTGTGGCGGACCGTCCAGTGAGGTCAGAGGTCAGAAAAGTGCCGTTTTCAGACAACAGTGGACACTGGACAGGCACCGGTGGACACTGCCGACACTTCTGACATACGCACGCGTGCGGGGACACCTCCCCTACAACGCCACACTCTCGGATAAGCCCGAGAGGTGTAAAGAAAAGTGTGGCGGACCGTCCAGTGAGGTCAGGGGTCAGAAAAGTGCAGTTTTCAGACAACGGTGGACACTGGACCGGCGCCGGCGGACACTGCCGACACTTCTGACATACGCACGCGTGCGGGGACACCTCCCCTACAACGCCACACTCTCGGATAAGCCCGAGAGATGTAAAAAAAAGTGTGGCGGACCGTCCAGTGAGGTCAGAGGTCAGAAAAGTGCAGTTTTCAGACAACGGTGGACACTGGACCGGCGCCGGCGGACACTGCCGACACTTCTGACATACGCACGCGTGCGGGGACACCTCCCCTACAACGCCACACTCTCGGATAAGCCCGAGAGGTGTAAAGAAAAGTGTGGCGGACCGTCCAGTGAGGTCAGAGGTCAGAAAAGTGCAGTTTTCAGACAACGGTGGACACTGGACCGGCGCCGGCGGACACTGCCGACACTTCTGACATACGCACGCGTGCGGGGACACCTCCCCTACAACGCCAGACTCTCGGATAAGCCCGAGAGGTGTAAAAAAAAGTGTGGCGGACCGTCCAGTGAGGTCAGAGGTCAGAAAAGTGCAGTTTTCAGACAACGGTGGACACTGGACCGGCGCCGGCGGACACTGCCGACACTTCTGACATACGCACGCGTGCGGGGACACCTCCCCTACAACGCCAGACTCTCGGATAAGCCCGAGAGGTGTAAAGAAAAGTGTGGCGGACCGTCCAGTGAGGTCAGAGGTCAGAAAAGTGCAGTTTTCAGACAACGGTGGACACTGGACCGGCGCCGGCGGACACTGCCGACACTTCTGACATACGCACGCGTGCGGGGACACCTCCCCTACAACGCCACACTCTCGGATAAGCCCGAGAGGTGTAAAGAAAAGTGTGGCGGACCGTCCAGTGAGGTCAGAGGTCAGAAAAGTGCAGTTTTCAGACAACGGTGGACACTGGACCGGCGCCGGCGGACACTGCCGACACTTCTGACATACGCACGCGTGCGGGGACACCTCCCCTACAACGCCAGACTCTCGGATAAGCCCGAGAGGTGTAAAGAAAAGTGTGGCGGACCGTCCAGTGAGGTCAGAGGTCAGAAAAGTGCAGTTTTCAGACAACGGTGGACACTGGACCGGCGCCGGCGGACACTGCCGACACTTCTGACATACGCACGCGTGCGGGGACACCTCCCCTACAACGCCAGACTCTCGGATAAGCCCGAGAGGTGTAAAGAAAAGTGTGGCGGACCGTCCAGTGAGGTCAGAGGTCAGAAAAGTGCCGTTTTCAGACAACAGTGGACACTGGACAGGCACCGGTGGACACTGCCGACACTTCTGACATACGCACGCGTGCGGGGACACCTCCCCTACAACGCCACACTCTCGGATAAGCCCGAGAGGTGTAAAGAAAAGTGTGGCGGACCGTCCAGTGAGGTCAGAGGTCAGAAAAGTGCAGTTTTCAGACAACGGTGGACACTGGACCGGCGCCGGCGGACACTTCTGACATACGCACGCGTGCGGGGACACCTCCCCTACAACGCCACACTCTCGGATAAGCCCGAGAGGTGTAAAGAAAAGTGTGGCGGACCGTCCAGTGAGGTCAGAGGTCAGAAAAGTGCAGTTTTCAGACAACGGTGGACACTGGACCGGCGCCGGCGGACACTTCTGACATACGCACGCGTGCGGGGACACCTCCCCTACAACGCCAGACTCTCGGATAAGCCCGAGAGGTGTAAAGAAAAGTGTGGCGGACCGTCCAGTGAGGTCAGAGGTCAGAAAAGTGCAGTTTTCAGACAACGGTGGACACTGGACCGGCGCCGGCGGACACTGCCGACACTTCTGACATACGCACGCGTGCGGGGACACCTCCCCTACAACGCCAGACTCTCGGATAAGCCCGAGAGGTGTAAAGAAAAGTGTGGCGGACCGTCCAGTGAGGTCAGAGGTCAGAAAAGTGCCGTTTTCAGACAACAGTGGACACTGGACAGGCACCGGTGGACACTGCCGACACTTCTGACATACGCACGCGTGCGGGGACACCTCCCCTACAACGCCACACTCTCGGATAAGCCCGAGAGGTGTGAAGAAAAGTGTGGCGGACCGTCCAGTGAGGTCAGAAAAGTGCAGTTTTCAGACAACGGTGGACACTGGACCGGCGCCGGCGGACACTGCCGACACTTCTGACATACGCACGCGTGCGGGGACACCTCCCCTACAACGCCACACTCTCGGATAAGCCCGAGAGGTGTAAAGAAAAGTGTGGCGGACCGTCCAGTGAGGTCAGAGGTCAGAAAAGTGCAGTTTTCAGACAACGGTGGACACTGGACCGGCGCCGGCGGACACTGCCGACACTTCTGACATACGCACGCGTGCGGGGACACCTCCCCTACAACGCCACACTCTCGGATAAGCCCGAGAGGTGTAAAGAAAAGTGTGGCGGACCGTCCAGTGAGGTCAGAGGTCAGAAAAGTGCAGTTTTCAGACAACGGTGGACACTGGACCGGCGCCGGCGGACACTGCCGACAATTCTGACATACGCACGCGTGCGGGGACACCTCCCCTACAACGCCACACTCTCGGATAAGCCCGAGAGATGTAAAAAAAAGTTTGGCGGACCGTCCAGTGAGGTCAGAGGTCAGAAAAGTGCAGTTTTCAGACAACGGTAGACACTGGACCGGCGCCGGCGGACACTGCTGACACTTCTGACATACGCACGCGTGCGGGGACACCTCCCCTACAACGCCACACTCTCGGATAAGCCCGAGAGATGTAAAAAAAAGTGTGGCGGACCGTCCAGTGAGGTCAGAGGTCAGAAAAGTGCAGTTTTCAGACAACGGTGGACACTGGACCGGCGCCGGCGGACACTGCCGACACTTCTGACATACGCACGCGTGCGGGGACACCTCCCCTACAACGCCAGACTCTCGGATAAGCCCGAGAGGTGTAAAAAAAAGTGTGGCGGACCGTCCAGTGAGGTCAGAGGTCAGAAAAGTGCCGTTTTCAGACAACAGTGGACACTGGACAGGCACCGGTGGACACTGCCGACACTTCTGACATACGCACGCGTGCGGGGACACCTCCCCTACAACGCCACACTCTCGGATAAGCCCGAGAGGTGTAAAGAAAAGTGTGGCGGACCGTCCAGTGAGGTCAGAGGTCAGAAAAGTGCAGTTTTCAGACAACGGTGGACACTGGACCGGCGCCGGCGGACACTGCCGACACTTCTGACATACGCACGCGTGCGGGGACACCTCCCCTACAACGCCACACTCTCGGATAAGCCCGAGAGATGTAAAAAAAAGTGTGGCGGACCGTCCAGTGAGGTCAGAGGTCAGAAAAGTGCAGTTTTCAGACAACGGTGGACACTGGACCGGCGCCGGCGGACACTGCCGACACTTCTGACATACGCACGCGTGCGGGGACACCTCCCCTACAACGCCAGACTCTCGGATAAGCCCGAGAGGTGTAAAGAAAAGTGTGGCGGACCGTCCAGTGAGGTCAGAGGTCAGAAAAGTGCAGTTTTCAGACAACGGTGGACACTGGACCGGCGCCGGCGGACACTGCCGACACTTCTGACATACGCACGTGTGCGGGGACACCTCCCCTACAACGCCACACTCTCGGATAAGCCCGAGAGATGTAAAAAAAAGTGTGGCGGACCGTCCAGTGAGGTCAGAGGTCAGAAAAGTGCAGTTTTCAGACAACGGTGGACACTGGACCGGCGCCGGCGGACACTGCCGACACTTCTGACATACGCACGCGTGCGGGGACACCTCCCCTACAACGCCACACTCTCGGATAAGCCCGAGAGATGTAAAAAAAAGTGTGGCGGACCGTCCAGTGAGGTCAGAGGTCAGAAAAGTGCAGTTTTCAGACAACGGTGGATACTGGACCGGCGCCGGCGGACACTGCCGACACTTCTGACATACGCACGCGTGCGGGGACACCTCCCCTACAACGCCAGACTCTCGGATAAGCCCGAGAGGTGTAAAGAAAAGTGTGGCGGACCGTCCAGTGAGGTCAGAGGTCAGAAAAGTGCAGTTTTCAGACAACGGTGGACACTGGACCGGCGCCGGCGGACACTGCCGACACTTCTGACATACGCACGCGTGCGGGGACACCTCCCCTACAACGCCAGACTCTCGGATAAGCCCGAGAGGTGTAAAGAAAAGTGTGGCGGACCGTCCAGTGAGGTCAGAGGTCAGAAAAGTGCAGTTTTCAGACAACGGTGGACACTGCCGACACTTCTGACATACGCACGCGTGCGGGGACACCTCCCCTACAACGCCAGACTCTCGGATAAGCCCGAGAGGTGTAAAAAAAAGTGTGGCGGACCGTCCAGTGAGGTCAGAGGTCAGAAAAGTGCCGTTTTCAGACAACAGTGGACACTGGACAGGCACCGGTGGACACTGCCGACACTTCTGACATACGCACGCGTGCGGGGACACCTCCCCTACAACGCCACACTCTCGGATAAGCCCGAGAGGTGTAAAGAAAAGTGTGGCGGACCGTCCAGTGAGGTCAGAGGTCAGAAAAGTGCAGTTTTCAGACAACGGTGGACACTGGACCGGCGCCGGCGGACACTGCCGACACTTCTGACATACGCACGCGTGCGGGGACACCTCCCCTACAACGCCACACTCTCGGATAAGCCCGAGAGATGTAAAAAAAAGTGTGGCGGACCGTCCAGTGAGGTCAGAGGTCAGAAAAGTGCAGTTTTCAGACAACGGTGGACACTGGACCGGCGCCGGCGGACACTGCCGACACTTCTGACATACGCACGCGTGCGGGGACACCTCCCCTACAACGCCAGACTCTCGGATAAGCCCGAGAGGTGTAAAGAAAAGTGTGGCGGACCGTCCAGTGAGGTCAGAGGTCAGAAAAGTGCAGTTTTCAGACAACGGTGGACACTGGACCGGCGCCGGCGGACACTGCCGACACTTCTGACATACGCACGTGTGCGGGGACACCTCCCCTACAACGCCACACTCTCGGATAAGCCCGAGAGATGTAAAAAAAAGTGTGGCGGACCGTCCAGTGAGGTCAGAGGTCAGAAAAGTGCAGTTTTCAGACAACGGTGGACACTGGACCGGCGCCGGCGGACACTGCCGACACTTCTGACATACGCACGCGTGCGGGGACACCTCCCCTACAACGCCACACTCTCGGATAAGCCCGAGAGATGTAAAAAAAAGTGTGGCGGACCGTCCAGTGAGGTCAGAGGTCAGAAAAGTGCAGTTTTCAGACAACGGTGGATACTGGACCGGCGCCGGCGGACACTGCCGACACTTCTGACATACGCACGCGTGCGGGGACACCTCCCCTACAACGCCAGACTCTCGGATAAGCCCGAGAGGTGTAAAGAAAAGTGTGGCGGACCGTCCAGTGAGGTCAGAGGTCAGAAAAGTGCAGTTTTCAGACAACGGTGGACACTGGACCGGCGCCGGCGGACACTGCCGACACTTCTGACATACGCACGCGTGCGGGGACACCTCCCCTACAACGCCAGACTCTCGGATAAGCCCGAGAGGTGTAAAGAAAAGTGTGGCGGACCGTCCAGTGAGGTCAGAGGTCAGAAAAGTGCAGTTTTCAGACAACGGTGGACACTGGACCGGCGCCGGCGGACACTGCCGACACTTCTGACATACGCACGCGTGCGGGGACACCTCCCCTACAACGCCACACTCTCGGATAAGCCCGAGAGGTGTGAAGAAAAGTGTGGCGGACCGTCCAGTGAGGTCAGAAAAGTGCAGTTTTCAGACAACGGTGGACACTGGACCGGCGCCGGCGGACACTGCCGACACTTCTGACATACGCACGCGTGCGGGGACACCTCCCCTACAACGCCACACTCTCGGATAAGCCCGAGAGGTGTAAAGAAAAGTGTGGCGGACCGTCCAGTGAGGTCAGAGGTCAGAAAAGTGCAGTTTTCAGACAACGGTGGACACTGGACCGGCGCCGGCGGACACTGCCGACACTTCTGACATACGCACGCGTGCGGGGACACCTCCCCTACAACGCCAGACTCTCGGATAAGCCCGAGAGGTGTAAAGAAAAGTGTGGCGGACCGTCCAGTGAGGTCAGAGGTCAGAAAAGTGCAGTTTTCAGACAACGGTGGACACTGGACCGGCGCCGGCGGACACTGCCGACACTTCTGACATACGCACGCGTGCGGGGACACCTCCCCTACAACGCCAGACTCTCGGATAAGCCCGAGAGGTGTAAAGAAAAGTGTGGCGGACCGTCCAGTGAGGTCAGAGGTCAGAAAAGTGCAGTTTTCAGACAACGGTGGACACTGGACCGGCGCCGGCGGACACTGCCGACACTTCTGACATACGCACGCGTGCGGGGACACCTCCCCTACAACGCCAGACTCTCGGATAAGCCCGAGAGGTGTAAAGAAAAGTGTGGCGGACCGTCCAGTGAGGTCAGAGGTCAGAAAAGTGCCGTTTTCAGACAACAGTGGACACTGGACAGGCACCGGTGGACACTGCCGACACTTCTGACATACGCACGCGTGCGGGGACACCTCCCCTACAACGCCACACTCTCGGATAAGCCCGAGAGGTGTAAAGAAAAGTGTGGCGGACCGTCCAGTGAGGTCAGAGGTCAGAAAAGTGCAGTTTTCAGACAACGGTGGACACTGGACCGGCGCCGGCGGACACTTCTGACATACGCACGCGTGCGGGGACACCTCCCCTACAACGCCACACTCTCGGATAAGCCCGAGAGGTGTAAAGAAAAGTGTGGCGGACCGTCCAGTGAGGTCAGAGGTCAGAAAAGTGCAGTTTTCAGACAACGGTGGACACTGGACCGGCGCCGGCGGACACTTCTGACATACGCACGCGTGCGGGGACACCTCCCCTACAACGCCAGACTCTCGGATAAGCCCGAGAGGTGTAAAGAAAAGTGTGGCGGACCGTCCAGTGAGGTCAGAGGTCAGAAAAGTGCAGTTTTCAGACAACGGTGGACACTGGACCGGCGCCGGCGGACACTGCCGACACTTCTGACATACGCACGCGTGCGGGGACACCTCCCCTACAACGCCAGACTCTCGGATAAGCCCGAGAGGTGTAAAGAAAAGTGTGGCGGACCGTCCAGTGAGGTCAGAGGTCAGAAAAGTGCCGTTTTCAGACAACAGTGGACACTGGACAGGCACCGGTGGACACTGCCGACACTTCTGACATACGCACGCGTGCGGGGACACCTCCCCTACAACGCCACACTCTCGGATAAGCCCGAGAGGTGTAAAGAAAAGTGTGGCGGACCGTCCAGTGAGGTCAGAGGTCAGAAAAGTGCAGTTTTCAGACAACGGTGGACACTGGACCGGCGCCGGCGGACACTGCCGACACTTCTGACATACGCACGCGTGCGGGGACACCTCCCCTACAACGCCAGACTCTCGGATAAGCCCGAGAGGTGTAAAGAAAAGTGTGGACACTGGACCGGCGCCGGTGGACACTGCCGACACTTCTGACATACGCACGCGTGCGGGGACACCTCCCCTACAACGCCAGACTCTCGGATAAGCCCGAGAGGTGTAAAAAAAAGTGTGGCGGACCGTCCAGTGAGGTCAGAGGTCAGAAAAGTGCCGTTTTCAGACAACAGTGGACACTGGACAGGCACCGGTGGACACTGCCGACACTTCTGACATACGCACGCGTGCGGGGACACCTCCCCTACAACGCCACACTCTCGGATAAGCCCGAGAGGTGTAAAGAAAAGTGTGGCGGACCGTCCAGTGAGGTCAGGGGTCAGAAAAGTGCAGTTTTCAGACAACGGTGGACACTGGACCGGCGCCGGCGGACACTGCCGACACTTCTGACATACGCACGCGTGCGGGGACACCTCCCCTACAACGCCACACTCTCGGATAAGCCCGAGAGATGTAAAAAAAAGTGTGGCGGACCGTCCAGTGAGGTCAGAGGTCAGAAAAGTGCAGTTTTCAGACAACGGTGGACACTGGACCGGCGCCGGCGGACACTGCCGACACTTCTGACATACGCACGCGTGCGGGGACACCTCCCCTACAACGCCACACTCTCGGATAAGCCCGAGAGGTGTAAAGAAAAGTGTGGCGGACCGTCCAGTGAGGTCAGAGGTCAGAAAAGTGCAGTTTTCAGACAACGGTGGACACTGGACCGGCGCCGGCGGACACTGCCGACACTTCTGACATACGCACGCGTGCGGGGACACCTCCCCTACAACGCCACACTCTCGGATAAGCCCGAGAGGTGTAAAGAAAAGTGTGGCGGACCGTCCAGTGAGGTCAGAGGTCAGAAAAGTGCAGTTTTCAGACAACGGTGGACACTGGACCGGCGCCGGCGGACACTTCTGACATACGCACGCGTGCGGGGACACCTCCCCTACAACGCCACACTCTCGGATAAGCCCGAGAGGTGTAAAGAAAAGTGTGGCGGACCGTCCAGTGAGGTCAGAGGTCAGAAAAGTGCAGTTTTCAGACAACGGTGGACACTGGACCGGCGCCGGCGGACACTTCTGACATACGCACGCGTGCGGGGACACCTCCCCTACAACGCCACACTCTCGGATAAGCCCGAGAGGTGTAAAGAAAAGTGTGGCGGACCGTCCAGTGAGGTCAGAGGTCAGAAAAGTGCAGTTTTCAGACAACGGTGGACACTGGACCGGCGCCGGCGGACACTTCTGACATACGCACGCGTGCGGGGACACCTCCCCTACAACGCCAGACTCTCGGATAAGCCCGAGAGGTGTAAAGAAAAGTGTGGCGGACCGTCCAGTGAGGTCAGAGGTCAGAAAAGTGCAGTTTTCAGACAACGGTGGACACTGGACCGGCGCCGGCGGACACTGCCGACACTTCTGACATACGCACGCGTGCGGGGACACCTCCCCTACAACGCCAGACTCTCGGATAAGCCCGAGAGGTGTAAAGAAAAGTGTGGCGGACCGTCCAGTGAGGTCAGAGGTCAGAAAAGTGCCGTTTTCAGACAACAGTGGACACTGGACAGGCACCGGTGGACACTGCCGACACTTCTGACATACGCACGCGTGCGGGGACACCTCCCCTACAACGCCACACTCTCGGATAAGCCCGAGAGGTGTAAAGAAAAGTGTGGCGGACCGTCCAGTGAGGTCAGAGGTCAGAAAAGTGCAGTTTTCAGACAACGGTGGACACTGGACCGGCGCCGGCGGACACTGCCGACACTTCTGACATACGCACGCGTGCGGGGACACCTCCCCTACAACGCCAGACTCTCGGATAAGCCCGAGAGGTGTAAAGAAAAGTGTGGACACTGGACCGGCGCCGGTGGACACTGCCGACACTTCTGACATACGCACGCGTGCGGGGACACCTCCCCTACAACGCCAGACTCTCGGATAAGCCCGAGAGGTGTAAAAAAAAGTGTGGCGGACCGTCCAGTGAGGTCAGAGGTCAGAAAAGTGCCGTTTTCAGACAACAGTGGACACTGGACAGGCACCGGTGGACACTGCCGACACTTCTGACATACGCACGCGTGCGGGGACACCTCCCCTACAACGCCACACTCTCGGATAAGCCCGAGAGGTGTAAAGAAAAGTGTGGCGGACCGTCCAGTGAGGTCAGGGGTCAGAAAAGTGCAGTTTTCAGACAACGGTGGACACTGGACCGGCGCCGGCGGACACTGCCGACACTTCTGACATACGCACGCGTGCGGGGACACCTCCCCTACAACGCCACACTCTCGGATAAGCCCGAGAGATGTAAAAAAAAGTGTGGCGGACCGTCCAGTGAGGTCAGAGGTCAGAAAAGTGCAGTTTTCAGACAACGGTGGACACTGGACCGGCGCCGGCGGACACTGCCGACACTTCTGACATACGCACGCGTGCGGGGACACCTCCCCTACAACGCCACACTCTCGGATAAGCCCGAGAGGTGTAAAGAAAAGTGTGGCGGACCGTCCAGTGAGGTCAGAGGTCAGAAAAGTGCAGTTTTCAGACAACGGTGGACACTGGACCGGCGCCGGCGGACACTGCCGACACTTCTGACATACGCACGCGTGCGGGGACACCTCCCCTACAACGCCAGACTCTCGGATAAGCCCGAGAGGTGTAAAAAAAAGTGTGGCGGACCGTCCAGTGAGGTCAGAGGTCAGAAAAGTGCAGTTTTCAGACAACGGTGGACACTGGACCGGCGCCGGCGGACACTGCCGACACTTCTGACATACGCACGCGTGCGGGGACACCTCCCCTGCAACGCCACACTCTCGGATAAGCCCGAGAGATGTAAAAAAAAGTGTGGCGGACCGTCCAGTGAGGTCAGAGGTCAGAAAAGTGCAGTTTTCAGACAACGGTGGACACTGGACCGGCGCCGGCGGACACTGCCGACACTTCTGACATACGCACGCGTGCGGGGACACCTCCCCTACAACGCCACACTCTCGGATAAGCCCGAGAGATGTAAAAAAAAGTGTGGCGGACCGTCCAGTGAGGTCAGAGGTCAGAAAAGTGCAGTTTTCAGACAACGGTGGACACTGGACCGGCGCCGGCGGACACTGCCGACACTTCTGACATACGCACGCATGCGGGGACACCTCCCCTACAACGCCAGACTCTCGGATAAGCCCGAGAGGTGTAAAAAAAAGTGTGGCGGACCGTCCAGTGAGGTCAGAGGTCAGAAAAGTGCCGTTTTCAGACAACAGTGGACACTGGACAGGCACCGGTGGACACTGCCGACACTTCTGACATACGCACGCGTGCGGGGACACCTCCCCTACAACGCCACACTCTCGGATAAGCCCGAGAGGTGTAAAGAAAAGTGTGGCGGACCGTCCAGTGAGGTCAGAGGTCAGAAAAGTGCAGTTTTCAGACAACGGTGGACACTGGACCGGCGCCGGCGGACACTTCTGACATACGCACGCGTGCGGGGACACCTCCCCTACAACGCCAGACTCTCGGATAAGCCCGAGAGGTGTAAAGAAAAGTGTGGCGGACCGTCCAGTGAGGTCAGAGGTCAGAAAAGTGCAGTTTTCAGACAACGGTGGACACTGGACCGGCGCCGGCGGACACTGCCGACACTTCTGACATACGCACGCGTGCGGGGACACCTCCCCTACAACGCCAGACTCTCGGATAAGCCCGAGAGGTGTAAAGAAAAGTGTGGACACTGGACCGGCGCCGGTGGACACTGCCGACACTTCTGACATACGCACGCGTGCGGGGACACCTCCCCTACAACGCCAGACTCTCGGATAAGCCCGAGAGGTGTAAAAAAAAGTGTGGCGGACCGTCCAGTGAGGTCAGAGGTCAGAAAAGTGCCGTTTTCAGACAACAGTGGACACTGGACAGGCACCGGTGGACACTGCCGACACTTCTGACATACGCACGCGTGCGGGGACACCTCCCCTACAACGCCACACTCTCGGATAAGCCCGAGAGGTGTAAAGAAAAGTGTGGCGGACCGTCCAGTGAGGTCAGGGGTCAGAAAAGTGCAGTTTTCAGACAACGGTGGACACTGGACCGGCGCCGGCGGACACTGCCGACACTTCTGACATACGCACGCGTGCGGGGACACCTCCCCTACAACGCCACACTCTCGGATAAGCCCGAGAGATGTAAAAAAAAGTGTGGCGGACCGTCCAGTGAGGTCAGAGGTCAGAAAAGTGCAGTTTTCAGACAACGGTGGACACTGGACCGGCGCCGGCGGACACTGCCGACACTTCTGACATACGCACGCGTGCGGGGACACCTCCCCTACAACGCCACACTCTCGGATAAGCCCGAGAGGTGTAAAGAAAAGTGTGGCGGACCGTCCAGTGAGGTCAGAGGTCAGAAAAGTGCAGTTTTCAGACAACGGTGGACACTGGACCGGCGCCGGCGGACACTGCCGACACTTCTGACATACGCACGCGTGCGGGGACACCTCCCCTACAACGCCAGACTCTCGGATAAGCCCGAGAGGTGTAAAAAAAAGTGTGGCGGACCGTCCAGTGAGGTCAGAGGTCAGAAAAGTGCAGTTTTCAGACAACGGTGGACACTGGACCGGCGCCGGCGGACACTGCCGACACTTCTGACATACGCACGCGTGCGGGGACACCTCCCCTGCAACGCCACACTCTCGGATAAGCCCGAGAGATGTAAAAAAAAGTGTGGCGGACCGTCCAGTGAGGTCAGAGGTCAGAAAAGTGCAGTTTTCAGACAACGGTGGACACTGGACCGGCGCCGGCGGACACTGCCGACACTTCTGACATACGCACGCGTGCGGGGACACCTCCCCTACAACGCCACACTCTCGGATAAGCCCGAGAGATGTAAAAAAAAGTGTGGCGGACCGTCCAGTGAGGTCAGAGGTCAGAAAAGTGCAGTTTTCAGACAACGGTGGACACTGGACCGGCGCCGGCGGACACTGCCGACACTTCTGACATACGCACGCATGCGGGGACACCTCCCCTACAACGCCAGACTCTCGGATAAGCCCGAGAGGTGTAAAAAAAAGTGTGGCGGACCGTCCAGTGAGGTCAGAGGTCAGAAAAGTGCCGTTTTCAGACAACAGTGGACACTGGACAGGCACCGGTGGACACTGCCGACACTTCTGACATACGCACGCGTGCGGGGACACCTCCCCTACAACGCCACACTCTCGGATAAGCCCGAGAGGTGTAAAGAAAAGTGTGGCGGACCGTCCAGTGAGGTCAGAGGTCAGAAAAGTGCAGTTTTCAGACAACGGTGGACACTGGACCGGCGCCGGCGGACACTTCTGACATACGCACGCGTGCGGGGACACCTCCCCTACAACGCCAGACTCTCGGATAAGCCCGAGAGGTGTAAAGAAAAGTGTGGCGGACCGTCCAGTGAGGTCAGAGGTCAGAAAAGTGCAGTTTTCAGACAACGGTGGACACTGGACCGGCGCCGGCGGACACTGCCGACACTTCTGACATACGCACGCGTGCGGGGACACCTCCCCTACAACGCCAGACTCTCGGATAAGCCCGAGAGGTGTAAAGAAAAGTGTGGCGGACCGTCCAGTGAGGTCAGAGGTCAGAAAAGTGCAGTTTTCAGACAACGGTGGACACTGGACCGGCGCCGGCGGACACTGCCGACACTTCTGACATACGCACGCGTGCGGGGACACCTCCCCTACAACGCCACACTCTCGGATAAGCCCGAGAGGTGTAAAGAAAAGTGTGGCGGACCGTCCAGTGAGGTCAGAGGTCAGAAAAGTGCAGTTTTCAGACAACGGTGGACACTGGACCGGCGCCGGCGGACACTGCCGACACTTCTGACATACGCACGCGTGCGGGGACACCTCCCCTACAACGCCAGACTCTCGGATAAGCCCGAGAGGTGTAAAGAAAAGTGTGGCGGACCGTCCAGTGAGGTCAGAGGTCAGAAAAGTGCAGTTTTCAGACAACGGTGGACACTGGACCGGCGCCGGCGGACACTGCCGACACTTCTGACATACGCACGCGTGCGGGGACACCTCCCCTACAACGCCACACTCTCGGATAAGCCCGAGAGGTGTAAAGAAAAGTGTGGCGAACCGTCCAGTGAGGTCAGAGGTCAGAAAAGTGCAGTTTTCAGACAACGGTGGACACTGGACCGGCGCCGGCGGACACTGCCGACACTTCTGACAAACGCACGCGTGCGGGGACACCTCCCCTACAACGCCAGACTCTCGGATAAGCCCGAGAGGTGTAAAGAAAAGTGTGGCGGACCGTCCAGTGAGGTCAGAGGTCAGAAAAGTGCAGTTTTCAGACAACGGTGGACACTGGACCGGCGCCGGCGGACACTGCCGACACTTCTGACATACGCACGCGTGCGGGGACACCTCCCCTACAACGCCACACTCTCGGATAAGCCCGAGAGGTGTAAAGAAAAGTGTGGCGAACCGTCCAGTGAGGTCAGAGGTCAGAAAAGTGCAGTTTTCAGACAACGGTGGACACTGGACCGGCGCCGGCGGACACTGCCGACACTTCTGACAAACGCACGCGTGCGGGGACACCTCCCCTACAACGCCAGACTCTCGGATAAGCCCGAGAGGTGTAAAGAAAAGTGTGGCGGACCGTCCAGTGAGGTCAGAGGTCAGAAAAGTGCAGTTTTCAGACAACGGTGGACACTGGACCGGCGCCGGCGGACACTGCCGACACTTCTGACATACGCACGCGTGCGGGGACACCTCCCCTACAACGCCAGACTCTCGGATAAGCCCGAGAGGTGTAAAGAAAAGTGTGGCGGACCGTCCAGTGAGGTCAGAGGTCAGAAAAGTGCAGTTTTCAGACAACGGTGGACACTGGACCGGCGCCGGCGGACACTGCCGACACTTCTGACATACGCACGCGTGCGGGGACACCTCCCCTACAACGCCACACTCTCGGATAAGCCCGAGAGATATAAAAAAAAGTGTGGCGGACCGTCCAGTGAGGTCAGAGGTCAGAAAAGTGCAGTTTTCAGACAACGGTGGACACTGGACCGGCGCCGGCGGACACTGCCGACACTTCTGACATACGCACGCTTGCGGGGACACCTCCCCTACAACGCCACACTCTCGGATAAGCCCGAGAGGTGTAAAGAAAAGTGTGGCGGACCGTCCAGTGAGGTCAGAGGTCAGAAAAGTGCAGTTTTCAGACAACGGTGGACACTGGACCGGCGCCGGCGGACACTGCCGACACTTCTGACATACGCACGCGTGCGGGGACACCTCCCCTACAACGCCACACTCTCGGATAAGCCCGAGAGATGTAAAAAAAAGTGTGGCGGACCGTCCAGTGAGGTCAGAGGTCAGAAAAGTGCAGTTTTCAGACAACAGTGGACACTGGACCGGCGCCGGCGGACACTGCCGACACTTCTGACATACGCACGCGTGCGGGGACACCTCCCCTACAACGCCACACTCTCGGATAAGCCCGAGAGGTGTAAAGAAAAGTGTGGCGGACCGTCCAGTGAGGTCAGAGGTCAGAAAAGTGCAGTTTTCAGACAACGGTGGACACTGGACCGGCGCCGGCGGACACTGCCGACAATTCTGACATACGCACGCGTGCGGGGACACCTCCCCTACAACGCCACACTCTCGGATAAGCCCGAGAGATGTAAAAAAAAGTTTGGCGGACCGTCCAGTGAGGTCAGAGGTCAGAAAAGTGCAGTTTTCAGACAACGGTAGACACTGGACCGGCGCCGGCGGACACTGCTGACACTTCTGACATACGCACGCGTGCGGGGACACCTCCCCTACAACGCCACACTCTCGGATAAGCCCGAGAGATGTAAAAAAAAGTGTGGCGGACCGTCCAGTGAGGTCAGAGGTCAGAAAAGTGCAGTTTTCAGACAACGGTGGACACTGGACCGGCGCCGGCGGACACTGCCGACACTTCTGACATACGCACGCGTGCGGGGACACCTCCCCTACAACGCCAGACTCTCGGATAAGCCCGAGAGGTGTAAAAAAAAGTGTGGCGGACCGTCCAGTGAGGTCAGAGGTCAGAAAAGTGCCGTTTTCAGACAACAGTGGACACTGGACAGGCACCGGTGGACACTGCCGACACTTCTGACATACGCACGCGTGCGGGGACACCTCCCCTACAACGCCACACTCTCGGATAAGCCCGAGAGGTGTAAAGAAAAGTGTGGCGGACCGTCCAGTGAGGTCAGAGGTCAGAAAAGTGCAGTTTTCAGACAACGGTGGACACTGGACCGGCGCCGGCGGACACTGCCGACACTTCTGACATACGCACGCGTGCGGGGACACCTCCCCTACAACGCCACACTCTCGGATAAGCCCGAGAGATGTAAAAAAAAGTGTGGCGGACCGTCCAGTGAGGTCAGAGGTCAGAAAAGTGCAGTTTTCAGACAACGGTGGACACTGGACCGGCGCCGGCGGACACTGCCGACACTTCTGACATACGCACGCGTGCGGGGACACCTCCCCTACAACGCCAGACTCTCGGATAAGCCCGAGAGGTGTAAAGAAAAGTGTGGCGGACCGTCCAGTGAGGTCAGAGGTCAGAAAAGTGCAGTTTTCAGACAACGGTGGACACTGGACCGGCGCCGGCGGACACTGCCGACACTTCTGACATACGCACGTGTGCGGGGACACCTCCCCTACAACGCCACACTCTCGGATAAGCCCGAGAGATGTAAAAAAAAGTGTGGCGGACCGTCCAGTGAGGTCAGAGGTCAGAAAAGTGCAGTTTTCAGACAACGGTGGACACTGGACCGGCGCCGGCGGACACTGCCGACACTTCTGACATACGCACGCGTGCGGGGACACCTCCCCTACAACGCCACACTCTCGGATAAGCCCGAGAGATGTAAAAAAAAGTGTGGCGGACCGTCCAGTGAGGTCAGAGGTCAGAAAAGTGCAGTTTTCAGACAACGGTGGATACTGGACCGGCGCCGGCGGACACTGCCGACACTTCTGACATACGCACGCGTGCGGGGACACCTCCCCTACAACGCCAGACTCTCGGATAAGCCCGAGAGGTGTAAAGAAAAGTGTGGCGGACCGTCCAGTGAGGTCAGAGGTCAGAAAAGTGCAGTTTTCAGACAAAGGTGGACACTGGACCGGCGCCGGCGGACACTGCCGACACTTCTGACATACGCACGCGTGCGGGGACACCTCCCCTACAACGCCAGACTCTCGGATAAGCCCGAGAGGTGTAAAGAAAAGTGTGGCGGACCGTCCAGTGAGGTCAGAGGTCAGAAAAGTGCAGTTTTCAGACAACGGTGGACACTGGACCGGCGCCGGCGGACACTGCCGACACTTCTGACATACGCACGCGTGCGGGGACACCTCCCCTACAACGCCACACTCTCGGATAAGCCCGAGAGGTGTGAAGAAAAGTGTGGCGGACCGTCCAGTGAGGTCAGAAAAGTGCAGTTTTCAGACAACGGTGGACACTGGACCGGCGCCGGCGGACACTGCCGACACTTCTGACATACGCACGCGTGCGGGGACACCTCCCCTACAACGCCACACTCTCGGATAAGCCCGAGAGGTGTAAAGAAAAGTGTGGCGGACCGTCCAGTGAGGTCAGAGGTCAGAAAAGTGCAGTTTTCAGACAACGGTGGACACTGGACCGGCGCCGGCGGACACTGCCGACACTTCTGACATACGCACGCGTGCGGGGACACCTCCCCTACAACGCCAGACTCTCGGATAAGCCCGAGAGGTGTAAAGAAAAGTGTGGCGGACCGTCCAGTGAGGTCAGAGGTCAGAAAAGTGCAGTTTTCAGACAACGGTGGACACTGGACCGGCGCCGGCGGACACTGCCGACACTTCTGACATACGCACGCGTGCGGGGACACCTCCCCTACAACGCCAGACTCTCGGATAAGCCCGAGAGGTGTAAAGAAAAGTGTGGCGGACCGTCCAGTGAGGTCAGAGGTCAGAAAAGTGCAGTTTTCAGACAACGGTGGACACTGGACCGGCGCCGGCGGACACTGCCGACACTTCTGACATACGCACGCGTGCGGGGACACCTCCCCTACAACGCCAGACTCTCGGATAAGCCCGAGAGGTGTAAAGAAAAGTGTGGCGGACCGTCCAGTGAGGTCAGAGGTCAGAAAAGTGCCGTTTTCAGACAACAGTGGACACTGGACAGGCACCGGTGGACACTGCCGACACTTCTGACATACGCACGCGTGCGGGGACACCTCCCCTACAACGCCACACTCTCGGATAAGCCCGAGAGGTGTAAAGAAAAGTGTGGCGGACCGTCCAGTGAGGTCAGAGGTCAGAAAAGTGCAGTTTTCAGACAACGGTGGACACTGGACCGGCGCCGGCGGACACTGCCGACACTTCTGACATACGCACGCGTGCGGGGACACCTCCCCTACAACGCCAGACTCTCGGATAAGCCCGAGAGGTGTAAAGAAAAGTGTGGACACTGGACCGGCGCCGGTGGACACTGCCGACACTTCTGACATACGCACGCGTGCGGGGACACCTCCCCTACAACGCCAGACTCTCGGATAAGCCCGAGAGGTGTAAAAAAAAGTGTGGCGGACCGTCCAGTGAGGTCAGAGGTCAGAAAAGTGCCGTTTTCAGACAACAGTGGACACTGGACAGGCACCGGTGGACACTGCCGACACTTCTGACATACGCACGCGTGCGGGGACACCTCCCCTACAACGCCACACTCTCGGATAAGCCCGAGAGGTGTAAAGAAAAGTGTGGCGGACCGTCCAGTGAGGTCAGGGGTCAGAAAAGTGCAGTTTTCAGACAACGGTGGACACTGGACCGGCGCCGGCGGACACTGCCGACACTTCTGACATACGCACGCGTGCGGGGACACCTCCCCTACAACGCCACACTCTCGGATAAGCCCGAGAGATGTAAAAAAAAGTGTGGCGGACCGTCCAGTGAGGTCAGAGGTCAGAAAAGTGCAGTTTTCAGACAACGGTGGACACTGGACCGGCGCCGGCGGACACTGCCGACACTTCTGACATACGCACGCGTGCGGGGACACCTCCCCTACAACGCCACACTCTCGGATAAGCCCGAGAGGTGTAAAGAAAAGTGTGGCGGACCGTCCAGTGAGGTCAGAGGTCAGAAAAGTGCAGTTTTCAGACAACGGTGGACACTGGACCGGCGCCGGCGGACACTGCCGACACTTCTGACATACGCACGCGTGCGGGGACACCTCCCCTACAACGCCAGACTCTCGGATAAGCCCGAGAGGTGTAAAAAAAAGTGTGGCGGACCGTCCAGTGAGGTCAGAGGTCAGAAAAGTGCAGTTTTCAGACAACGGTGGACACTGGACCGGCGCCGGCGGACACTGCCGACACTTCTGACATACGCACGCGTGCGGGGACACCTCCCCTGCAACGCCACACTCTCGGATAAGCCCGAGAGATGTAAAAAAAAGTGTGGCGGACCGTCCAGTGAGGTCAGAGGTCAGAAAAGTGCAGTTTTCAGACAACGGTGGACACTGGACCGGCGCCGGCGGACACTGCCGACACTTCTGACATACGCACGCGTGCGGGGACACCTCCCCTACAACGCCACACTCTCGGATAAGCCCGAGAGATGTAAAAAAAAGTGTGGCGGACCGTCCAGTGAGGTCAGAGGTCAGAAAAGTGCAGTTTTCAGACAACGGTGGACACTGGACCGGCGCCGGCGGACACTGCCGACACTTCTGACATACGCACGCATGCGGGGACACCTCCCCTACAACGCCAGACTCTCGGATAAGCCCGAGAGGTGTAAAAAAAAGTGTGGCGGACCGTCCAGTGAGGTCAGAGGTCAGAAAAGTGCCGTTTTCAGACAACAGTGGACACTGGACAGGCACCGGTGGACACTGCCGACACTTCTGACATACGCACGCGTGCGGGGACACCTCCCCTACAACGCCACACTCTCGGATAAGCCCGAGAGGTGTAAAGAAAAGTGTGGCGGACCGTCCAGTGAGGTCAGAGGTCAGAAAAGTGCAGTTTTCAGACAACGGTGGACACTGGACCGGCGCCGGCGGACACTTCTGACATACGCACGCGTGCGGGGACACCTCCCCTACAACGCCAGACTCTCGGATAAGCCCGAGAGGTGTAAAGAAAAGTGTGGCGGACCGTCCAGTGAGGTCAGAGGTCAGAAAAGTGCAGTTTTCAGACAACGGTGGACACTGGACCGGCGCCGGCGGACACTGCCGACACTTCTGACATACGCACGCGTGCGGGGACACCTCCCCTACAACGCCACACTCTCGGATAAGCCCGAGAGGTGTAAAGAAAAGTGTGGCGGACCGTCCAGTGAGGTCAGAGGTCAGAAAAGTGCAGTTTTCAGACAACGGTGGACACTGGACCGGCGCCGGCGGACACTGCCGACACTTCTGACATACGCACGCGTGCGGGGACACCTCCCCTACAACGCCAGACTCTCGGATAAGCCCGAGAGGTGTAAAGAAAAGTGTGGCGGACCGTCCAGTGAGGTCAGAGGTCAGAAAAGTGCAGTTTTCAGACAACGGTGGACACTGGACCGGCGCCGGCGGACACTGCCGACACTTCTGACATACGCACGCGTGCGGGGACACCTCCCCTACAACGCCACACTCTCGGATAAGCCCGAGAGGTGTAAAGAAAAGTGTGGCGAACCGTCCAGTGAGGTCAGAGGTCAGAAAAGTGCAGTTTTCAGACAACGGTGGACACTGGACCGGCGCCGGCGGACACTGCCGACACTTCTGACAAACGCACGCGTGCGGGGACACCTCCCCTACAACGCCAGACTCTCGGATAAGCCCGAGAGGTGTAAAGAAAAGTGTGGCGGACCGTCCAGTGAGGTCAGAGGTCAGAAAAGTGCAGTTTTCAGACAACGGTGGACACTGGACCGGCGCCGGTGGACACTGCCGACACTTCTGACATACGCACGCGTGCGGGGACACCTCCCCTACAACGCCACACTCTCGGATAAGCCCGAGAGGTGTAAAGAAAAGTGTGGCGAACCGTCCAGTGAGGTCAGAGGTCAGAAAAGTGCAGTTTTCAGACAACGGTGGACACTGGACCGGCGCCGGCGGACACTGCCGACACTTCTGACAAACGCACGCGTGCGGGGACACCTCCCCTACAACGCCAGACTCTCGGATAAGCCCGAGAGGTGTAAAGAAAAGTGTGGCGGACCGTCCAGTGAGGTCAGAGGTCAGAAAAGTGCAGTTTTCAGACAACGGTGGACACTGGACCGGCGCCGGCGGACACTGCCGACACTTCTGACATACGCACGCGTGCGGGGACACCTCCCCTACAACGCCAGACTCTCGGATAAGCCCGAGAGGTGTAAAGAAAAGTGTGGCGGACCGTCCAGTGAGGTCAGAGGTCAGAAAAGTGCAGTTTTCAGACAACGGTGGACACTGGACCGGCGCCGGCGGACACTGCCGACACTTCTGACATACGCACGCGTGCGGGGACACCTCCCCTACAACGCCACACTCTCGGATAAGCCCGAGAGATATAAAAAAAAGTGTGGCGGACCGTCCAGTGAGGTCAGAGGTCAGAAAAGTGCAGTTTTCAGACAACGGTGGACACTGGACCGGCGCCGGCGGACACTGCCGACACTTCTGACATACGCACGCGTGCGTGGACACCTCCCCTACAACGCCAGACTCTCGGATAAGCCCGAGAGGTGTAAAGAAAAGTGTGGCGGACCGTCCAGTGAGGTCAGAGGTCAGAAAAGTGCAGTTTTCAGACAACGGTGGACACTGGACCGGCGCCGGCGGACACTGCCGACACTTCTGACATACGCACGCGTGCGGGGACACCTCCCCTACAACGCCACACTCTCGGATAAGCCCGAGAGGTGTAAAGAAAAGTGTGGCGGACCGTCCATTGAGGTCAGAGGTCAGAAAAGTGCCGTTTTCAGACAACAGTGGACACTGGACAGGCACCGGTGGACACTGCCGACACTTCTGACATACGCACGCGTGCGGGGACACCTCCCCTACAACGCCACACTCTCGGATAAGCCCGAGAGGTGTAAAGAAAAGTGTGGCGGACCGTCCAGTGAGGTCAGAGGTCAGAAAAGTGCAGTTTTCAGACAACGGTGGACACTGGACCGGCGCCGGCGGACACTTCTGACATACGCACGCGTGCGGGGACACCTCCCCTACAACGCCAGACTCTCGGATAAGCCCGAGAGGTGTAAAGAAAAGTGTGGCGGACCGTCCAGTGAGGTCAGAGGTCAGAAAAGTGCAGTTTTCAGACAACGGTGGACACTGGACCGGCGCCGGCGGACACTGCCGACACTTCTGACATACGCACGCGTGCGGGGACACCTCCCCTACAACGCCAGACTCTCGGATAAGCCCGAGAGGTGTAAAGAAAAGTGTGGCGGACCGTCCAGTGAGGTCAGAGGTCAGAAAAGTGCAGTTTTCAGACAACGGTGGACACTGGACCGGCGCCGGCGGACACTGCCGACACTTCTGACATACGCACGCGTGCGGGGACACCTCCCCTACAACGCCACACTCTCGGATAAGCCCGAGAGGTGTAAAGAAAAGTGTGGCGGACCGTCCAGTGAGGTCAGAGGTCAGAAAAGTGCAGTTTTCAGACAACGGTGGACACTGGACCGGCGCCGGCGGACACTGCCGACACTTCTGACATACGCACGCGTGCGGGGACACCTCCCCTACAACGCCAGACTCTCGGATAAGCCCGAGAGGTGTAAAGAAAAGTGTGGCGGACCGTCCAGTGAGGTCAGAGGTCAGAAAAGTGCCGTTTTCAGACAACAGTGGACACTGGACAGGCACCGGTGGACACTGCCGACACTTCTGACATACGCACGCGTGCGGGGACACCTCCCCTACAACGCCACACTCTCGGATAAGCCCGAGAGGTGTAAAGAAAAGTGTGGCGGACCGTCCAGTGAGGTCAGAGGTCAGAAAAGTGCAGTTTTCAGACAACGGTGGACACTGGACCGGCGCCGGCGGACACTTCTGACATACGCACGCGTGCGGGGACACCTCCCCTACAACGCCACACTCTCGGATAAGCCCGAGAGGTGTAAAGAAAAGTGTGGCGGACCGTCCAGTGAGGTCAGAGGTCAGAAAAGTGCAGTTTTCAGACAACGGTGGACACTGGACCGGCGCCGGCGGACACTGCCGACACTTCTGACATACGCACGCGTGCGGGGACACCTCCCCTACAACGCCAGACTCTCGGATAAGCCCGAGAGGTGTAAAGAAAAGTGTGGCGGACCGTCCAGTGAGGTCAGAGGTCAGAAAAGTGCCGTTTTCAGACAACAGTGGACACTGGACAGGCACCGGTGGACACTGCCGACACTTCTGACATACGCACGCGTGCGGGGACACCTCCCCTACAACGCCACACTCTCGGATAAGCCCGAGAGGTGTAAAGAAAAGTGTGGCGGACCGTCCAGTGAGGTCAGAGGTCAGAAAAGTGCAGTTTTCAGACAACGGTGGACACTGGACCGGCGCCGGCGGACACTGCCGACACTTCTGACATACGCACGCGTGCGGGGACACCTCCCCTACAACGCCAGACTCTCGGATAAGCCCGAGAGGTGTAAAGAAAAGTGTGGACACTGGACCGGCGCCGGTGGACACTGCCGACACTTCTGACATACGCACGCGTGCGGGGACACCTCCCCTACAACGCCAGACTCTCGGATAAGCCCGAGAGGTGTAAAAAAAAGTGTGGCGGACCGTCCAGTGAGGTCAGAGGTCAGAAAAGTGCCGTTTTCAGACAACAGTGGACACTGGACAGGCACCGGTGGACACTGCCGACACTTCTGACATACGCACGCGTGCGGGGACACCTCCCCTACAACGCCACACTCTCGGATAAGCCCGAGAGGTGTAAAGAAAAGTGTGGCGGACCGTCCAGTGAGGTCAGGGGTCAGAAAAGTGCAGTTTTCAGAAAACGGTGGACACTGGACCGGCGCCGGCGGACACTGCCGACACTTCTGACATACGCACGCGTGCGGGGACACCTCCCCTACAACGCCACACTCTCGGATAAGCCCGAGAGATGTAAAAAAAAGTGTGGCGGACCGTCCAGTGAGGTCAGAGGTCAGAAAAGTGCAGTTTTCAGACAACGGTGGACACTGGACCGGCGCCGGCGGACACTGCCGACACTTCTGACATACGCACGCGTGCGGGGACACCTCCCCTACAACGCCACACTCTCGGATAAGCCCGAGAGGTGTAAAGAAAAGTGTGGCGGACCGTCCAGTGAGGTCAGAGGTCAGAAAAGTGCAGTTTTCAGACAACGGTGGACACTGGACCGGCGCCGGCGGACACTGCCGACACTTCTGACATACGCACGCGTGCGGGGACACCTCCCCTACAACGCCAGACTCTCGGATAAGCCCGAGAGGTGTAAAAAAAAGTGTGGCGGACCGTCCAGTGAGGTCAGAGGTCAGAAAAGTGCAGTTTTCAGACAACGGTGGACACTGGACCGGCGCCGGCGGACACTGCCGACACTTCTGACATACGCACGCGTGCGGGGACACCTCCCCTGCAACGCCACACTCTCGGATAAGCCCGAGAGATGTAAAAAAAAGTGTGGCGGACCGTCCAGTGAGGTCAGAGGTCAGAAAAGTGCAGTTTTCAGACAACGGTGGACACTGGACCGGCGCCGGCGGACACTGCCGACACTTCTGACATACGCACGCGTGCGGGGACACCTCCCCTACAACGCCACACTCTCGGATAAGCCCGAGAGATGTAAAAAAAAGTGTGGCGGACCGTCCAGTGAGGTCAGAGGTCAGAAAAGTGCAGTTTTCAGACAACGGTGGACACTGGACCGGCGCCGGCGGACACTGCCGACACTTCTGACATACGCACGCATGCGGGGACACCTCCCCTACAACGCCAGACTCTCGGATAAGCCCGAGAGGTGTAAAAAAAAGTGTGGCGGACCGTCCAGTGAGGTCAGAGGTCAGAAAAGTGCCGTTTTCAGACAACAGTGGACACTGGACAGGCACCGGTGGACACTGCCGACACTTCTGACATACGCACGCGTGCGGGGACACCTCCCCTACAACGCCACACTCTCGGATAAGCCCGAGAGGTGTAAAGAAAAGTGTGGCGGACCGTCCAGTGAGGTCAGAGGTCAGAAAAGTGCAGTTTTCAGACAACGGTGGACACTGGACCGGCGCCGGCGGACACTTCTGACATACGCACGCGTGCGGGGACACCTCCCCTACAACGCCAGACTCTCGGATAAGCCCGAGAGGTGTAAAGAAAAGTGTGGCGGACCGTCCAGTGAGGTCAGAGGTCAGAAAAGTGCAGTTTTCAGACAACGGTGGACACTGGACCGGCGCCGGCGGACACTGCCGACACTTCTGACATACGCACGCGTGCGGGGACACCTCCCCTACAACGCCAGACTCTCGGATAAGCCCGAGAGGTGTAAAGAAAAGTGTGGCGGACCGTCCAGTGAGGTCAGAGGTCAGAAAAGTGCAGTTTTCAGACAACGGTGGACACTGGACCGGCGCCGGCGGACACTGCCGACACTTCTGACATACGCACGCGTGCGGGGACACCTCCCCTACAACGCCACACTCTCGGATAAGCCCGAGAGGTGTAAAGAAAAGTGTGGCGGACCGTCCAGTGAGGTCAGAGGTCAGAAAAGTGCAGTTTTCAGACAACGGTGGACACTGGACCGGCGCCGGCGGACACTGCCGACACTTCTGACATACGCACGCGTGCGGGGACACCTCCCCTACAACGCCAGACTCTCGGATAAGCCCGAGAGGTGTAAAGAAAAGTGTGGCGGACCGTCCAGTGAGGTCAGAGGTCAGAAAAGTGCAGTTTTCAGACAACGGTGGACACTGGACCGGCGCCGGCGGACACTGCCGACACTTCTGACATACGCACGCGTGCGGGGACACCTCCCCTACAACGCCACACTCTCGGATAAGCCCGAGAGGTGTAAAGAAAAGTGTGGCGAACCGTCCAGTGAGGTCAGAGGTCAGAAAAGTGCAGTTTTCAGACAACGGTGGACACTGGACCGGCGCCGGCGGACACTGCCGACACTTCTGACAAACGCACGCGTGCGGGGACACCTCCCCTACAACGCCAGACTCTCGGATAAGCCCGAGAGGTGTAAAGAAAAGTGTGGCGGACCGTCCAGTGAGGTCAGAGGTCAGAAAAGTGCAGTTTTCAGACAACGGTGGACACTGGACCGGCGCCGGTGGACACTGCCGACACTTCTGACATACGCACGCGTGCGGGGACACCTCCCCTACAACGCCACACTCTCGGATAAGCCCGAGAGGTGTAAAGAAAAGTGTGGCGAACCGTCCAGTGAGGTCAGAGGTCAGAAAAGTGCAGTTTTCAGACAACGGTGGACACTGGACCGGCGCCGGCGGACACTGCCGACACTTCTGACAAACGCACGCGTGCGGGGACACCTCCCCTACAACGCCAGACTCTCGGATAAGCCCGAGAGGTGTAAAGAAAAGTGTGGCGGACCGTCCAGTGAGGTCAGAGGTCAGAAAAGTGCAGTTTTCAGACAACGGTGGACACTGGACCGGCGCCGGCGGACACTGCCGACACTTCTGACATACGCACGCGTGCGGGGACACCTCCCCTACAACGCCAGACTCTCGGATAAGCCCGAGAGGTGTAAAGAAAAGTGTGGCGGACCGTCCAGTGAGGTCAGAGGTCAGAAAAGTGCAGTTTTCAGACAACGGTGGACACTGGACCGGCGCCGGCGGACACTGCCGACACTTCTGACATACGCACGCGTGCGGGGACACCTCCCCTACAACGCCACACTCTCGGATAAGCCCGAGAGATATAAAAAAAAGTGTGGCGGACCGTCCAGTGAGGTCAGAGGTCAGAAAAGTGCAGTTTTCAGACAACGGTGGACACTGGACCGGCGCCGGCGGACACTGCCGACACTTCTGACATACGCACGCGTGCGTGGACACCTCCCCTACAACGCCAGACTCTCGGATAAGCCCGAGAGGTGTAAAGAAAAGTGTGGCGGACCGTCCAGTGAGGTCAGAGGTCAGAAAAGTGCAGTTTTCAGACAACGGTGGACACTGGACCGGCGCCGGCGGACACTGCCGACACTTCTGACATACGCACGCGTGCGGGGACACCTCCCCTACAACGCCACACTCTCGGATAAGCCCGAGAGGTGTAAAGAAAAGTGTGGCGGACCGTCCATTGAGGTCAGAGGTCAGAAAAGTGCCGTTTTCAGACAACAGTGGACACTGGACAGGCACCGGTGGACACTGCCGACACTTCTGACATACGCACGCGTGCGGGGACACCTCCCCTACAACGCCACACTCTCGGATAAGCCCGAGAGGTGTAAAGAAAAGTGTGGCGGACCGTCCAGTGAGGTCAGAGGTCAGAAAAGTGCAGTTTTCAGACAACGGTGGACACTGGACCGGCGCCGGCGGACACTTCTGACATACGCACGCGTGCGGGGACACCTCCCCTACAACGCCAGACTCTCGGATAAGCCCGAGAGGTGTAAAGAAAAGTGTGGCGGACCGTCCAGTGAGGTCAGAGGTCAGAAAAGTGCAGTTTTCAGACAACGGTGGACACTGGACCGGCGCCGGCGGACACTGCCGACACTTCTGACATACGCACGCGTGCGGGGACACCTCCCCTACAACGCCAGACTCTCGGATAAGCCCGAGAGGTGTAAAGAAAAGTGTGGCGGACCGTCCAGTGAGGTCAGAGGTCAGAAAAGTGCAGTTTTCAGACAACGGTGGACACTGGACCGGCGCCGGCGGACACTGCCGACACTTCTGACATACGCACGCGTGCGGGGACACCTCCCCTACAACGCCACACTCTCGGATAAGCCCGAGAGGTGTAAAGAAAAGTGTGGCGGACCGTCCAGTGAGGTCAGAGGTCAGAAAAGTGCAGTTTTCAGACAACGGTGGACACTGGACCGGCGCCGGCGGACACTGCCGACACTTCTGACATACGCACGCGTGCGGGGACACCTCCCCTACAACGCCAGACTCTCGGATAAGCCCGAGAGGTGTAAAGAAAAGTGTGGCGGACCGTCCAGTGAGGTCAGAGGTCAGAAAAGTGCAGTTTTCAGACAACGGTGGACACTGGACCGGCGCCGGCGGACACTGCCGACACTTCTGACATACGCACGCGTGCGGGGACACCTCCCCTACAACGCCACACTCTCGGATAAGCCCGAGAGGTGTAAAGAAAAGTGTGGCGAACCGTCCAGTGAGGTCAGAGGTCAGAAAAGTGCAGTTTTCAGACAACGGTGGACACTGGACCGGCGCCGGCGGACACTGCCGACACTTCTGACAAACGCACGCGTGCGGGGACACCTCCCCTACAACGCCAGACTCTCGGATAAGCCCGAGAGGTGTAAAGAAAAGTGTGGCGGACCGTCCAGTGAGGTCAGAGGTCAGAAAAGTGCAGTTTTCAGACAACGGTGGACACTGGACCGGCGCCGGCGGACACTGCCGACACTTCTGACATACGCACGCGTGCGGGGACACCTCCCCTACAACGCCAGACTCTCGGATAAGCCCGAGAGGTGTAAAGAAAAGTGTGGCGGACCGTCCAGTGAGGTCAGAGGTCAGAAAAGTGCAGTTTTCAGACAACGGTGGACACTGGACCGGCGCCGGCGGACACTGCCGACACTTCTGACATACGCACGCGTGCGGGGACACCTCCCCTACAACGCCACACTCTCGGATAAGCCCGAGAGATATAAAAAAAAGTGTGGCGGACCGTCCAGTGAGGTCAGAGGTCAGAAAAGTGCAGTTTTCAGACAACGGTGGACACTGGACCGGCGCCGGCGGACACTGCCGACACTTCTGACATACGCACGCGTGCGTGGACACCTCCCCTACAACGCCAGACTCTCGGATAAGCCCGAGAGGTGTAAAGAAAAGTGTGGCGGACCGTCCAGTGAGGTCAGAGGTCAGAAAAGTGCAGTTTTCAGACAACGGTGGACACTGGACCGGCGCCGGCGGACACTGCCGACACTTCTGACATACGCACGCGTGCGGGGACACCTCCCCTACAACGCCACACTCTCGGATAAGCCCGAGAGGTGTAAAGAAAAGTGTGGCGGACCGTCCATTGAGGTCAGAGGTCAGAAAAGTGCCGTTTTCAGACAACAGTGGACACTGGACAGGCACCGGTGGACACTGCCGACACTTCTGACATACGCACGCGTGCGGGGACACCTCCCCTACAACGCCACACTCTCGGATAAGCCCGAGAGGTGTAAAGAAAAGTGTGGCGGACCGTCCAGTGAGGTCAGAGGTCAGAAAAGTGCAGTTTTCAGACAACGGTGGACACTGGACCGGCGCCGGCGGACACTTCTGACATACGCACGCGTGCGGGGACACCTCCCCTACAACGCCAGACTCTCGGATAAGCCCGAGAGGTGTAAAGAAAAGTGTGGCGGACCGTCCAGTGAGGTCAGAGGTCAGAAAAGTGCAGTTTTCAGACAACGGTGGACACTGGACCGGCGCCGGCGGACACTGCCGACACTTCTGACATACGCACGCGTGCGGGGACACCTCCCCTACAACGCCAGACTCTCGGATAAGCCCGAGAGGTGTAAAGAAAAGTGTGGCGGACCGTCCAGTGAGGTCAGAGGTCAGAAAAGTGCAGTTTTCAGACAACGGTGGACACTGGACCGGCGCCGGCGGACACTGCCGACACTTCTGACATACGCACGCGTGCGGGGACACCTCCCCTACAACGCCACACTCTCGGATAAGCCCGAGAGGTGTAAAGAAAAGTGTGGCGGACCGTCCAGTGAGGTCAGAGGTCAGAAAAGTGCAGTTTTCAGACAACGGTGGACACTGGACCGGCGCCGGCGGACACTGCCGACACTTCTGACATACGCACGCGTGCGGGGACACCTCCCCTACAACGCCAGACTCTCGGATAAGCCCGAGAGGTGTAAAGAAAAGTGTGGCGGACCGTCCAGTGAGGTCAGAGGTCAGAAAAGTGCCGTTTTCAGACAACAGTGGACACTGGACAGGCACCGGTGGACACTGCCGACACTTCTGACATACGCACGCGTGCGGGGACACCTCCCCTACAACGCCACACTCTCGGATAAGCCCGAGAGGTGTAAAGAAAAGTGTGGCGGACCGTCCAGTGAGGTCAGAGGTCAGAAAAGTGCAGTTTTCAGACAACGGTGGACACTGGACCGGCGCCGGCGGACACTTCTGACATACGCACGCGTGCGGGGACACCTCCCCTACAACGCCACACTCTCGGATAAGCCCGAGAGGTGTAAAGAAAAGTGTGGCGGACCGTCCAGTGAGGTCAGAGGTCAGAAAAGTGCAGTTTTCAGACAACGGTGGACACTGGACCGGCGCCGGCGGACACTTCTGACATACGCACGCGTGCGGGGACACCTCCCCTACAACGCCAGACTCTCGGATAAGCCCGAGAGGTGTAAAGAAAAGTGTGGCGGACCGTCCAGTGAGGTCAGAGGTCAGAAAAGTGCAGTTTTCAGACAACGGTGGACACTGGACCGGCGCCGGCGGACACTGCCGACACTTCTGACATACGCACGCGTGCGGGGACACCTCCCCTACAACGCCAGACTCTCGGATAAGCCCGAGAGGTGTAAAGAAAAGTGTGGCGGACCGTCCAGTGAGGTCAGAGGTCAGAAAAGTGCCGTTTTCAGACAACAGTGGACACTGGACAGGCACCGGTGGACACTGCCGACACTTCTGACATACGCACGCGTGCGGGGACACCTCCCCTACAACGCCACACTCTCGGATAAGCCCGAGAGGTGTAAAGAAAAGTGTGGCGGACCGTCCAGTGAGGTCAGAGGTCAGAAAAGTGCAGTTTTCAGACAACGGTGGACACTGGACCGGCGCCGGCGGACACTGCCGACACTTCTGACATACGCACGCGTGCGGGGACACCTCCCCTACAACGCCAGACTCTCGGATAAGCCCGAGAGGTGTAAAGAAAAGTGTGGACACTGGACCGGCGCCGGTGGACACTGCCGACACTTCTGACATACGCACGCGTGCGGGGACACCTCCCCTACAACGCCAGACTCTCGGATAAGCCCGAGAGGTGTAAAAAAAAGTGTGGCGGACCGTCCAGTGAGGTCAGAGGTCAGAAAAGTGCCGTTTTCAGACAACAGTGGACACTGGACAGGCACCGGTGGACACTGCCGACACTTCTGACATACGCACGCGTGCGGGGACACCTCCCCTACAACGCCACACTCTCGGATAAGCCCGAGAGGTGTAAAGAAAAGTGTGGCGGACCGTCCAGTGAGGTCAGGGGTCAGAAAAGTGCAGTTTTCAGAAAACGGTGGACACTGGACCGGCGCCGGCGGACACTGCCGACACTTCTGACATACGCACGCGTGCGGGGACACCTCCCCTACAACGCCACACTCTCGGATAAGCCCGAGAGATGTAAAAAAAAGTGTGGCGGACCGTCCAGTGAGGTCAGAGGTCAGAAAAGTGCAGTTTTCAGACAACGGTGGACACTGGACCGGCGCCGGCGGACACTGCCGACACTTCTGACATACGCACGCGTGCGGGGACACCTCCCCTACAACGCCACACTCTCGGATAAGCCCGAGAGGTGTAAAGAAAAGTGTGGCGGACCGTCCAGTGAGGTCAGAGGTCAGAAAAGTGCAGTTTTCAGACAACGGTGGACACTGGACCGGCGCCGGCGGACACTGCCGACACTTCTGACATACGCACGCGTGCGGGGACACCTCCCCTACAACGCCAGACTCTCGGATAAGCCCGAGAGGTGTAAAAAAAAGTGTGGCGGACCGTCCAGTGAGGTCAGAGGTCAGAAAAGTGCAGTTTTCAGACAACGGTGGACACTGGACCGGCGCCGGCGGACACTGCCGACACTTCTGACATACGCACGCGTGCGGGGACACCTCCCCTGCAACGCCACACTCTCGGATAAGCCCGAGAGATGTAAAAAAAAGTGTGGCGGACCGTCCAGTGAGGTCAGAGGTCAGAAAAGTGCAGTTTTCAGACAACGGTGGACACTGGACCGGCGCCGGCGGACACTGCCGACACTTCTGACATACGCACGCGTGCGGGGACACCTCCCCTACAACGCCACACTCTCGGATAAGCCCGAGAGATGTAAAAAAAAGTGTGGCGGACCGTCCAGTGAGGTCAGAGGTCAGAAAAGTGCAGTTTTCAGACAACGGTGGACACTGGACCGGCGCCGGCGGACACTGCCGACACTTCTGACATACGCACGCATGCGGGGACACCTCCCCTACAACGCCAGACTCTCGGATAAGCCCGAGAGGTGTAAAAAAAAGTGTGGCGGACCGTCCAGTGAGGTCAGAGGTCAGAAAAGTGCCGTTTTCAGACAACAGTGGACACTGGACAGGCACCGGTGGACACTGCCGACACTTCTGACATACGCACGCGTGCGGGGACACCTCCCCTACAACGCCACACTCTCGGATAAGCCCGAGAGGTGTAAAGAAAAGTGTGGCGGACCGTCCAGTGAGGTCAGAGGTCAGAAAAGTGCAGTTTTCAGACAACGGTGGACACTGGACCGGCGCCGGCGGACACTTCTGACATACGCACGCGTGCGGGGACACCTCCCCTACAACGCCAGACTCTCGGATAAGCCCGAGAGGTGTAAAGAAAAGTGTGGCGGACCGTCCAGTGAGGTCAGAGGTCAGAAAAGTGCAGTTTTCAGACAACGGTGGACACTGGACCGGCGCCGGCGGACACTGCCGACACTTCTGACATACGCACGCGTGCGGGGACACCTCCCCTACAACGCCAGACTCTCGGATAAGCCCGAGAGGTGTAAAGAAAAGTGTGGCGGACCGTCCAGTGAGGTCAGAGGTCAGAAAAGTGCAGTTTTCAGACAACGGTGGACACTGGACCGGCGCCGGCGGACACTGCCGACACTTCTGACATACGCACGCGTGCGGGGACACCTCCCCTACAACGCCACACTCTCGGATAAGCCCGAGAGGTGTAAAGAAAAGTGTGGCGGACCGTCCAGTGAGGTCAGAGGTCAGAAAAGTGCAGTTTTCAGACAACGGTGGACACTGGACCGGCGCCGGCGGACACTGCCGACACTTCTGACATACGCACGCGTGCGGGGACACCTCCCCTACAACGCCAGACTCTCGGATAAGCCCGAGAGGTGTAAAGAAAAGTGTGGCGGACCGTCCAGTGAGGTCAGAGGTCAGAAAAGTGCAGTTTTCAGACAACGGTGGACACTGGACCGGCGCCGGCGGACACTGCCGACACTTCTGACATACGCACGCGTGCGGGGACACCTCCCCTACAACGCCACACTCTCGGATAAGCCCGAGAGGTGTAAAGAAAAGTGTGGCGAACCGTCCAGTGAGGTCAGAGGTCAGAAAAGTGCAGTTTTCAGACAACGGTGGACACTGGACCGGCGCCGGCGGACACTGCCGACACTTCTGACAAACGCACGCGTGCGGGGACACCTCCCCTACAACGCCAGACTCTCGGATAAGCCCGAGAGGTGTAAAGAAAAGTGTGGCGGACCGTCCAGTGAGGTCAGAGGTCAGAAAAGTGCAGTTTTCAGACAACGGTGGACACTGGACCGGCGCCGGTGGACACTGCCGACACTTCTGACATACGCACGCGTGCGGGGACACCTCCCCTACAACGCCACACTCTCGGATAAGCCCGAGAGGTGTAAAGAAAAGTGTGGCGAACCGTCCAGTGAGGTCAGAGGTCAGAAAAGTGCAGTTTTCAGACAACGGTGGACACTGGACCGGCGCCGGCGGACACTGCCGACACTTCTGACAAACGCACGCGTGCGGGGACACCTCCCCTACAACGCCAGACTCTCGGATAAGCCCGAGAGGTGTAAAGAAAAGTGTGGCGGACCGTCCAGTGAGGTCAGAGGTCAGAAAAGTGCAGTTTTCAGACAACGGTGGACACTGGACCGGCGCCGGCGGACACTGCCGACACTTCTGACATACGCACGCGTGCGGGGACACCTCCCCTACAACGCCAGACTCTCGGATAAGCCCGAGAGGTGTAAAGAAAAGTGTGGCGGACCGTCCAGTGAGGTCAGAGGTCAGAAAAGTGCAGTTTTCAGACAACGGTGGACACTGGACCGGCGCCGGCGGACACTGCCGACACTTCTGACATACGCACGCGTGCGGGGACACCTCCCCTACAACGCCACACTCTCGGATAAGCCCGAGAGATATAAAAAAAAGTGTGGCGGACCGTCCAGTGAGGTCAGAGGTCAGAAAAGTGCAGTTTTCAGACAACGGTGGACACTGGACCGGCGCCGGCGGACACTGCCGACACTTCTGACATACGCACGCGTGCGTGGACACCTCCCCTACAACGCCAGACTCTCGGATAAGCCCGAGAGGTGTAAAGAAAAGTGTGGCGGACCGTCCAGTGAGGTCAGAGGTCAGAAAAGTGCAGTTTTCAGACAACGGTGGACACTGGACCGGCGCCGGCGGACACTGCCGACACTTCTGACATACGCACGCGTGCGGGGACACCTCCCCTACAACGCCACACTCTCGGATAAGCCCGAGAGGTGTAAAGAAAAGTGTGGCGGACCGTCCATTGAGGTCAGAGGTCAGAAAAGTGCCGTTTTCAGACAACAGTGGACACTGGACAGGCACCGGTGGACACTGCCGACACTTCTGACATACGCACGCGTGCGGGGACACCTCCCCTACAACGCCACACTCTCGGATAAGCCCGAGAGGTGTAAAGAAAAGTGTGGCGGACCGTCCAGTGAGGTCAGAGGTCAGAAAAGTGCAGTTTTCAGACAACGGTGGACACTGGACCGGCGCCGGCGGACACTTCTGACATACGCACGCGTGCGGGGACACCTCCCCTACAACGCCAGACTCTCGGATAAGCCCGAGAGGTGTAAAGAAAAGTGTGGCGGACCGTCCAGTGAGGTCAGAGGTCAGAAAAGTGCAGTTTTCAGACAACGGTGGACACTGGACCGGCGCCGGCGGACACTGCCGACACTTCTGACATACGCACGCGTGCGGGGACACCTCCCCTACAACGCCAGACTCTCGGATAAGCCCGAGAGGTGTAAAGAAAAGTGTGGCGGACCGTCCAGTGAGGTCAGAGGTCAGAAAAGTGCAGTTTTCAGACAACGGTGGACACTGGACTGGCGCCGGCGGACACTGCCGACACTTCTGACATACGCACGCGTGCGGGGACACCTCCCCTACAACGCCACACTCTCGGATAAGCCCGAGAGGTGTAAAGAAAAGTGTGGCGGACCGTCCAGTGAGGTCAGAGGTCAGAAAAGTGCAGTTTTCAGACAACGGTGGACACTGGACCGGCGCCGGCGGACACTGCCGACACTTCTGACATACGCACGCGTGCGGGGACACCTCCCCTACAACGCCAGACTCTCGGATAAGCCCGAGAGGTGTAAAGAAAAGTGTGGCGGACCGTCCAGTGAGGTCAGAGGTCAGAAAAGTGCAGTTTTCAGACAACGGTGGACACTGGACCGGCGCCGGCGGACACTGCCGACACTTCTGACATACGCACGCGTGCGGGGACACCTCCCCTACAACGCCACACTCTCGGATAAGCCCGAGAGGTGTAAAGAAAAGTGTGGCGAACCGTCCAGTGAGGTCAGAGGTCAGAAAAGTGCAGTTTTCAGACAACGGTGGACACTGGACCGGCGCCGGCGGACACTGCCGACACTTCTGACAAACGCACGCGTGCGGGGACACCTCCCCTACAACGCCAGACTCTCGGATAAGCCCGAGAGGTGTAAAGAAAAGTGTGGCGGACCGTCCAGTGAGGTCAGAGGTCAGAAAAGTGCAGTTTTCAGACAACGGTGGACACTGGACCGGCGCCGGCGGACACTGCCGACACTTCTGACATACGCACGCGTGCGGGGACACCTCCCCTACAACGCCAGACTCTCGGATAAGCCCGAGAGGTGTAAAGAAAAGTGTGGCGGACCGTCCAGTGAGGTCAGAGGTCAGAAAAGTGCAGTTTTCAGACAACGGTGGACACTGGACCGGCGCCGGCGGACACTGCCGACACTTCTGACATACGCACGCGTGCGGGGACACCTCCCCTACAACGCCACACTCTCGGATAAGCCCGAGAGATATAAAAAAAAGTGTGGCGGACCGTCCAGTGAGGTCAGAGGTCAGAAAAGTGCAGTTTTCAGACAACGGTGGACACTGGACCGGCGCCGGCGGACACTGCCGACACTTCTGACATACGCACGCGTGCGTGGACACCTCCCCTACAACGCCAGACTCTCGGATAAGCCCGAGAGGTGTAAAGAAAAGTGTGGCGGACCGTCCAGTGAGGTCAGAGGTCAGAAAAGTGCAGTTTTCAGACAACGGTGGACACTGGACCGGCGCCGGCGGACACTGCCGACACTTCTGACATACGCACGCGTGCGGGGACACCTCCCCTACAACGCCACACTCTCGGATAAGCCCGAGAGGTGTAAAGAAAAGTGTGGCGGACCGTCCAGTGAGGTCAGAGGTCAGAAAAGTGCCGTTTTCAGACAACAGTGGACACTGGACAGGCACCGGTGGACACTGCCGACACTTCTGACATACGCACGCGTGCGGGGACACCTCCCCTACAACGCCACACTCTCGGATAAGCCCGAGAGGTGTAAAGAAAAGTGTGGCGGACCGTCCAGTGAGGTCAGAGGTCAGAAAAGTGCAGTTTTCAGACAACGGTGGACACTGGACCGGCGCCGGCGGACACTGCCGACACTTCTGACATACGCACGCTTGCGGGGACACCTCCCCTACAACGCCACACTCTCGGATAAGCCCGAGAGATGTAAAAAAAAGTGTGGCGGACCGTCCAGTGAGGTCAGAGGTCAGAAAAGTGCAGTTTTCAGACAACGGTGGACACTGGACCGGCGCCGGCGGACACTGCCGACACTTCTGACATACGCACGCGTGCGGGGACACCTCCCCTACAACGCCACACTCTCGGATAAGCCCGAGAGGTGTAAAGAAAAGTGTGGCGGACCGTCCAGTGAGGTCAGAGGTCAGAAAAGTGCAGTTTTCAGACAACGGTGGACACTGGACCGGCGCCGGCGGACACTGCCGACACTTCTGACATACGCACGCGTGCGGGGACACCTCCCCTACAACGCCAGACTCTCGGATAAGCCCGAGAGGTGTAAAGAAAAGTGTGGCGGACCGTCCAGTGAGGTCAGAGGTCAGAAAAGTGCAGTTTTCAGACAACGGTGGACACTGGACCGGCGCCGGCGGACACTGCCGACACTTCTGACATACGCACGCGTGCGGGGACACCTCCCCTACAACGCCACACTCTCGGATAAGCCCGAGAGGTGTAAAGAAAAGTGTGGCGGACCGTCCAGTGAGGTCAGAGGTCAGAAAAGTGCAGTTTTCAGACAACGGTGGACACTGGACCGGCGCCGGCGGACACTGCCGACACTTCTGACATACGCACGCGTGCGGGGACACCTCCCCTACAACGCCAGACTCTCGGATAAGCCCGAGAGGTGTAAAGAAAAGTGTGGCGGACCGTCCAGTGAGGTCAGAGGTCAGAAAAGTGCAGTTTTCAGACAACGGTGGACACTGGACCGGCGCCGGCGGACACTGCCGACACTTCTGACATACGCACGCGTGCGGGGACACCTCATCTACAACGCCAGACTCTCGGATAAGCCCGAGAGGTGTAAAGAAAAGTGTGGCGGACCGTCCAGTGAGGTCAGAGGTCAGAAAAGTGCAGTTTTCAGACAACGGTGGACACTGGACCGGCGCCGGCGGACACTGCCGACACTTCTGACATACGCACGCGTGCGGGGACACCTCCCCTACAACGCCACACTCTCGGATAAGCCCGAGAGGTGTAAAGAAAAGTGTGGCGAACCGTCCAGTGAGGTCAGAGGTCAGAAAAGTGCAGTTTTCAGACAACGGTGGACACTGGACCGGCGCCGGCGGACACTGCCGACACTTCTGACATACGCACGCGTGCGTGGACACCTCCCCTACAACGCCAGACTCTCGGATAAGCCCGAGAGGTGTAAAGAAAAGTGTGGCGGACCGTCCAGTGAGGTCAGAGGTCAGAAAAGTGCAGTTTTCAGACAACGGTGGACACTGGACCGGCGCCGGCGGACACTGCCGACACTTCTGACATACGCACGCGTGCGGGGACACCTCCCCTACAACGCCACACTCTCGGATAAGCCCGAGAGGTGTAAAGAAAAGTGTGGCGGACCGTCCAGTGAGGTCAGAGGTCAGAAAAGTGCCGTTTTCAGACAACAGTGGACACTGGACAGGCACCGGTGGACACTGCCGACACTTCTGACATACGCACGCGTGCGGGGACACCTCCCCTACAACGCCAGACTCTCGGATAAGCTCGAGAGGTGTAAAGAAAAGTGTGGCGGACCGTCCAGTGAGGTCAGAGGTCAGAAAAGTGCAGTTTTCAGACAACGGTGGACACTGGACCGGCGCCGGCGGACACTGCCGACACTTCTGACATACGCACGCTTGCGGGGACACCTCCCCTACAACGCCACACTCTCGGATAAGCCCGAGAGATGTAAAAAAAAGTGTGGCGGACCGTCCAGTGAGGTCAGAGGTCAGAAAAGTGCAGTTTTCAGACAACGGTGGACACTGGACCGGCGCCGGCGGACACTGCCGACACTTCTGACATACGCACGCGTGCGGGGACACCTCCCCTACAACGCCACACTCTCGGATAAGCCCGAGAGGTGTAAAGAAAAGTGTGGCGGACCGTCCAGTGAGGTCAGAGGTCAGAAAAGTGCAGTTTTCAGACAACGGTGGACACTGGACCGGCGCCGGCGGACACTGCCGACACTTCTGACATACGCACGCGTGCGGGGACACCTCCCCTACAACGCCAGACTCTCGGATAAGCCCGAGAGGTGTAAAGAAAAGTGTGGCGGACCGTCCAGTGAGGTCAGAGGTCAGAAAAGTGCAGTTTTCAGACAACGGTGGACACTGGACCGGCGCCGGCGGACACTGCCGACACTTCTGACATACGCACGCGTGCGGGGACACCTCCCCTACAACGCCACACTCTCGGATAAGCCCGAGAGGTGTAAAGAAAAGTGTGGCGGACCGTCCAGTGAGGTCAGAGGTCAGAAAAGTGCAGTTTTCAGACAACGGTGGACACTGGACCGGCGCCGGCGGACACTGCCGACACTTCTGACATACGCACGCGTGCGGGGACACCTCCCCTACAACGCCAGACTCTCGGATAAGCCCGAGAGGTGTAAAGAAAAGTGTGGCGGACCGTCCAGTGAGGTCAGAGGTCAGAAAAGTGCAGTTTTCAGACAACGGTGGACACTGGACCGGCGCTGGCGGACACTGCCGACACTTCTGACATACGCACGCGTGCGGGGACACCTCCCCTACAACGCCAAACTCTCGGATAAGCCCGAGAGATGTAAAAAAAAGTGTGGCGGACCGTCCAGTGAGGTCAGAGGTCAGAAAAGTGCAGTTTTCAGACAACGGTGGACACTGGACCGGCGCCGGCGGACACTGCCGACACTTCTGACATACGCACGCGTGCGGGGACACCTCCCCTACAACGCCACACTCTCGGATAAGCCCGAGAGGTGTAAAGAAAAGTGTGGCGGACCGTCCAGTGAGGTCAGAGGTCAGAAAAGTGCAGTTTTCAGACAACGGTGGACACTGGACCGGCGCCGGCGGACACTGCCGACACTTCTGACATACGCACGCGTGCGGGGACACCTCCCCTACAACGCCAGACTCTCGGATAAGCCCGAGAGGTGTAAAGAAAAGTGTGGACACTGGACCGGCGCCGGCGGACACTGCCGACACTTCTGACATACGCACGCGTGCGGGGACACCTCCCCTACAACGCCAGACTCTCGGATAAGCCCGAGAGGTGTAAAAAAAAGTGTGGCGGACCGTCCAGTGAGGTCAGAGGTCAGAAAAGTGCCGTTTTCAGACAACAGTGGACACTGGACAGGCACCGGTGGACACTGCCGACACTTCTGACATACGCACGCGTGCGGGGACACCTCCCCTACAACGCCACACTCTCGGATAAGCCCGAGAGGTGTAAAGAAAAGTGTGGCGGACCGTCCAGTGAGGTCAGAGGTCAGAAAAGTGCAGTTTTCAGACAACGGTGGACACTGGACCGGCGCCGGCGGACACTGCCGACACTTCTGACATACGCACGCGTGCGGGGACACCTCCCCTACAACGCCACACTCTCGGATAAGCCCGAGAGATGTAAAAAAAAGTGTGGCGGACCGTCCAGTGAGGTCAGAGGTCAGAAAAGTGCAGTTTTCAGACAACGGTGGACACTGGACCGGCGCCGGCGGACACTGCCGACACTTCTGACATACGCACGCGTGCGGGGACACCTCCCCTACAACGCCACACTCTCGGATAAGCCCGAGAGATGTAAAAAAAAGTGTGGCGGACCGTCCAGTGAGGTCAGAGGTCAGAAAAGTGCAGTTTTCAGACAACGGTGGACACTGGACCGGCGCCGGCGGACACTGCCGACACTTCTGACATACGCACGCGTGCGGGGACACCTCCCCTACAACGCCACACTCTCGGATAAGCCCGAGAGGTGTAAAGAAAAGTGTGGCGGACCGTCCAGTGAGGTCAGAGGTCAGAAAAGTGCAGTTTTCAGACAACGGTGGACACTGGACCGGCGCCGGCGGACACTGCCGACACTTCTGACATACGCACGCGTGCGGGGACACCTCCCCTACAACGCCACACTCTCGGATAAGCCCGAGAGATGTAAAAAAAAGTGTGGCGGACCGTCCAGTGAGGTCAGAGGTCAGAAAAGTGCAGTTTTCAGACAACGGTGGACACTGGACCGGCGCCGGCGGACACTGCCGACACTTCTGACATACGCACGCGTGCGGGGACACCTCCCCTACAACGCCACACTCTCGGATAAGCCCGAGAGGTGTAAAGAAAAGTGTGGCGGACCGTCCAGTGAGGTCAGAGGTCAGAAAAGTGCAGTTTTCAGACAACGGTGGACACTGGACCGGCGCCGGCGGACACTGCCGACACTTCTGACATACGCACGCGTGCGGGGACACCTCCCCTACAACGCCAGACTCTCGGATAAGCCCGAGAGGTGTAAAAAAAAGTGTGGCGGACCGTCCAGTGAGGTCAGAGGTCAGAAAAGTGCCGTTTTCAGACAACAGTGGACACTGGACAGGCACCGGTGGACACTGCCGACACTTCTGACATACGCACGCGTGCGGGGACACCTCCCCTACAACGCCACACTCTCGGATAAGCCCGAGAGGTGTAAAGAAAAGTGTGGCGGACCGTCCAGTGAGGTCAGAGGTCAGAAAAGTGCAGTTTTCAGACAACGGTGGACACTGGACCGGCGCCGGCGGACACTGCCGACACTTCTGACATACGCACGCGTGCGGGGACACCTCCCCTACAACGCCAGACTCTCGGATAAGCCCGAGAGGTGTAAAGAAAAGTGTGGCGGACCGTCCAGTGAGGTCAGAGGTCAGAAAAGTGCAGTTTTCAGACAACGGTGGACACTGGACCGGCGCCGGCGGACACTGCCGACAATTCTGACATACGCACGCGTGCGGGGACACCTCCCCTACAACGCCACACTCTCGGATAAGCCCGAGAGATGTAAAAAAAAGTGTGGCGGACCGTCCAGTGAGGTCAGAGGTCAGAAAAGTGCAGTTTTCAGACAACGGTGGACACTGGACCGGCGCCGGCGGACACTGCCGACACTTCTGACATACGCACGCGTGCGGGGACACCTCCCCTACAACGCCACACTCTCGGATAAGCCCGAGAGATGTAAAAAAAAGTGTGGCGGACCGTCCAGTGAGGTCAGAGGTCAGAAAAGTGCAGTTTTCAGACAACGGTGGACACTGGACCGGCGCCGGCGGACACTGCCGACACTTCTGACATACGCACGCGTGCGGGGACACCTCCCCTACAACGCCACACTCTCGGATAAGCCCGAGAGGTGTAAAGAAAAGTGTGGCGGACCGTCCAGTGAGGTCAGAGGTCAGAAAAGTGCAGTTTTCAGACAACGGTGGACACTGGACCGGCGCCGGCGGACACTGCCGACACTTCTGACATACGCACGCGTGCGGGGACACCTCCCCTACAACGCCAGACTCTCGGATAAGCCCGAGAGGTGTAAAAAAAAGTGTGGCGGACCGTCCAGTGAGGTCAGAGGTCAGAAAAGTGCCGTTTTCAGACAACAGTGGACACTGGACAGGCACCGGTGGACACTGCCGACACTTCTGACATACGCACGCGTGCGGGGACACCTCCCCTACAACGCCACACTCTCGGATAAGCCCGAGAGGTGTAAAGAAAAGTGTGGCGGACCGTCCAGTGAGGTCAGAGGTCAGAAAAGTGCAGTTTTCAGACAACGGTGGACACTGGACCGGCGCCGGCGGACACTGCCGACACTTCTGACATACGCACGCGTGCGGGGACACCTCCCCTACAACGCCAGACTCTCGGATAAGCCCGAGAGGTGTAAAGAAAAGTGTGGCGGACCGTCCAGTGAGGTCAGAGGTCAGAAAAGTGCAGTTTTCAGACAACGGTGGACACTGGACCGGCGCCGGCGGACACTGCCGACAATTCTGACATACGCACGCGTGCGGGGACACCTCCCCTACAACGCCACACTCTCGGATAAGCCCGAGAGATGTAAAAAAAAGTGTGGCGGACCGTCCAGTGAGGTCAGAGGTCAGAAAAGTGCAGTTTTCAGACAACGGTGGACACTGGACCGGCGCCGGCGGACACTGCCGACACTTCTGACATACGCACGCGTGCGGGGACACCTCCCCTACAACGCCACACTCTCGGATAAGCCCGAGAGGTGTAAAGAAAAGTGTGGCGGACCGTCCAGTGAGGTCAGAGGTCAGAAAAGTGCAGTTTTCAGACAACGGTGGACACTGGACCGGCGCCGGCGGACACTGCCGACACTTCTGACATACGCACGCGTGCGGGGACACCTCCCCTACAACGCCAGACTCTCGGATAAGCCCGAGAGGTGTAAAGAAAAGTGTGGCGGACCGTCCAGTGAGGTCAGAGGTCAGAAAAGTGCAGTTTTCAGACAACGGTGGACACTGGACCGGCGCCGGCGGACACTGCCGACACTTCTGACATACGCACGCGTGCGGGGACACCTCCCCTACAACGCCAGACTCTCGGATAAGCCCGAGAGGTGTAAAGAAAAGTGTGGCGGACCGTCCAGTGAGGTCAGAGGTCAGAAAAGTGCAGTTTTCAGACAACGGTGGACACTGGACCGGCGCCGGCGGACACTGCCGACACTTCTGACATACGCACGCGTGCGGGGACACCTCCCCTACAACGCCAGACTCTCGGATAAGCCCGAGAGGTGTAAAGAAAAGTGTGGCGGACCGTCCAGTGAGGTCAGAGGTCAGAAAAGTGCAGTTTTCAGACAACGGTGGACACTGGACCGGCGCCGGCGGACACTGCCGACAATTCTGACATACGCACGCGTGCGGGGACACCTCCCCTACAACGCCACACTCTCGGATAAGCCCGAGAGATGTAAAAAAAAGTGTGGCGGACCGTCCAGTGAGGTCAGAGGTCAGAAAAGTGCAGTTTTCAGACAACGGTGGACACTGGACCGGCGCCGGCGGACACTGCCGACACTTCTGACATACGCACGCGTGCGGGGACACCTCCCCTACAACGCCAAACTCTCGGATAAGCCCGAGAGATGTAAAAAAAAGTGTGGCGGACCGTCCAGTGAGGTCAGAGGTCAGAAAAGTGCAGTTTTCAGACAACGGTGGACACTGGACCGGCGCCGGCGGACACTGCCGACACTTCTGACATACGCACGCGTGCGGGGACACCTCCCCTACAACGCCAGACTCTCGGATAAGCCCGAGAGGTGTAAAGAAAAGTGTGGCGGACCGTCCAGTGAGGTCAGAGGTCAGAAAAGTGCAGTTTTCAGACATCGGTGGACACTGGACCGGCGCCGGCGGACACTGCCGACACTTCTGACATACGCACGCGTGCGGGGACACCTCCCCTACAACGCCAGACTCTCGGATAAGCCCGAGAGGTGTAAAGAAAAGTGTGGCGGACCGTCCAGTGAGGTCAGAGGTCAGAAAAGTGCAGTTTTCAGACAACGGTGGACACTGGACCGGCGCCGGCGGACACTGCCGACAATTCTGACATACGCACGCGTGCGGGGACACCTCCCCTACAACGCCACACTCTCGGATAAGCCCGAGAGATGTAAAAAAAAGTGTGGCGGACCGTCCAGTGAGGTCAGAGGTCAGAAAAGTGCAGTTTTCAGACAACGGTGGACACTGGACCGGCGCCGGCGGACACTGCCGACACTTCTGACATACGCACGCGTGCGGGGACACCTCCCCTACAACGCCACACTCTCGGATAAGCCCGAGAGGTGTAAAGAAAAGTGTGGCGGACCGTCCAGTGAGGTCAGAGGTCAGAAAAGTGCAGTTTTCAGACAACGGTGGACACTGGACCGGCGCCGGCGGACACTGCCGACACTTCTGACATACGCACGCGTGCGGGGACACCTCCCCTACAACGCCAGACTCTCGGATAAGCCCGAGAGGTGTAAAGAAAAGTGTGGCGGACCGTCCAGTGAGGTCAGAGGTCAGAAAAGTGCAGTTTTCAGACAACGGTGGACACTGGACCGGCGCCGGCGGACACTGCCGACACTTCTGACATACGCACGCGTGCGGGGACACCTCCCCTACAACGCCAGACTCTCGGATAAGCCCGAGAGGTGTAAAGAAAAGTGTGGCGGACCGTCCAGTGAGGTCAGAGGTCAGAAAAGTGCAGTTTTCAGACAACGGTGGACACTGGACCGGCGCCGGCGGACACTGCCGACACTTCTGACATACGCACGCGTGCGGGGACACCTCCCCTACAACGCCAGACTCTCGGATAAGCCCGAGAGGTGTAAAGAAAAGTGTGGCGGACCGTCCAGTGAGGTCAGAGGTCAGAAAAGTGCAGTTTTCAGACAACGGTGGACACTGGACCGGCGCCGGCGGACACTGCCGACACTTCTGACATACGCACGCGTGCGGGGACACCTCCCCTACAACGCCAGACTCTCGGATAAGCCCGAGAGGTGTAAAGAAAAGTGTGGCGGACCGTCCAGTGAGGTCAGAGGTCAGAAAAGTGCAGTTTTCAGACATCGGTGGACACTGGACCGGCGCCGGCGGACACTGCCGACACTTCTGACATACGCACGCGTGCGGGGACACCTCCCCTACAACGCCAGACTCTCGGATAAGCCCGAGAGGTGTAAAGAAAAGTGTGGCGGACCGTCCAGTGAGGTCAGAGGTCAGAAAAGTGCAGTTTTCAGACAACGGTGGACACTGGACCGGCGCCGGCGGACACTGCCGACAATTCTGACATACGCACGCGTGCGGGGACACCTCCCCTACAACGCCACACTCTCGGATAAGCCCGAGAGATGTAAAAAAAAGTGTGGCGGACCGTCCAGTGAGGTCAGAGGTCAGAAAAGTGCAGTTTTCAGACAACGGTGGACACTGGACCGGCGCCGGCGGACACTGCCGACACTTCTGACATACGCACGCGTGCGGGGACACCTCCCCTACAACGCCACACTCTCGGATAAGCCCGAGAGGTGTAAAGAAAAGTGTGGCGGACCGTCCAGTGAGGTCAGAGGTCAGAAAAGTGCAGTTTTCAGACAACGGTGGACACTGGACCGGCGCCGGCGGACACTGCCGACACTTCTGACATACGCACGCGTGCGGGGACACCTCCCCTACAACGCCAGACTCTCGGATAAGCCCGAGAGGTGTAAAGAAAAGTGTGGCGGACCGTCCAGTGAGGTCAGAGGTCAGAAAAGTGCAGTTTTCAGACAACGGTGGACACTGGACCGGCGCCGGCGGACACTGCCGACACTTCTGACATACGCACGCGTGCGGGGACACCTCCCCTACAACGCCAGACTCTCGGATAAGCCCGAGAGGTGTAAAGAAAAGTGTGGCGGACCGTCCAGTGAGGTCAGAGGTCAGAAAAGTGCAGTTTTCAGACAACGGTGGACACTGGACCGGCGCCGGCGGACACTGCCGACACTTCTGACATACGCACGCGTGCGGGGACACCTCCCCTACAACGCCAGACTCTCGGATAAGCCCGAGAGGTGTAAAGAAAAGTGTGGCGGACCGTCCAGTGAGGTCAGAGGTCAGAAAAGTGCAGTTTTCAGACAACGGTGGACACTGGACCGGCGCCGGCGGACACTGCCGACAATTCTGACATACGCACGCGTGCGGGGACACCTCCCCTACAACGCCACACTCTCGGATAAGCCCGAGAGATGTAAAAAAAAGTGTGGCGGACCGTCCAGTGAGGTCAGAGGTCAGAAAAGTGCAGTTTTCAGACAACGGTGGACACTGGACCGGCGCCGGCGGACACTGCCGACACTTCTGACATACGCACGCGTGCGGGGACACCTCCCCTACAACGCCAAACTCTCGGATAAGCCCGAGAGATGTAAAAAAAAGTGTGGCGGACCGTCCAGTGAGGTCAGAGGTCAGAAAAGTGCAGTTTTCAGACAACGGTGGACACTGGACCGGCGCCGGCGGACACTGCCGACACTTCTGACATACGCACGCGTGCGGGGACACCTCCCCTACAACGCCAGACTCTCGGATAAGCCCGAGAGGTGTAAAGAAAAGTGTGGCGGACCGTCCAGTGAGGTCAGAGGTCAGAAAAGTGCAGTTTTCAGACATCGGTGGACACTGGACCGGCGCCGGCGGACACTGCCGACACTTCTGACATACGCACGCGTGCGGGGACACCTCCCCTACAACGCCACACTCTCGGATAAGCCCGAGAGGTGTAAAGAAAAGTGTGGCGGACCGTCCAGTGAGGTCAGAGGTCAGAAAAGTGCAGTTTTCAGACAACGGTGGACACTGGACCGGCGCCGGCGGACACTGCCGACACTTCTGACATACGCACGCGTGCGGGGACACCTCCCCTACAACGCCAGACTCTCGGATAAGCCCGAGAGGTGTAAAGAAAAGTGTGGCGGACCGTCCAGTGAGGTCAGAGGTCAGAAAAGTGCAGTTTTCAGACAACGGTGGACACTGGACCGGCGCCGGCGGACACTGCCGACACTTCTGACATACGCACGCGTGCGGGGACACCTCCCCTACAACGCCACACTCTCGGATAAGCCCGAGAGGTGTAAAGAAAAGTGTGGCGGACCGTCCAGTGAGGTCAGAGGTCAGAAAAGTGCAGTTTTCAGACAACGGTGGACACTGGACCGGCGCCGGCGGACACTGCCGACACTTCTGACAAACGCACGCGTGCGGGGACACCTCCCCTACAACGCCAGACTCTCGGATAAGCCCGAGAGGTGTAAAGAAAAGTGTGGCGGACCGTCCAGTGAGGTCAGAGGTCAGAAAAGTGCAGTTTTCAGACAACGGTGGACACTGGACCGGCGCCGGCGGACACTGCCGACACTTCTGACATACGCACGCGTGCGGGGACACCTCCCCTACAACGCCAGACTCTCGGATAAGCCCGAGAGGTGTAAAGAAAAGTGTGGCGGACCGTCCAGTGAGGTCAGAGGTCAGAAAAGTGCAGTTTTCAGACAACGGTGGACACTGGACCGGCGCCGGCGGACACTGCCGACACTTCTGACATACGCACGCGTGCAGGGACACCTCCCCTACAACGCCACACTCTCGGATAAGCCCGAGAGGTGTAAAGAAAAGTGTGGCGGACCGTCCAGTGAGGTCAGAGGTCAGAAAAGTGCAGTTTTCAGACAACGGTGGACACTGGACCGGCGCCGGCGGACACTGCCGACACTTCTGACATACGCACGCGTGCGGGGACACCTCCCCTACAACGCCAGACTCTCGGATAAGCCCGAGAGGTGTAAAGAAAAGTGTGGCGGACCGTCCAGTGAGGTCAGAGGTCAGAAAAGTGCAGTTTTCAGACAACGGTGGACACTGGACCGGCGCCGGCGGACACTGCCGACACTTCTGACATACGCACGCGTGCGGGGACACCTCCCCTACAACGCCACACTCTCGGATAAGCCCGAGAGGTGTAAAGAAAAGTGTGGCGGACCGTCCAGTGAGGTCAGAGGTCAGAAAAGTGCAGTTTTCAGACAACGGTGGACACTGGACCGGCGCCGGCGGACACTGCCGACACTTCTGACATACGCACGCGTGCGGGGACACCTCCCCTACAACGCCAGACTCTCGGATAAGCCCGAGAGGTGTAAAGAAAAGTGTGGCGGACCGTCCAGTGAGGTCAGAGGTCAGAAAAGTGCAGTTTTCAGACAACGGTGGACACTGGACCGGCGCCGGCGGACACTGCCGACACTTCTGACATACGCACGCGTGCAGGGACACCTCCCCTACAACGCCACACTCTCGGATAAGCCCGAGAGGTGTAAAGAAAAGTGTGGCGGACCGTCCAGTGAGGTCAGAGGTCAGAAAAGTGCAGTTTTCAGACAACGGTGGACACTGGACCGGCGCCGGCGGACACTGCCGACACTTCTGACATACGCACGCGTGCGGGGACACCTCCCCTACAACGCCAGACTCTCGGATAAGCCCGAGAGGTGTAAAGAAAAGTGTGGCGGACCGTCCAGTGAGGTCAGAGGTCAGAAAAGTGCAGTTTTCAGACAACGGTGGACACTGGACCGGCGCCGGCGGACACTGCCGACACTTCTGACATACGCACGCGTGCGGGGACACCTCCCCTACAACGCCACACTCTCGGATAAGCCCGAGAGGTGTAAAGAAAAGTGTGGCGGACCGTCCAGTGAGGTCAGAGGTCAGAAAAGTGCAGTTTTCAGACAACGGTGGACACTGGACCGGCGCCGGCGGACACTGCCGACACTTCTGACATACGCACGCGTGCGGGGACACCTCCCCTACAACGCCAGACTCTCGGATAAGCCCGAGAGATGTAAAAAAAAGTGTGGCGGACCGTCCAGTGAGGTCAGAGGTCAGAAAAGTGCAGTTTTCAGACAACGGTGGACACTGGACCGGCGCCGGCGGACACTGCCGACACTTCTGACATACGCACGCGTGCGGGGACACCTCCCCTACAACGCCAGACTCTCGGATAAGCCCGAGAGGTGTAAAGAAAAGTGTGGCGGACCGTCCAGTGAGGTCAGAGGTCAGAAAAGTGCAGTTTTCAGACAACGGTGGACACTGGACCGGCGCCGGCGGACACTGCCGACACTTCTGACATACGCACGCGTGCGGGGACACCTCCCCTACAACGCCAGACTCTCGGATAAGCCCGAGAGGTGTAAAGAAAAGTGTGGCGGACCGTCCAGTGAGGTCAGAGGTCAGAAAAGTGCAGTTTTCAGACAACGGTGGACACTGGACCGGCGCCGGCGGACACTGCCGACACTTCTGACATACGCACGCGTGCGGGGACACCTCCCCTACAACGCCAGACTCTCGGATAAGCCCGAGAGGTGTAAAGAAAAGTGTGGCGGACCGTCCAGTGAGGTCAGAGGTCAGAAAAGTGCAGTTTTCAGACAACGGTGGACACTGGACCGGCGCCGGCGGACACTGCCGACACTTCTGACATACGCACGCGTGCGGGGACACCTCCCCTACAACGCCACACTCTCGGATAAGCCCGAGAGATGTAAAAAAAAGTGTGGCGGACCGTCCAGTGAGGTCAGAGGTCAGAAGTCAGAAAAGTGCAGTTTTCAGACAACGGTGGACACTGGACCGGCGCCGGCGGACACTGCCGACACTTCTGACATACGCACACGTGCGGGGACACCTCCCCTACAACGCCAGACTCTCGGATAAGCCCGAGAGGTGTAAAGAAAAGTGTGGCGGACCGTCCAGTGAGGTCAGAGGTCAGAAAAGTGCAGTTTTCAGACAACGGTGGACACTGGACCGGCGCCGGCGGACACTGCCGACACTTCTGACATACGCACGCGTGCGGGGACACCTCCCCTACAACGCCACACTCTCGGATAAGCCCGAGAGATGTAAAAAAAAGTGTGGCGGACCGTCCAGTGAGGTCAGAGGTCAGAAAAGTGCAGTTTTCAGACAACGGTGGACACTGGACTGGCGCCGGCGGACACTGCCGACACTTCTGACATACGCACGCGTGCGGGGACACCTCCCCTACAACGCCACACTCTCGGATAAGCCCGAGAGGTGTAAAGAAAAGTGTGGCGGACCGTCCAGTGAGGTCAGAGGTCAGAAAAGTGCAGTTTTCAGACAACGGTGGACACTGGACCGGCGCCGGCGGACACTGCCGACACTTCTGACATACGCACGCGTGCGGGGACACCTCCCCTACAACGCCACACTCTCGGATAAGCCCGAGAGGTGTAAAGAAAAGTGTGGCGGACCGTCCAGTGAGGTCAGAGGTCAGAAAAGTGCAGTTTTCAGACAACGGTGGACACTGGACCGGCGCCGGCGGACACTGACGACACTTCTGACATACGCACGCGTGCGGGGACACCTCCCCTACAACGCCACACTCTCGGATAAGCCCGAGAGATGTAAAAAAAAGTGTGGCAGACCGTCCAGTGAGGTCAGAGGTCAGAAAAGTGCAGTTTTCAGACAACGGTGGACACTGGACCGGCGCCGGCGGACACTGCCGACACTTCTGACATACGCACGCGTGCGGGGACACCTCCCCTACAACGCCACACTCTCGGATAAGCCCGAGAGGTGTAAAGAAAAGTGTGGCGGACCGTCCAGTGAGGTCAGAGGTCAGAAAAGTGCAGTTTTCAGACAACGGTGGACACTGGACCGGCGCCGGCGGACACTGCCGACACTTCTGACATACGCACGCGTGCGGGGACACCTCCCCTACAACGCCACACTCTCGGATAAGCCCGAGAGATGTAAAAAAAAGTGTGGCGGACCGTCCAGTGAGGTCAGAGGTCAGAAAAGTGCAGTTTTCAGACAACGGTGGACACTGGACCGGCGCCGGCGGACACTGCCGACACTTCTGACATACGCACGCGTGCGGGGACACCTCCCCTACAACGCCACACTCTCGGATAAGCCCGAGAGGTGTAAAGAAAAGTGTGGCGGACCGTCCAGTGAGGTCAGAGGTCAGAAAAGTGCAGTTTTCAGACAACGGTGGACACTGGACCGGCGCCGGCGGACACTGCCGACACTTCTGACATACGCACGCGTGCGGGGACACCTCCCCTACAACGCCAGACTCTCGGATAAGCCCGAGAGGTGTAAAGAAAAGTGTGGCGGACCGTCCAGTGAGGTCAGAGGTCAGAAAAGTGCAGTTTTCAGACAACGGTGGACACTGGACCGGCGCCGGCGGACACTGCCGACACTTCTGACATACGCACGCGTGCGGGGACACCTCCCCTACAACGCCACACTCTCGGATAAGCCCGAGAGATGTAAAAAAAAGTGTGGCGGACCATCCAGTGAGGTCAGAGGTCAGAAAAGTGCAGTTTTCAGACAACGGTGGACACTGGACCGGCGCCGGCGGACACTGCCGACACTTCTGACATACGCACGCGTGCGGGGACACCTCCCCTACAACGCCACACTCTCGGATAAGCCCGAGAGATGTAAAAAAAAGTGTGGCGGACCGTCCAGTGAGGTCAGAGGTCAGAAAAGTGCAGTTTTCAGACAACGGTGGACACTGGACCGGCGCCGGCGGACACTGCCGACACTTCTGACATACGCACGCGTGCGGGGACACCTCCCCTACAACGCCACACTCTCGGATAAGCCCGAGATGTGTAAAAAAAAGTGTGGCGGACCGTCCAGTGAGGTCAGAGGTCAGAAAAGTGCCGTTTTCAGACAACAGTGGACACTGGACAGGCACCGGCGGACACTGCCGACACTTCTGACATACGCACGCGTGCGGGGACACCTCCCCTACAACGCCACACTCTCGGATAAGCCCGAGAGATGTAAAAAAAAGTGTGGCGGACCGTCCAGTGAGGTCAGAGGTCAGAAAAGAGCAGTTTTCAGACAACGGTGGACACTGGACCGGCGCCGGCGGACACTGCCGACACTTCTGACATACGCACGCGTGTGGGGACACCTCCCCTACAACGCCACACTCTCGGATAAGCCCGAGAGGTGTAAAGAAAAGTGTGGCGGACCGTCCAGTGAGGTCAGAGGTCAGAAAAGTGCAGTTTTCAGACAACGGTGGACACTGGACCGGCGCCGGCGGACACTGCCGACACTTCTGAGATACGCACGCGTGCGGGGACACCTCCCCTACAACGCCAGACTCTCGGATAAGCCCGAGAGGTGTAAAGAAAAGTGTGGCGGACCGTCCAGTGAGGTCAGAGGTCAGAAAAGTGCAGTTTTCAGACAACGGTGGACACTGGACCGGCGCCGGCGGACACTGCCGACACTTCTGACATACGCACGCGTGCGGGGACACCTCCCCTACAACGCCACACTCTCGGATAAGCCCGAGAGGTGTGAAGAAAAGTGTGGCGGACCGTCCAGTGAGGTCAGAAAAGTGCAGTTTTCAGACAACGGTGGACACTGGACCGGCGCCGGCGGACACTGCCGACACTTCTGACATACGCACGCGTGCGGGGACACCTCCCCTACAACGCCAGACTCTCGGATAAGCCCGAGAGATGTAAAAAAAAGTTTGGCGGACCGTCCAGTGAGGTCAGAGGTCAGAAAAGTGCAGTTTTCAGACAACGGTGGACACTGGACCGGCGCCGGCGGACACTGCCGACACTTCTGACATACGCACGCGTGCGGGGACACCTCCCCTACAACGCCACACTCTCGGATAAGCCCGAGAGGTGTAAAGAAAAGTGTGGCGGACCGTCCAGTGAGGTCAGAGGTCAGAAAAGTGCAGTTTTCAGACAACGGTGGACACTGGACCGGCGCCGGCGGACACTGCCGACACTTCTGACATACGCACGCGTGTGGGGACACCTCCCCTACAACGCCACACTCTCGGATAAGCCCGAGAGGTGTAAATAAAAGTGTGGCGGACCGTCCAGTGAGGTCAGAGGTCAGAAAAGTGCAGTTTTCAGACAACGGTGGACACTGGACCGGCGCCAGCGGACACTGCCGACACTTCTGACATACGCACGCGTGCGGGGACACCTCCCCTACAACGCCAGACTCTCGGATAAGCCCGAGAGGTGTAAAGAAAAGTGTGGCGGACCGTCCAGTGAGGTCAGAGGTCAGAAAAGTGCAGTTTTCAGACAACGGTGGACACTGGACCGGCGCCGGCGGACACTGCCGACACTTCTGACATACGCACGCGTGCGGGGACACCTCCCCTACAACGCCACACTCTCGGATAAGCCCGAGAGATGTAAAAAAAAGTGTGGCGGACCGTCCAGTGAGGTCAGAGGTCAGAAAAGTGCAGTTTTCAGACAACGGTGGACACTGGACCGGCGCCGGCGGACACTGCCGACACTTCTGACAAACGCACGCGTGCGGGGACACCTCCCCTACAACGCCACACTCTCGGATAAGCCCGAGAGGTGTAAAGAAAAGTGTGGCGGACCGTCCAGTGAGGTCAGAGGTCAGAAAAGTGCAGTTTTCAGACAACGGTGGACACTGGACCGGCGCCGGCGGACACTGCCGACACTTCTGACATACGCACGCGTGCGGGGACACCTCCCCTACAACGCCACACTCTCGGATAAGCCCGAGAGGTGTGAAGAAAAGTGTGGCGGACCGTCCAGTGAGGTCAGAAAAGTGCAGTTTTCAGACAACGGTGGACACTGGACCGGCGCCGGCGGACACTGCCGACACTTCTGACATACGCACGCGTGCGGGGACACCTCCCCTACAACGCCACACTCTCGGATAAGCCCGAGAGGTGTAAAGAAAAGTGTGGCGGACCGTCCAGTGAGGTCAGAGGTCAGAAAAGTGCAGTTTTCAGACAACGGTGGACACTGGACCGGCGCCGGCGGACACTGCCGACACTTCTGACATACGCACGCGTGCGGGGACACCTCCCCTACAACGCAACACTCTCGGATAAGCCCGAGAGATGTAAAAAAAAGTTTGGCGGACCGTCCAGTGAGGTCAGAGGTCAGAAAAGTGCAGTTTTCAGACAACGGTGGACACTGGACCGGCGCCGGCGGACACTGCCGACACTTCTGACATACGCACGCGTGCGGGGACACCTCCCCTACAACGCCACACTCTCGGATAAGCCCGAGAGGTGTAAAGAAAAGTGTGGCGGACCGTCCAGTGAGGTCAGAGGTCAGAAAAGTGCAGTTTTCAGACAACGGTGGACACTGGACCGGCGCCGGCGGACACTGCCGACACTTCTGACATACGCACGCGTGCGGGGACACCTCCCCTACAACGCCACACTCTCGGATAAGCCCGAGAGATGTAAAAAAAAGTGTGGCGGACCGTCCAGTGAGGTCAGAGGTCAGAAAAGTGCAGTTTTCAGACAACGGTGGACACTGGACCGGCGCCGGCGGACACTGCCGACACTTCTGACATACGCACGCGTGCGGGGACACCTCCCCTACAACGCCACACTCTCGGATAAGCCCGAGAGGTGTAAAGAAAAGTGTGGCGGACCGTCCAGTGAGGTCAGAGGTCAGAAAAGTGCAGTTTTCAGACAACGGTGGACACTGGACCGGCGCCGGCGGACACTGCCGACACTTCTGACATACGCACGCGTGCGGGGACACCTCCCCTACAACGCCAGACTCTCGGATAAGCCCGAGAGGTGTAAAGAAAAGTGTGGCGGACCGTCCAGTGAGGTCAGAGGTCAGAAAAGTGCAGTTTTCAGACAACGGTGGACACTGGACCGGCGCCGGCGGACACTGCCGACACTTCTGACATACGCACGCGTGCGGGGACACCTCCCCTACAACGCCACACTCTCGGATAAGCCCGAGAGGTGTAAAGAAAAGTGTGGCGGACCGTCCAGTGAGGTCAGAGGTCAGAAAAGTGCAGTTTTCAGACAACGGTGGACACTGGACCGGCGCCGGCGGACACTGCCGACACTTCTGACATACGCACGCGTGCGGGGACACCTCCCCTACAACGCCACACTCTCGGATAAGCCCGAGAGATGTAAAAAAAAGTGTGGCGGACCGTCCAGTGAGGTCAGAGGTCAGAAAAGTGCAGTTTTCAGACAACGGTGGACACTGGACCGGCGCCGGCGGACACTGCCGACACTTCTGACATACGCACGCGTGCGGGGACACCTCCCCTACAACGCCACACTCTCGGATAAGCCCGAGATGTGTAAAAAAAAGTGTGGCGGACCGTCCAGTGAGGTCAGAGGTCAGAAAAGTGCCGTTTTCAGACAACAGTGGACACTGGACAGGCACCGGCGGACACTGCCGACACTTCTGACATACGCACGCGTGCGGGGACACCTCCCCTACAACGCCACACTCTCGGATAAGCCCGAGAGATGTAAAAAAAAGTGTGGCGGACCGTCCAGTGAGGTCAGAGGTCAGAAAAGAGCAGTTTTCAGACAACGGTGGACACTGGACCGGCGCCGGCGGACACTGCCGACACTTCTGACATACGCACGCGTGTGGGGACACCTCCCCTACAACGCCACACTCTCGGATAAGCCCGAGAGGTGTAAAGAAAAGTGTGGCGGACCGTCCAGTGAGGTCAGAGGTCAGAAAAGTGCAGTTTTCAGACAACGGTGGACACTGGACCGGCGCCGGCGGACACTGCCGACACTTCTGAGATACGCACGCGTGCGGGGACACCTCCCCTACAACGCCAGACTCTCGGATAAGCCCGAGAGGTGTAAAGAAAAGTGTGGCGGACCGTCCAGTGAGGTCAGAGGTCAGAAAAGTGCAGTTTTCAGACAACGGTGGACACTGGACCGGCGCCGGCGGACACTGCCGACACTTCTGACATACGCACGCGTGCGGGGACACCTCCCCTACAACGCCACACTCTCGGATAAGCCCGAGAGGTGTGAAGAAAAGTGTGGCGGACCGTCCAGTGAGGTCAGAAAAGTGCAGTTTTCAGACAACGGTGGACACTGGACCGGCGCCGGCGGACACTGCCGACACTTCTGACATACGCACGCGTGCGGGGACACCTCCCCTACAACGCCACACTCTCGGATAAGCCCGAGAGATGTAAAAAAAAGTGTGGCGGACCGTCCAGTGAGGTCAGAGGTCAGAAAAGTGCAGTTTTCAGACAACGGTGGACACTGGACCGGCGCCGGCGGACACTGCCGACACTTCTGACAAACGCACGCGTGCGGGGACACCTCCCCTACAACGCCACACTCTCGGATAAGCCCGAGAGGTGTAAAGAAAAGTGTGGCGGACCGTCCAGTGAGGTCAGAGGTCAGAAAAGTGCAGTTTTCAGACAACGGTGGACACTGGACCGGCGCCGGCGGACACTGCCGACACTTCTGACATACGCACGCGTGCGGGGACACCTCCCCTACAACGCCAGACTCTCGGATAAGCCCGAGAGGTGTAAAGAAAAGTGTGGCGGACCGTCCAGTGAGGTCAGAGGTCAGAAAAGTGCAGTTTTCAGACAACGGTGGACACTGGACCGGCGCCGGCGGACACTGCCGACACTTCTGACATACGCACGCGTGCGGGGACACCTCCCCTACAACGCCTCACTCTCGGATAAGCCCGAGAGGTGTAAAGAAAAGTGTGGCGGACCGTCCAGTGAGGTCAGAGGTCAGAAAAGTGCAGTTTTCAGACAACGGTGGACACTGGACCGGCGCCGGCGGACACTGCCGACACTTCTGACATACGCACGCGTGCGGGGACACCTCCCCTACAACGCCAGACTCTCGGATAAGCCCGAGAGGTGTAAAGAAAAGTGTGGCGGACCGTCCAGTGAGGTCAGAGGTCAGAAAAGTGCAGTTTTCAGACAACGGTGGACACTGGACCGGCGCCGGCGGACACTGCCGACACTTCTGACATACGCACGCGTGTGGGGACACCTCCCCTACAACGCCACACTCTCGGATAAGCCCGAGAGGTGTAAAGAAAAGTGTGGCGGACCGTCCAGTGAGGTCAGAGGTCAGAAAAGTGCAGTTTTCAGACAACGGTGGACACTGGACCGGCGCCGGCGGACACTGCCGACACTTCTGACATACGCACGCGTGCGGGGACACCTCCCCTACAACGCCAGACTCTCGGATAAGCCCGAGAGGTGTAAAGAAAAGTGTGGCGGACCGTCCAGTGAGGTCAGAGGTCAGAAAAGTGCAGTTTTCAGACAACGGTGGACACTGGACCGGCGCCGGCGGACACTGCCGACACTTCTGACATACGCACGCGTGCGGGGACACCTCCCCTACAACGCCACACTCTCGGATAAGCCTGAGAGGTGTGAAGAAAAGTGTGGCGGACCGTCCAGTGAGGTCAGAAAAGTGCAGTTTTCAGACAACGGTGGACACTGGACCGGCGCCGGCGGACACTGCCGACACTTCTGACATACGCACGCGTGCGGGGACACCTCCCCTACAACGCCAGACTCTCGGATAAGCCCGAGAGATGTAAAAAAAAGTTTGGCGGACCGTCCAGTGAGGTCAGAGGTCAGAAAAGTGCAGTTTTCAGACAACGGTGGACACTGGACCGGCGCCGGCGGACACTGCCGACACTTCTGACATACGCACGCGTGCGGGGACACCTCCCCTACAACGCCACACTCTCGGATAAGCCCGAGAGGTGTAAAGAAAAGTGTGGCGGACCGTCCAGTGAGGTCAGAGGTCAGAAAAGTGCAGTTTTCAGACAACGGTGGACACTGGACCGGCGCCGGCGGACACTGCCGACACTTCTGACATACGCACGCGTGCGGGGACACCTCCCCTACAACGCCAGACTCTCGGATAAGCCCGAGAGGTGTAAAGAAAAGTGTGGCGGACCGTCCAGTGAGGTCAGAGGTCAGAAAAGTGCAGTTTTCAGACAACGGTGGACACTGGACCGGCGCCGGCGGACACTGCCGACACTTCTGACATACGCACGCGTGCGGGGACACCTCCCCTACAACGCCAGACTCTCGGATAAGCCCGAGAGGTGTAAAGAAAAGTGTGGCGGACCGTCCAGTGAGGTCAGAGGTCAGAAAAGTGCAGTTTTCAGACAACGGTGGACACTGGACCGGCGCCGGCGGACACTGCCGACACTTCTGACATACGCACGCGTGCGGGGACACCTCCCCTACAACGCCACACTCTCGGATAAGCCCGAGAGATGTAAAAAAAAGTGTGGCGGACCGTCCAGTGAGGTCAGAGGTCAGAAAAGTGCAGTTTTCCGACAACGGTGGACACTGGACCGGCGCCGGCGGACACTGCCGACACTTCTGACATACGCACGCGTGCGGGGACACCTCCCCTACAACGCCACACTCTCGGATAAGCCCGAGAGATGTAAAAAAAAGTGTGGCGGACCGTCCAGTGAGGTCAGAGGTCAGAAAAGTGCAGTTTTCAGACAACGGTGGACACTGGACCGGCGCCGGCGGACACTGCCGACACTTCTGACATACGCACGCGTGCGGGGACACCTCCCCTACAACGCCACACTCTCGGATAAGCCCGAGAGGTGTAAAAAAAAGTGTGGCGGACCGTCCAGTGAGGTCAGAGGTCAGAAAAGTGCCGTTTTCAGACAACAGTGGACACTGGACAGGCACCGGCGGACACTGCCGACACTTCTGACATACGCACGCGTGCGGGGACACCTCCCCTACAACGCCACACTCTCGGATAAGCCCGAGAGATGTAAAAAAAAGTGTGGCGGACCGTCCAGTGAGGTCAGAGGTCAGAAAAGTGCAGTTTTCAGACAACGGTGGACACTGGACCGGCGCCGGCGGACACTGCCGACACTTCTGACATACGCACGCGTGCGGGGACACCTCCCCTACAACGCCACACTCTCGGATAAGCCCGAGAGATGTAAAAAAAAGTGTGGCGGACCGTCCAGTGAGGTCAGAGGTCAGAAAAGTGCAGTTTTCAGACAACGGTGGACACTGGACCGGCGCCGGCGGACACTGCCGACACTTCTGACATACGCACGCGTGCGGGGACACCTCCCCTACAACGCCAGACTCTCGGATAAGCCCGAGAGATGTAAAAAAAAGTGTGGCGGACCGTCCAGTGAGGTCAAAGGTCAGAAAAGTGCAGTTTTCAGACAACGGTGGACACTGGACCGGCGCCGGCGGACACTGCCGACACTTCTGACATACGCACGCGTGCGGGGACACCTCCCCTACAACGCCACACTCTCGGATAAGCCCGAGAGGTGTAAAAAAAAGTGTGGCGGACCGTCCAGTGAGGTCAGAGGTCAGAAAAGTGGCGTTTTCAGACAACAGTGGACACTGGACAGGCACCGGTGGACACTGCCGACACTTCTGACATACGCACGCGTGCGGGGACACCTCCCCTACAACGCCACACTCTCGGATAAGCCCGAGAGGTGTAAAGAAAAGTGTGGCGGACCGTCCAGTGAGGTCAGAGGTCAGAAAAGTGCAGTTTTCAGACAACGGTGGACACTGGACCGGCGCCGGCGGACACTGCCGACACTTCTGACATACGCACGCGTGCGGGGACACCTCCCCTACAACGCCACACTCTCGGATAAGCCCGAGAGATGTAAAAAAAAGTGTGGCGGACCGTCCAGTGAGGTCAGAGGTCAGAAAAGTGCAGTTTTCAGACAACGGTGGACACTGGACCGGCGCCGGCGGACACTGCCGACACTTCTGACATACGCACGCGTGTGGGGACACCTCCCCTACAACGCCACACTCTCGGATAAGCCCGAGAGGTGTAAAGAAAAGTGTGGCGGACCGTCCAGTGAGGTCAGAGGTCAGAAAAGTGCAGTTTTCAGACAACGGTGGACACTGGACCGGCGCCGGCGGACACTGCCGACACTTCTGACATACGCACGCGTGCGGGGACACCTCCCCTACAACGCCACACTCTCGGATAAGCCCGAGAGGTGTGAAGAAAAGTGTGGCGGACCGTCCAGTGAGGTCAGAAAAGTGCAGTTTTCAGACAACGGTGGACACTGGACCGGCGCCGGCGGACACTGCCGACACTTCTGACATACGCACGCGTGCGGGGACACCTCCCCTACAACGCCAGACTCTCGGATAAGCCCGAGAGATGTAAAAAAAAGTTTGGCGGACCGTCCAGTGAGGTCAGAGGTCAGAAAAGTGCAGTTTTCAGACAACGGTGGACACTGGACCGGCGCCGGCGGACACTGCCGACACTTCTGACATACGCACGCGTGCGGGGACACCTCCCCTACAACGCCACACTCTCGGATAAGCCCGAGAGGTGTGAAGAAAAGTGTGGCGGACCGTCCAGTGAGGTCAGAAAAGTGCAGTTTTCAGACAACGGTGGACACTGGACCGGCGCCGGCGGACACTGCCGACACTTCTGACATACGCACGCGTGCGGGGACACCTCCCCTACAACGCCACACTCTCGGATAAGCCCGAGAGATGTAAAAAAAAGTGTGGCGGACCGTCCAGTGAGGTCAGAGGTCAGAAAAGTGCAGTTTTCAGACAACGGTGGACACTGGACCGGCGCCTGCCGACACTTCTGACATACGCACGCGTGCGGGGACACCTCCCCTACAACGCCAGACTCTCGGATAAGCCCGAGAGATGTAAAAAAAAGTGTGGCGGACCGTCCAGTGAGGTCAGAGGTCAGAAAAGTGCAGTTTTCAGACAACGGTGGACACTGGACCGGCGCCGGCGGACACTGCCGACACTTCTGACATACGCACGCGTGCGGGGACACCTCCCCTACAACGCCACACTCTCGGATAAGCCCGAGAGGTGTAAAGAAAAGTGTGGCGGACCGTCCAGTGAGGTCAGAGGTCAGAAAAGTGCAGTTTTCAGACAACGGTGGACACTGGACCGGCGCCGGCGGACACTGCCGACACTTCTGACATACGCACGCGTGCGGGGACACCTCCCCTACAACGCCAGACTCTCGGATAAGCCCGAGAGGTGTAAAGAAAAGTGTGGCGGACCGTCCAGTGAGGTCAGAGGTCAGAAAAGTGCAGTTTTCAGACAACGGTGGACACTGGACCGGCGCCGGCGGACACTGCCGACACTTCTGACATACGCACGCGTGCGGGGACACCTCCCCTACAACGCCAGACTCTCGGATAAGCCCGAGAGGTGTAAAGAAAAGTGTGGCGGACCGTCCAGTGAGGTCAGAGGTCAGAAAAGTGCAGTTTTCAGACAACGGTGGACACTGGACCGGCGCCGGCGGACACTGCCGACACTTCTGACATACGCACGCGTGCAGGGACACCTCCCCTACAACGCCACACTCTCGGATAAGCCCGAGAGATGTAAAAAAAAGTCTGGCGGACCGTCCAGTGAGGTCAGAGGTCAGAAAAGTGCAGTTTTCAGACAACGGTGGACACTGGACCGGCGCCGGCGGACACTGCCGACACTTCTGACATACGCACGCGTGCGGGGACACCTCCCCTACAACGCCACACTCTCGGATAAGCCCGAGAGGTGTAAAAAAAAGTGTGGCGGACCGTCCAGTGAGGTCAGAGGTCAGAAAAGTGCCGTTTTCAGACAACAGTGGACACTGGACAGGCACCGGCGGACACTGCCGACACTTCTGACATACGCACGCGTGCGGGGACACCTCCCCTACAACGCCACACTCTCGGATAAGCCCGAGAGATGTAAAAAAAAGTGTGGCGGACCGTCCAGTGAGGTCAGAGGTCAGAAAAGTGCAGTTTTCAGACAACGGTGGACACTGGACCGGCGCCGGCGGACACTGCCGACACTTCTGACATACGCACGCGTGCGGGGACACCTCCCCTACAACGCCACACTCTCGGATAAGCCCGAGAGATGTAAAAAAAAGTGTGGCGGACCGTCCAGTGAGGTCAGAGGTCAGAAAAGTGCAGTTTTCAGACAACGGTGGACACTGGACCGGCGCCGGCGGACACTGCCGACACTTCTGACATACGCACGCGTGCGGGGACACCTCCCCTACAACGCCACACTCTCGGAAAAGCCCGAGAGGTGTAAAAAAAAGTGTGGCGGACCGTCCAGTGAGGTCAGAGGTCAGAAAAGTGCCGTTTTCAGACAACAGTGGACACTGGACAGGCACCGGCGGACACTGCCGACACTTCTGACATACGCACGCGTGCGGGGACACCTCCCCTACAACGCCACACTCTCGGATAAGCCCGAGAGATGTAAAAAAAAGTGTGGCGGACCGTCCAGTGAGGTCAGAGGTCAGAAAAGTGCAGTTTTCAGACAACGGTGGACACTGGACCGGCGCCGGCGGACACTGCCGACACTTCTGACATACGCACGCGTGCGGGGACACCTCCCCTACAACGCCACACTCTCGGATAAGCCCGAGAGATGTAAAAAAAAGTGTGGCGGACCGTCCAGTGAGGTCAGAGGTCAGAAAAGTGCAGTTTTCAGACAACGGTGGACACTGGACCGGCGCCGGCGGACACTGCCGACACTTCTGACATACGCACGCGTGCGGGGACACCTCCCCTACAACGCCAGACTCTCGGATAAGCCCGAGAGATGTAAAAAAAAGTGTGGCGGACCGTCCAGTGAGGTCAAAGGTCAGAAAAGTGCAGTTTTCAGACAACGGTGGACACTGGACCGGCGCCGGCGGACACTGCCGACACTTTTGACATACGCACGCGTGCGGGGACACCTCCCCTACAACGCCACACTCTCGGATAAGCCCGAGAGGTGTAAAAAAAAGTGTGGCGGACCGTCCAGTGAGGTCAGAGGTCAGAAAAGTGGCGTTTTCAGACAACAGTGGACACTGGACAGGCACCGGTGGACACTGCCGACACTTCTGACATACGCACGCGTGCGGGGACACCTCCCCTACAACGCCACACTCTCGGATAAGCCCGAGAGGTGTAAAGAAAAGTGTGGCGGACCGTCCAGTGAGGTCAGAGGTCAGAAAAGTGCAGTTTTCAGACAACGGTGGACACTGGACCGGCGCCGGCGGACACTGCCGACACTTCTGACATACGCACGCGTGCGGGGACACCTCCCCTACAACGCCACACTCTCGGATAAGCCCGAGAGATGTAAAAAAAAGTGTGGCGGACCGTCCAGTGAGGTCAGAGGTCAGAAAAGTGCAGTTTTCAGACAACGGTGGACACTGGACCGGCGCCGGCGGACACTGCCGACACTTCTGACATACGCACGCGTGTGGGGACACCTCCCCTACAACGCCACACTCTCGGATAAGCCCGAGAGGTGTAAAGAAAAGTGTGGCGGACCGTCCAGTGAGGTCAGAGGTCAGAAAAGTGCAGTTTTCAGACAACGGTGGACACTGGACCGGCGCCGGCGGACACTGCCGACACTTCTGACATACGCACGCGTGCGGGGACACCTCCCCTACAACGCCACACTCTCGGATAAGCCCGAGAGGTGTGAAGAAAAGTGTGGCGGACCGTCCAGTGAGGTCAGAAAAGTGCAGTTTTCAGACAACGGTGGACACTGGACCGGCGCCGGCGGACACTGCCGACACTTCTGACATACGCACGCGTGCGGGGACACCTCCCCTACAACGCCAGAATCTCGGATAAGCCCGAGAGATGTAAAAAAAAGTTTGGCGGACCGTCCAGTGAGGTCAGAGGTCAGAAAAGTGCAGTTTTCAGACAACGGTGGACACTGGACCGGCGCCGGCGGACACTGCCGACACTTCTGACATACGCACGCGTGCGGGGACACCTCCCCTACAACGCCACACTCTCGGATAAGCCCGAGAGGTGTGAAGAAAAGTGTGGCGGACCGTCCAGTGAGGTCAGAAAAGTGCAGTTTTCAGACAACGGTGGACACTGGACCGGCGCCGGCGGACACTGCCGACACTTCTGACATACGCACGCGTGCGGGGACACCTCCCCTACAACGCCACACTCTCGGATAAGCCCGAGAGATGTAAAAAAAAGTGTGGCGGACCGTCCAGTGAGGTCAGAGGTCAGAAAAGTGCAGTTTTCAGACAACGGTGGACACTGGACCGGCGCCGGCGGACACTGCCGACACTTCTGACATACGCACGCGTGTGGGGACACCTCCCCTACAACGCCACACTCTCGGATAAGCCCGAGAGGTGTAAAGAAAAGTGTGGCGGACCGTCCAGTGAGGTCAGAGGTCAGAAAAGTGCAGTTTTCAGACAACGGTGGACACTGGACCGGCGCCGGCGGACACTGCCGACACTTCTGACATACGCACGCGTGTGGGGACACCTCCCCTACAACGCCACACTCTCGGATAAGCCCGAGAGGTGTAAAGAAAAGTGTGGCGGACCGTCCAGTGAGGTCAGAGGTCAGAAAAGTGCAGTTTTCAGACAACGGTGGACACTGGACCGGCGCCGGCGGACACTGCCGACACTTCTGACATACGCACGCGTGCGGGGACACCTCCCCTACAACGCCACACTCTCGGATAAGCCCGAGAGGTGTGAAGAAAAGTGTGGCGGACCGTCCAGTGAGGTCAGAAAAGTGCAGTTTTCAGACAACGGTGGACACTGGACCGGCGCCGGCGGACACTGCCGACACTTCTGACATACGCACGCGTGCGGGGACACCTCCCCTACAACGCCAGACTCTCGGATAAGCCCGAGAGATGTAAAAAAAAGTTTGGCGGACCGTCCAGTGAGGTCAGAGGTCAGAAAAGTGCAGTTTTCAGACAACGGTGGACACTGGACCGGCGCCGGCGGACACTGCCGACACTTCTGACATACGCACGCGTGCGGGGACACCTCCCCTACAACGCCACACTCTCGGATAAGCCCGAGAGGTGTGAAGAAAAGTGTGGCGGACCGTCCAGTGAGGTCAGAAAAGTGCAGTTTTCAGACAACGGTGGACACTGGACCGGCGCCGGCGGACACTGCCGACACTTCTGACATACGCACGCGTGCGGGGACACCTCCCCTACAACGCCACACTCTCGGATAAGCCCGAGAGATGTAAAAAAAAGTGTGGCGGACCGTCCAGTGAGGTCAGAGGTCAGAAAAGTGCAGTTTTCAGACAACGGTGGACACTGGACCGGCGCCTGCCGACACTTCTGACATACGCACGCGTGCGGGGACACCTCCCCTACAACGCCAGACTCTCGGATAAGCCCGAGAGATGTAAAAAAAAGTGTGGCGGACCGTCCAGTGAGGTCAGAGGTCAGAAAAGTGCAGTTTTCAGACAACGGTGGACACTGGACCGGCGCCGGCGGACACTGCCGACACTTCTGACATACGCACGCGTGCGGGGACACCTCCCCTACAACGCCACACTCTCGGATAAGCCCGAGAGGTGTAAAGAAAAGTGTGGCGGACCGTCCAGTGAGGTCAGAGGTCAGAAAAGTGCAGTTTTCAGACAACGGTGGACACTGGACCGGCGCCGGCGGACACTGCCGACACTTCTGACATACGCACGCGTGCGGGGACACCTCCCCTACAACGCCAGACTCTCGGATAAGCCCGAGAGGTGTAAAGAAAAGTGTGGCGGACCGTCCAGTGAGGTCAGAGGTCAGAAAAGTGCAGTTTTCAGACAACGGTGGACACTGGACCGGCGCCGGCGGACACTGCCGACACTTCTGACATACGCACGCGTGCGGGGACACCTCCCCTACAACGCCAGACTCTCGGATAAGCCCGAGAGGTGTAAAGAAAAGTGTGGCGGACCGTCCAGTGAGGTCAGAGGTCAGAAAAGTGCAGTTTTCAGACAACGGTGGACACTGGACCGGCGCCGGCGGACACTGCCGACACTTCTGACATACGCACGCGTGCAGGGACACCTCCCCTACAACGCCACACTCTCGGATAAGCCCGAGAGATGTAAAAAAAAGTCTGGCGGACCGTCCAGTGAGGTCAGAGGTCAGAAAAGTGCAGTTTTCAGACAACGGTGGACACTGGACCGGCGCCGGCGGACACTGCCGACACTTCTGACATACGCACGCGTGCGGGGACACCTCCCCTACAACGCCACACTCTCGGATAAGCCCGAGAGGTGTAAAAAAAAGTGTGGCGGACCGTCCAGTGAGGTCAGAGGTCAGAAAAGTGCCGTTTTCAGACAACAGTGGACACTGGACAGGCACCGGCGGACACTGCCGACACTTCTGACATACGCACGCGTGCGGGGACACCTCCCCTACAACGCCACACTCTCGGATAAGCCCGAGAGATGTAAAAAAAAGTGTGGCGGACCGTCCAGTGAGGTCAGAGGTCAGAAAAGTGCAGTTTTCAGACAACGGTGGACACTGGACCGGCGCCGGCGGACACTGCCGACACTTCTGACATACGCACGCGTGCGGGGACACCTCCCCTACAACGCCACACTCTCGGATAAGCCCGAGAGATGTAAAAAAAAGTGTGGCGGACCGTCCAGTGAGGTCAGAGGTCAGAAAAGTGCAGTTTTCAGACAACGGTGGACACTGGACCGGCGCCGGCGGACACTGCCGACACTTCTGACATACGCACGCGTGCGGGGACACCTCCCCTACAACGCCACACTCTCGGAAAAGCCCGAGAGGTGTAAAAAAAAGTGTGGCGGACCGTCCAGTGAGGTCAGAGGTCAGAAAAGTGCCGTTTTCAGACAACAGTGGACACTGGACAGGCACCGGCGGACACTGCCGACACTTCTGACATACGCACGCGTGCGGGGACACCTCCCCTACAACGCCACACTCTCGGATAAGCCCGAGAGATGTAAAAAAAAGTGTGGCGGACCGTCCAGTGAGGTCAGAGGTCAGAAAAGTGCAGTTTTCAGACAACGGTGGACACTGGACCGGCGCCGGCGGACACTGCCGACACTTCTGACATACGCACGCGTGCGGGGACACCTCCCCTACAACGCCACACTCTCGGATAAGCCCGAGAGATGTAAAAAAAAGTGTGGCGGACCGTCCAGTGAGGTCAGAGGTCAGAAAAGTGCAGTTTTCAGACAACGGTGGACACTGGACCGGCGCCGGCGGACACTGCCGACACTTCTGACATACGCACGCGTGCGGGGACACCTCCCCTACAACGCCAGACTCTCGGATAAGCCCGAGAGATGTAAAAAAAAGTGTGGCGGACCGTCCAGTGAGGTCAAAGGTCAGAAAAGTGCAGTTTTCAGACAACGGTGGACACTGGACCGGCGCCGGCGGACACTGCCGACACTTTTGACATACGCACGCGTGCGGGGACACCTCCCCTACAACGCCACACTCTCGGATAAGCCCGAGAGGTGTAAAAAAAAGTGTGGCGGACCGTCCAGTGAGGTCAGAGGTCAGAAAAGTGGCGTTTTCAGACAACAGTGGACACTGGACAGGCACCGGTGGACACTGCCGACACTTCTGACATACGCACGCGTGCGGGGACACCTCCCCTACAACGCCACACTCTCGGATAAGCCCGAGAGGTGTAAAGAAAAGTGTGGCGGACCGTCCAGTGAGGTCAGAGGTCAGAAAAGTGCAGTTTTCAGACAACGGTGGACACTGGACCGGCGCCGGCGGACACTGCCGACACTTCTGACATACGCACGCGTGCGGGGACACCTCCCCTACAACGCCACACTCTCGGATAAGCCCGAGAGATGTAAAAAAAAGTGTGGCGGACCGTCCAGTGAGGTCAGAGGTCAGAAAAGTGCAGTTTTCAGACAACGGTGGACACTGGACCGGCGCCGGCGGACACTGCCGACACTTCTGACATACGCACGCGTGTGGGGACACCTCCCCTACAACGCCACACTCTCGGATAAGCCCGAGAGGTGTAAAGAAAAGTGTGGCGGACCGTCCAGTGAGGTCAGAGGTCAGAAAAGTGCAGTTTTCAGACAACGGTGGACACTGGACCGGCGCCGGCGGACACTGCCGACACTTCTGACATACGCACGCGTGCGGGGACACCTCCCCTACAACGCCACACTCTCGGATAAGCCCGAGAGGTGTGAAGAAAAGTGTGGCGGACCGTCCAGTGAGGTCAGAAAAGTGCAGTTTTCAGACAACGGTGGACACTGGACCGGCGCCGGCGGACACTGCCGACACTTCTGACATACGCACGCGTGCGGGGACACCTCCCCTACAACGCCAGAATCTCGGATAAGCCCGAGAGATGTAAAAAAAAGTTTGGCGGACCGTCCAGTGAGGTCAGAGGTCAGAAAAGTGCAGTTTTCAGACAACGGTGGACACTGGACCGGCGCCGGCGGACACTGCCGACACTTCTGACATACGCACGCGTGCGGGGACACCTCCCCTACAACGCCACACTCTCGGATAAGCCCGAGAGGTGTGAAGAAAAGTGTGGCGGACCGTCCAGTGAGGTCAGAAAAGTGCAGTTTTCAGACAACGGTGGACACTGGACCGGCGCCGGCGGACACTGCCGACACTTCTGACATACGCACGCGTGCGGGGACACCTCCCCTACAACGCCACACTCTCGGATAAGCCCGAGAGATGTAAAAAAAAGTGTGGCGGACCGTCCAGTGAGGTCAGAGGTCAGAAAAGTGCAGTTTTCAGACAACGGTGGACACTGGACCGGCGCCGGCGGACACTGCCGACACTTCTGACATACGCACGCGTGCGGGGACACCTCCCCTACAACGCCAGACTCTCGGATAAGCCCGAGAGATGTAAAAAAAAGTGTGGCGGACCGTCCAGTGAGGTCAGAGGTCAGAAAAGTGCAGTTTTCAGACAACGGTGGACACTGGACCGGCGCCGGCGGACACTGCCGACACTTCTGACATACGCACGCGTGCGGGGACACCTCCCCTACAACGCCACACTCTCGGATAAGCCCGAGAGGTGTAAAGAAAAGTGTGGCGGACCGTCCAGTGAGGTCAGAGGTCAGAAAAGTGCAGTTTTCAGACAACGGTGGACACTGGACCGGCGCCGGCGGACACTGCCGACACTTCTGACATACGCACGCGTGCGGGGACACCTCCCCTACAACGCCAGACTCTCGGATAAGCCCGAGAGGTGTAAAGAAAAGTGTGGCGGACCGTCCAGTGAGGTCAGAGGTCAGAAAAGTGCAGTTTTCAGACAACGGTGGACACTGGACCGGCGCCGGCGGACACTGCCGACACTTCTGACATACGCACGCGTGCGGGGACACCTCCCCTACAACGCCAGACTCTCGGATAAGCCCGAGAGGTGTAAAGAAAAGTGTGGCGGACCGTCCAGTGAGGTCAGAGGTCAGAAAAGTGCAGTTTTCAGACAACGGTGGACACTGGACCGGCGCCGGCGGACACTGCCGACACTTCTGACATACGCACGCGTGCAGGGACACCTCCCCTACAACGCCACACTCTCGGATAAGCCCGAGAGATGTAAAAAAAAGTCTGGCGGACCGTCCAGTGAGGTCAGAGGTCAGAAAAGTGCAGTTTTCAGACAACGGTGGACACTGGACCGGCGCCGGCGGACACTGCCGACACTTCTGACATACGCACGCGTGCGGGGACACCTCCCCTACAACGCCACACTCTCGGATAAGCCCGAGAGGTGTGAAGAAAAGTGTGGCGGACCGTCCAGTGAGGTCAGAAAAGTGCAGTTTTCAGACAACGGTGGACACTGGACCGGCGCCGGCGGACACTGCCGACACTTCTGACATACGCACGCGTGCGGGGACACCTCCCCTACAACGCCACACTCTCGGATAAGCCCGAGAGATGTAAAAAAAAGTGTGGCGGACCGTCCAGTGAGGTCAGAGGTCAGAAAAGTGCAGTTTTCAGACAACGGTGGACACTGGACCGGCGCCGGCGGACACTGCCGACACTTCTGACATACGCACGCGTGCGGGGACACCTCCCCTACAACGCCAGACTCTCGGATAAGCCCGAGAGATGTAAAAAAAAGTGTGGCGGACCGTCCAGTGAGGTCAGAGGTCAGAAAAGTGCAGTTTTCAGACAACGGTGGACACTGGACCGGCGCCGGCGGACACTGCCGACACTTCTGACATACGCACGCGTGCGGGGACACCTCCCCTACAACGCCACACTCTCGGATAAGCCCGAGAGGTGTAAAGAAAAGTGTGGCGGACCGTCCAGTGAGGTCAGAGGTCAGAAAAGTGCAGTTTTCAGACAACGGTGGACACTGGACCGGCGCCGGCGGACACTGCCGACACTTCTGACATACGCACGCGTGCGGGGACACCTCCCCTACAACGCCAGACTCTCGGATAAGCCCGAGAGGTGTAAAGAAAAGTGTGGCGGACCGTCCAGTGAGGTCAGAGGTCAGAAAAGTGCAGTTTTCAGACAACGGTGGACACTGGACCGGCGCCGGCGGACACTGCCGACACTTCTGACATACGCACGCGTGCGGGGACACCTCCCCTACAACGCCAGACTCTCGGATAAGCCCGAGAGGTGTAAAGAAAAGTGTGGCGGACCGTCCAGTGAGGTCAGAGGTCAGAAAAGTGCAGTTTTCAGACAACGGTGGACACTGGACCGGCGCCGGCGGACACTGCCGACACTTCTGACATACGCACGCGTGCAGGGACACCTCCCCTACAACGCCACACTCTCGGATAAGCCCGAGAGATGTAAAAAAAAGTCTGGCGGACCGTCCAGTGAGGTCAGAGGTCAGAAAAGTGCAGTTTTCAGACAACGGTGGACACTGGACCGGCGCCGGCGGACACTGCCGACACTTCTGACATACGCACGCGTGCGGGGACACCTCCCCTACAACGCCACACTCTCGGATAAGCCCGAGAGGTGTAAAAAAAAGTGTGGCGGACCGTCCAGTGAGGTCAGAGGTCAGAAAAGTGCCGTTTTCAGACAACAGTGGACACTGGACAGGCACCGGCGGACACTGCCGACACTTCTGACATACGCACGCGTGCGGGGACACCTCCCCTACAACGCCACACTCTCGGATAAGCCCGAGAGATGTAAAAAAAAGTGTGGCGGACCGTCCAGTGAGGTCAGAGGTCAGAAAAGTGCAGTTTTCAGACAACGGTGGACACTGGACCGGCGCCGGCGGACACTGCCGACACTTCTGACATACGCACGCGTGCGGGGACACCTCCCCTACAACGCCACACTCTCGGATAAGCCCGAGAGATGTAAAAAAAAGTGTGGCGGACCGTCCAGTGAGGTCAGAGGTCAGAAAAGTGCAGTTTTCAGACAACGGTGGACACTGGACCGGCGCCGGCGGACACTGCCGACACTTCTGACATACGCACGCGTGCGGGGACACCTCCCCTACAACGCCACACTCTCGGATAAGCCCGAGAGGTGTAAAAAAAAGTGTGGCGGACCGTCCAGTGAGGTCAGAGGTCAGAAAAGTGCCGTTTTCAGACAACAGTGGACACTGGACAGGCACCGGCGGACACTGCCGACACTTCTGACATACGCACGCGTGCGGGGACACCTCCCCTACAACGCCAGACTCTCGGATAAGCCCGAGAGGTGTAAAGAAAAGTGTGGCGGACCGTCCAGTGAGGTCAGAGGTCAGAAAAGTGCAGTTTTCAGACAACGGTGGACACTGGACCGGCGCCGGCGGACACTGCCGACACTTCTGACATACGCACGCGTGCGGGGACACCTCCCCTACAACGCCAGACTCTCGGATAAGCCCGAGAGGTGTAAAGAAAAGTGTGGCGGACCGTCCAGTGAGGTCAGAGGTCAGAAAAGTGCAGTTTTCAGACAACGGTGGACACTGGACCGGCGCCGGCGGACACTGCCGACACTTCTGACATACGCACGCGTGCGGGGACACCTCCCCTACAACGCCACACTCTCGGATAAGCCCGAGAGATGTAAAAAAAAGTGTGGCGGACCGTCCAGTGAGGTCAGAGGTCAGAAAAGTGCAGTTTTCAGACAACGGTGGACACTGGACCGGCGCCGGCGGACACTGCCGACACTTCTGACATACGCACGCGTGCGGGGACACCTCCCCTACAACGCCACACTCTCGGATAAGCCCGAGAGATGTAAAAAAAAGTGTGGCGGACCGTCCAGTGAGGTCAGAGGTCAGAAAAGTGCAGTTTTCAGACAACGGTGGACACTGGACCGGCGCCGGCGGACACTGCCGACACTTCTGACATACGCACGCGTGCGGGGACACCTCCCCTACAACGCCAGACTCTCGGATAAGCCCGAGAGGTGTAAAGAAAAGTGTGGCGGACCGTCCAGTGAGGTCAGAGGTCAGAAAAGTGCAGTTTTCAGACAACGGTGGACACTGGACCGGCGCCGGCGGACACTGCCGACACTTCTGACATACGCACGCGTGCGGGGACACCTCCCCTACAACGCCACACTCTCGGATAAGCCCGAGAGATGTAAAAAAAAGTGTGGCGGACCGTCCAGTGAGGTCAGAGGTCAGAAAAGTGCAGTTTTCAGACAACGGTGGACACTGGACCGGCGCCGGCGGACACTGCCGACACTTCTGACATACGCACGCGTGCGGGGACACCTCCCCTACAACGCCACACTCTCGGATAAGCCCGAGAGATGTAAAAAAAAGTGTGGCGGACCGTCCAGTGAGGTCAGAGGTCAGAAAAGAGCAGTTTTCAGACAACGGTGGACACTGGACCGGCGCCGGCGGACACTGCCGACACTTCTGACATACGCACGCGTGTGGGGACACCTCCCCTACAACGCCACACTCTCGGATAAGCCCGAGAGGTGTAAAGAAAAGTGTGGCGGACCGTCCAGTGAGGTCAGAGGTCAGAAAAGTGCAGTTTTCAGACAACGGTGGACACTGGACCGGCGCCGGCGGACACTGCCGACACTTCTGACATACACACGCGTGCGGGGACACCTCCCCTACAACGCCAGACTCTCGGATAAGCCCGAGAGGTGTAAAGAAAAGTGTGGCGGACCGTCCAGTGAGGTCAGAGGTCAGAAAAGTGCAGTTTTCAGACAACGGTGGACACTGGACCGGCGCCGGCGGACACTGCCGACACTTCTGACATACGCACGCGTGCGGGGACACCTCCCCTACAACGCCACACTCTCGGATAAGCCCGAGAGATGTAAAAAAAAGTGTGGCGGACCGTCCAGTGAGGTCAGAGGTCAGAAAAGTGCAGTTTTCAGACAACGGTGGACACTGGACCGGCGCCGGCGGACACTGCCGACACTTCTGACATACGCACGCGTGCGGGGACACCTCCCCTACAACGCCACACTCTCGGATAAGCCCGAGAGATGTAAAAAAAAGTGTGGCGGACCGTCCAGTGAGGTCAGAGGTCAGAAAAGTGCAGTTTTCAGACAACGGTGGACACTGGACCGGCGCCGGCGGACACTGCCGACACTTCTGACATACGCACGCGTGCGGGGACACCTCCCCTACAACGCCACACTCTCGGATAAGCCCGAGAGGTGTAAAGAAAAGTGTGGCGGACCGTCCAGTGAGGTCAGAGGTCAGAAAAGTGCAGTTTTCAGACAACGGTGGACACTGGACCGGCGCCGGCGGACACTGCCGACACTTCTGACATACACACGCGTGCGGGGACACCTCCCCTACAACGCCAGACTCTCGGATAAGCCCGAGAGGTGTAAAGAAAAGTGTGGCGGACCGTCCAGTGAGGTCAGAGGTCAGAAAAGTGCAGTTTTCAGACAACGGTGGACACTGGACCGGCGCCGGCGGACACTGCCGACACTTCTGACATACGCACGCGTGCGGGGACACCTCCCCTACAACGCCACACTCTCGGATAAGCCCGAGAGATGTAAAAAAAAGTGTGGCGGACCGTCCAGTGAGGTCAGAGGTCAGAAAAGAGCAGTTTTCAGACAACGGTGGACACTGGACCGGCGCCGGCGGACACTGCCGACACTTCTGACATACGCACGCGTGTGGGGACACCTCCCCTACAACGCCACACTCTCGGATAAGCCCGAGAGGTGTAAAGAAAAGTGTGGCGGACCGTCCAGTGAGGTCAGAGGTCAGAAAAGTGCAGTTTTCAGACAACGGTGGACACTGGACTGGCGCCGGCGGACACTGCCGACACTTCTGACATACACACGCGTGCGGGGACACCTCCCCTACAACGCCAGACTCTCGGATAAGCCCGAGAGGTGTAAAGAAAAGTGTGGCGGACCGTCCAGTGAGGTCAGAGGTCAGAAAAGTGCAGTTTTCAGACAACGGTGGACACTGGACCGGCGCCGGCGGACACTGCCGACACTTCTGACATACGCACGCGTGCGGGGACACCTCCCCTACAACGCCACACTCTCGGATAAGCCCGAGAGATGTAAAAAAAAGTGTGGCGGACCGTCCAGTGAGGTCAGAGGTCAGAAAAGTGCAGTTTTCAGACAACGGTGGACACTGGACCGGCGCCGGCGGACACTGCCGACACTTCTGACATACGCACGCGTGCGGGGACACCTCCCCTACAACGCCACACTCTCGGATAAGCCCGAGAGATGTAAAAAAAAGTGTGGCGGACCGTCCAGTGAGGTCAGAGGTCAGAAAAGTGCAGTTTTCAGACAACGGTGGACACTGGACCGGCGCCGGCGGACACTGCCGACACTTCTGACATACGCACGCGTGCGGGGACACCTCCCCTACAACGCCACACTCTCGGATAAGCCCGAGAGGTGTAAAGAAAAGTGTGGCGGACCGTCCAGTGAGGTCAGAGGTCAGAAAAGTGCAGTTTTCAGACAACGGTGGACACTGGACCGGCGCCGGCGGACACTGCCGACACTTCTGACATACACACGCGTGCGGGGACACCTCCCCTACAACGCCAGACTCTCGGATAAGCCCGAGAGGTGTAAAGAAAAGTGTGGCGGACCGTCCAGTGAGGTCAGAGGTCAGAAAAGTGCAGTTTTCAGACAACGGTGGACACTGGACCGGCGCCGGCGGACACTGCCGACACTTCTGACATACGCACGCGTGCGGGGACACCTCCCCTACAACGCCACACTCTCGGATAAGCCCGAGAGGTGTGAAGAAAAGTGTGGCGGACCGTCCAGTGAGGTCAGAAAAGTGCAGTTTTCAGACAACGGTGGACACTGGACCGGCGCCGGCGGACACTGCCGACACTTCTGACAGACGCACGCGTGCGGGGACACCTCCCCTACAACGCCAGACTCTCGGATAAGCCCGAGAGATGTAAAAAAAAGTTTGGCGGACCGTCCAGTGAGGTCAGAGGTCAGAAAAGTGCAGTTTTCAGACAACGGTGGACACTGGACCGGCGCCGGCGGACACTGCCGACACTTCTGACATACGCACGCGTGCGGGGACACCTCCCCTACAACGCCAGACTCTCGGATAAGCCCGAGAGGTGTAAAGAAAAGTGTGGCGGACCGTCCAGTGAGGTCAGAGGTCAGAAAAGTGCAGTTTTCAGACAACGGTGGACACTGGACCGGCGCCGGCGGACACTGCCGACACTTCTGACATACGCACGCGTGCGGGGACACCTCCCCTACAACGCCAGACTCTCGGATAAGCCCGAGAGGTGTAAAGAAAAGTGTGGCGGACCGTCCAGTGAGGTCAGAGGTCAGAAAAGTGCAGTTTTCAGACAACGGTGGACACTGGACCGGCGCCGGCGGACACTGCCGACACTTCTGACATACGCACGCGTGCGGGGACACCTCCCCTACAACGCCACACTCTCGGATAAGCCCGAGAGATGTAAAAAAAAGTGTGGCGGACCGTCCAGTGAGGTCAGAGGTCAGAAAAGAGCAGTTTTCAGACAACGGTGGACACTGGACCGGCGCCGGCGGACACTGCCGACACTTCTGACATACGCACGCGTGTGGGGACACCTCCCCTACAACGCCACACTCTCGGATAAGCCCGAGAGGTGTAAAGAAAAGTGTGGTGGACCGTCCAGTGAGGTCAGAGGTCAGAAAAGTGCAGTTTTCAGACAACGGTGGACACTGGACCGGCGCCGGCGGACACTGCCGACACTTCTGACATACGCACGCGTGCGGGGACACCTCCCCTACAACGCCAGACTCTCGGATAAGCCCGAGAGGTGTAAAGAAAAGTGTGGCGGACCGTCCAGTGAGGTCAGAGGTCAGAAAAGTGCAGTTTTCAGACAACGGTGGACACTGGACCGGCGCCGGCGGACACTGCCGACACTTCTGACATACGCACGCGTGCGGGGACACCTCCCCTACAACGCCACACTCTCGGATAAGCCCGAGAGGTGTGAAGAAAAGTGTGGCGGACCGTCCAGTGAGGTCAGAAAAGTGCAGTTTTCAGACAACGGTGGACACTGGACCGGCGCCGGCGGACACTGCCGACACTTCTGACATACGCACGCGTGCGGGGACACCTCCCCTACAACGCCAGACTCTCGGATAAGCCCGAGAGATGTAAAAAAAAGTGTGGCGGACCGTCCAGTGAGGTCAAAGGTCAGAAAAGTGCAGTTTTCAGACAACGGTGGACACTGGACCGGCGCCGGCGGACACTGCCGACACTTCTGACATACGCACGCGTGCGGGGACACCTCCCCTACAACGCCACACTCTCGGATAAGCCCGAGAGGTGTAAAAAAAAGTGTGGCGGACCGTCCAGTGAGGTCAGAGGTCAGAAAAGTGGCGTTTTCAGACAACAGTGGACACTGGACAGGCACCGGTGGACACTGCCGACACTTCTGACATACGCACGCGTGCGGGGACACCTCCCCTACAACGCCACACTCTCGGATAAGCCCGAGAGATGTAAAAAAAAGTGTGGCGGACCGTCCAGTGAGGTCAGAGGTCAGAAAAGTGCAGTTTTCAGACAACGGTGGACACTGGACCGGCGCCGGCGGACACTGCCGACACTTCTGACAAACGCACGCGTGCGGGGACACCTCCCCTACAACGCCACACTCTCGGATAAGCCCGAGAGGTGTAAAGAAAAGTGTGGCGGACCGTCCAGTGAGGTCAGAGGTCAGAAAAGTGCAGTTTTCAGACAACGGTGGACACTGGACCGGCGCCGGCGGACACTGCCGACACTTCTGACATACGCACGCGTGCGGGGACACCTCCCCTACAACGCCAGACTCTCGGATAAGCCCGAGAGGTGTAAAGAAAAGTGTGGCGGACCGTCCAGTGAGGTCAGAGGTCAGAAAAGTGCAGTTTTCAGACAACGGTGGACACTGGACCGGCGCCGGCGGACACTGCCGACACTTCTGACATACGCACGCGTGCGGGGACACCTCCCCTACAACGCCACACTCTCGGATAAGCCCGAGAGGTGTAAAGAAAAGTGTGGCGGACCGTCCAGTGAGGTCAGAGGTCAGAAAAGTGCAGTTTTCAGACAACGGTGGACACTGGACCGGCGCCGGCGGACACTGCCGACACTTCTGACATACGCACGCGTGCGGGGACACCTCCCCTACAACGCCAGACTCTCGGATAAGCCCGAGAGGTGTAAAGAAAAGTGTGGCGGACCGTCCAGTGAGGTCAGAGGTCAGAAAAGTGCAGTTTTCAGACAACGGTGGACACTGGACCGGCGCCGGCGGACACTGCCGACACTTCTGACATACGCACGCGTGCGGGGACACCTCCCCTACAACGCCACACTCTCGGATAAGCCCGAGAGATGTAAAAAAAAGTGTGGCGGACCGTCCAGTGAGGTCAGAGGTCAGAAAAGAGCAGTTTTCAGACAACGGTGGACACTGGACCGGCGCCGGCGGACACTGCCGACACTTCTGACATACGCACGCGTGTGGGGACACCTCCCCTACAACGCCACACTCTCGGATAAGCCCGAGAGGTGTAAAGAAAAGTGTGGCGGACCGTCCAGTGAGGTCAGAGGTCAGAAAAGTGCAGTTTTCAGACAACGGTGGACACTGGACCGGCGCCGGCGGACACTGCCGACACTTCTGACATACACACGCGTGCGGGGACACCTCCCCTACAACGCCAGACTCTCGGATAAGCCCGAGAGGTGTAAAGAAAAGTGTGGCGGACCGTCCAGTGAGGTCAGAGGTCAGAAAAGTGCAGTTTTCAGACAACGGTGGACACTGGACCGGCGCCGGCGGACACTGCCGACACTTCTGACATACGCACGCGTGCGGGGACACCTCCCCTACAACGCCACACTCTCGGATAAGCCCGAGAGATGTAAAAAAAAGTGTGGCGGACCGTCCAGTGAGGTCAGAGGTCAGAAAAGTGCAGTTTTCAGACAACGGTGGACACTGGACCGGCGCCGGCGGACACTGCCGACACTTCTGACATACGCACGCGTGCGGGGACACCTCCCCTACAACGCCACACTCTCGGATAAGCCCGAGAGATGTAAAAAAAAGTGTGGCGGACCGTCCAGTGAGGTCAGAGGTCAGAAAAGTGCAGTTTTCAGACAACGGTGGACACTGGACCGGCGCCGGCGGACACTGCCGACACTTCTGACATACGCACGCGTGCGGGGACACCTCCCCTACAACGCCACACTCTCGGATAAGCCCGAGAGGTGTAAAGAAAAGTGTGGCGGACCGTCCAGTGAGGTCAGAGGTCAGAAAAGTGCAGTTTTCAGACAACGGTGGACACTGGACCGGCGCCGGCGGACACTGCCGACACTTCTGACATACACACGCGTGCGGGGACACCTCCCCTACAACGCCAGACTCTCGGATAAGCCCGAGAGGTGTAAAGAAAAGTGTGGCGGACCGTCCAGTGAGGTCAGAGGTCAGAAAAGTGCAGTTTTCAGACAACGGTGGACACTGGACCGGCGCCGGCGGACACTGCCGACACTTCTGACATACGCACGCGTGCGGGGACACCTCCCCTACAACGCCACACTCTCGGATAAGCCCGAGAGATGTAAAAAAAAGTGTGGCGGACCGTCCAGTGAGGTCAGAGGTCAGAAAAGAGCAGTTTTCAGACAACGGTGGACACTGGACCGGCGCCGGCGGACACTGCCGACACTTCTGACATACGCACGCGTGTGGGGACACCTCCCCTACAACGCCACACTCTCGGATAAGCCCGAGAGGTGTAAAGAAAAGTGTGGCGGACCGTCCAGTGAGGTCAGAGGTCAGAAAAGTGCAGTTTTCAGACAACGGTGGACACTGGACTGGCGCCGGCGGACACTGCCGACACTTCTGACATACACACGCGTGCGGGGACACCTCCCCTACAACGCCAGACTCTCGGATAAGCCCGAGAGGTGTAAAGAAAAGTGTGGCGGACCGTCCAGTGAGGTCAGAGGTCAGAAAAGTGCAGTTTTCAGACAACGGTGGACACTGGACCGGCGCCGGCGGACACTGCCGACACTTCTGACATACGCACGCGTGCGGGGACACCTCCCCTACAACGCCACACTCTCGGATAAGCCCGAGAGATGTAAAAAAAAGTGTGGCGGACCGTCCAGTGAGGTCAGAGGTCAGAAAAGTGCAGTTTTCAGACAACGGTGGACACTGGACCGGCGCCGGCGGACACTGCCGACACTTCTGACATACGCACGCGTGCGGGGACACCTCCCCTACAACGCCACACTCTCGGATAAGCCCGAGAGATGTAAAAAAAAGTGTGGCGGACCGTCCAGTGAGGTCAGAGGTCAGAAAAGTGCAGTTTTCAGACAACGGTGGACACTGGACCGGCGCCGGCGGACACTGCCGACACTTCTGACATACGCACGCGTGCGGGGACACCTCCCCTACAACGCCACACTCTCGGATAAGCCCGAGAGGTGTAAAGAAAAGTGTGGCGGACCGTCCAGTGAGGTCAGAGGTCAGAAAAGTGCAGTTTTCAGACAACGGTGGACACTGGACCGGCGCCGGCGGACACTGCCGACACTTCTGACATACACACGCGTGCGGGGACACCTCCCCTACAACGCCAGACTCTCGGATAAGCCCGAGAGGTGTAAAGAAAAGTGTGGCGGACCGTCCAGTGAGGTCAGAGGTCAGAAAAGTGCAGTTTTCAGACAACGGTGGACACTGGACCGGCGCCGGCGGACACTGCCGACACTTCTGACATACGCACGCGTGCGGGGACACCTCCCCTACAACGCCACACTCTCGGATAAGCCCGAGAGGTGTGAAGAAAAGTGTGGCGGACCGTCCAGTGAGGTCAGAAAAGTGCAGTTTTCAGACAACGGTGGACACTGGACCGGCGCCGGCGGACACTGCCGACACTTCTGACAGACGCACGCGTGCGGGGACACCTCCCCTACAACGCCAGACTCTCGGATAAGCCCGAGAGATGTAAAAAAAAGTTTGGCGGACCGTCCAGTGAGGTCAGAGGTCAGAAAAGTGCAGTTTTCAGACAACGGTGGACACTGGACCGGCGCCGGCGGACACTGCCGACACTTCTGACATACGCACGCGTGCGGGGACACCTCCCCTACAACGCCAGACTCTCGGATAAGCCCGAGAGGTGTAAAGAAAAGTGTGGCGGACCGTCCAGTGAGGTCAGAGGTCAGAAAAGTGCAGTTTTCAGACAACGGTGGACACTGGACCGGCGCCGGCGGACACTGCCGACACTTCTGACATACGCACGCGTGCGGGGACACCTCCCCTACAACGCCAGACTCTCGGATAAGCCCGAGAGGTGTAAAGAAAAGTGTGGCGGACCGTCCAGTGAGGTCAGAGGTCAGAAAAGTGCAGTTTTCAGACAACGGTGGACACTGGACCGGCGCCGGCGGACACTGCCGACACTTCTGACATACGCACGCGTGCGGGGACACCTCCCCTACAACGCCACACTCTCGGATAAGCCCGAGAGATGTAAAAAAAAGTGTGGCGGACCGTCCAGTGAGGTCAGAGGTCAGAAAAGAGCAGTTTTCAGACAACGGTGGACACTGGACCGGCGCCGGCGGACACTGCCGACACTTCTGACATACGCACGCGTGTGGGGACACCTCCCCTACAACGCCACACTCTCGGATAAGCCCGAGAGGTGTAAAGAAAAGTGTGGTGGACCGTCCAGTGAGGTCAGAGGTCAGAAAAGTGCAGTTTTCAGACAACGGTGGACACTGGACCGGCGCCGGCGGACACTGCCGACACTTCTGACATACGCACGCGTGCGGGGACACCTCCCCTACAACGCCAGACTCTCGGATAAGCCCGAGAGGTGTAAAGAAAAGTGTGGCGGACCGTCCAGTGAGGTCAGAGGTCAGAAAAGTGCAGTTTTCAGACAACGGTGGACACTGGACCGGCGCCGGCGGACACTGCCGACACTTCTGACATACGCACGCGTGCGGGGACACCTCCCCTACAACGCCACACTCTCGGATAAGCCCGAGAGGTGTGAAGAAAAGTGTGGCGGACCGTCCAGTGAGGTCAGAAAAGTGCAGTTTTCAGACAACGGTGGACACTGGACCGGCGCCGGCGGACACTGCCGACACTTCTGACATACGCACGCGTGCAGGGACACCTCCCCTACAACGCCAGACTCTCGGATAAGCCCGAGAGATGTAAAAAAAAGTGTGGCGGACCGTCCAGTGAGGTCAAAGGTCAGAAAAGTGCAGTTTTCAGACAACGGTGGACACTGGACCGGCGCCGGCGGACACTGCCGACACTTCTGACATACGCACGCGTGCGGGGACACCTCCCCTACAACGCCACACTCTCGGATAAGCCCGAGAGGTGTAAAAAAAAGTGTGGCGGACCGTCCAGTGAGGTCAGAGGTCAGAAAAGTGGCGTTTTCAGACAACAGTGGACACTGGACAGGCACCGGTGGACACTGCCGACACTTCTGACATACGCACGCGTGCGGGGACACCTCCCCTACAACGCCACACTCTCGGATAAGCCCGAGAGATGTAAAAAAAAGTGTGGCGGACCGTCCAGTGAGGTCAGAGGTCAGAAAAGTGCAGTTTTCAGACAACGGTGGACACTGGACCGGCGCCGGCGGACACTGCCGACACTTCTGACAAACGCACGCGTGCGGGGACACCTCCCCTACAACGCCACACTCTCGGATAAGCCCGAGAGGTGTAAAGAAAAGTGTGGCGGACCGTCCAGTGAGGTCAGAGGTCAGAAAAGTGCAGTTTTCAGACAACGGTGGACACTGGACCGGCGCCGGCGGACACTGCCGACACTTCTGACATACGCACGCGTGCGGGGACACCTCCCCTACAACGCCAGACTCTCGGATAAGCCCGAGAGGTGTAAAGAAAAGTGTGGCGGACCGTCCAGTGAGGTCAGAGGTCAGAAAAGTGCAGTTTTCAGACAACGGTGGACACTGGACCGGCGCCGGCGGACACTGCCGACACTTCTGACATACGCACGCGTGCGGGGACACCTCCCCTACAACGCCACACTCTCGGATAAGCCCGAGAGGTGTAAAGAAAAGTGTGGCGGACCGTCCAGTGAGGTCAGAGGTCAGAAAAGTGCAGTTTTCAGACAACGGTGGACACTGGACCGGCGCCGGCGGACACTGCCGACACTTCTGACATACGCACGCGTGCGGGGACACCTCCCCTACAACGCCAGACTCTCGGATAAGCCCGAGAGGTGTAAAGAAAAGTGTGGCGGACCGTCCAGTGAGGTCAGAGGTCAGAAAAGTGCAGTTTTCAGACAACGGTGGACACTGGACCGGCGCCGGCGGACACTGCCGACACTTCTGACATACGCACGCGTGTGGGGACACCTCCCCTACAACGCCACACTCTCGGATAAGCCCGAGAGGTGTAAAGAAAAGTGTGGCGGACCGTCCAGTGAGGTCAGAGGTCAGAAAAGTGCAGTTTTCAGACAACGGTGGACACTGGACCGGCGCCGGCGGACACTGCCGACACTTCTGACATACGCACGCGTGCGGGGACACCTCCCCTACAACGCCAGACTCTCGGATAAGCCCGAGAGGTGTAAAGAAAAGTGTGGCGGACCGTCCAGTGAGGTCAGAGGTCAGAAAAGTGCAGTTTTCAGACAACGGTGGACACTGGACCGGCGCCGGCGGACACTGCCGACACTTCTGACATACGCACGCGTGCGGGGACACCTCCCCTACAACGCCACACTCTCGGATAAGCCTGAGAGGTGTGAAGAAAAGTGTGGCGGACCGTCCAGTGAGGTCAGAAAAGTGCAGTTTTCAGACAACGGTGGACACTGGACCGGCGCCGGCGGACACTGCCGACACTTCTGACATACGCACGCGTGCGGGGACACCTCCCCTACAACGCCACACTCTCGGATAAGCCCGAGAGGTGTAAAGAAAAGTGTGGCGGACCGTCCAGTGAGGTCAGAGGTCAGAAAAGTGCAGTTTTCAGACAACGGTGGACACTGGACCGGCGCCGGCGGACACTGCCGACACTTCTGACATACGCACGCGTGCGGGGACACCTCCCCTACAACGCCACACTCTCGGATAAGCCCGAGAGATGTAAAGAAAAGTGTGGCGGACCGTCCAGTGAGGTCAGAGGTCAGAAAAGTGCAGTTTTCAGACAACGGTGGACACTGGACCGGCGCCGGCGGACACTGCCGACACTTCTGACATACGCACGCGTGCGGGGACACCTCCCCTACAACGCCACACTCTCGGATAAGCCCGAGAGATGTAAAAAAAAGTGTGGCGGACCGTCCAGTGAGGTCAGAGGTCAGAAAAGTGCAGTTTTCAGACAACGGTGGACACTGGACCGGCGCCGGCGGACACTGCCGACACTTCTGACATACGCACGCGTGCGGGGACACCTCCCCTACAACGCCACACTCTCGGATAAGCCCGAGAGGTGTAAAAAAAAGTGTGGCGGACCGTCCAGTGAGGTCAGAGGTCAGAAAAGTGCCGTTTTCAGACAACAGTGGACACTGGACAGGCACCGGCGGACACTGCCGACACTTCTGACATACGCACGCGTGCGGGGACACCTCCCCTACAACGCCAGACTATCGGATAAGCCCGAGAGGTGTAAAGAAAAGTGTGGCGGACCGTCCAGTGAGGTCAGAGGTCAGAAAAGTGCAGTTTTCAGACAACGGTGGACACTGGACCGGCGCCGGCGGACACTGCCGACACTTCTGACATACGCACGCGTGCGGGGACACCTCCCCTACAACGCCAGACTCTCGGATAAGCCCGAGAGGTGTAAAGAAAAGTGTGGCGGACCGTCCAGTGAGGTCAGAGGTCAGAAAAGTGCAGTTTTCAGACAACGGTGGACACTGGACCGGCGCCGGCGGACACTGCCGACACTTCTGACATACGCACGCGTGCGGGGACACCTCCCCTACAACGCCACACTCTCGGATAAGCCCGAGAGATGTAAAAAAAAGTGTGGCGGACCGTCCAGTTAGGTCAGAGGTCAGAAAAGTGCAGTTTTCAGACAACGGTGGACACTGGACCGGCGCCGGCGGACACTGCCGACACTTCTGACATACGCACGCGTGCGGGGACACCTCCCCTACAACGCCACACTCTCGGATAAGCCCGAGAGATGTAAAAAAAAGTGTGGCGGACCGTCCAGTGAGGTCAGAGGTCAGAAAAGAGCAGTTTTCAGACAACGGTGGACACTGGACCGGCGCCGGCGGACACTGCCGACACTTCTGACATACGCACGCGTGCGGGGACACCTCCCCTACAACGCCAGACTATCGGATAAGCCCGAGAGGTGTAAAGAAAAGTGTGGCGGACCGTCCAGTGAGGTCAGAGGTCAGAAAAGTGCAGTTTTCAGACAACGGTGGACACTGGACCGGCGCCGGCGGACACTGCCGACACTTCTGACATACGCACGCGTGCGGGGACACCTCCCCTACAACGCCAGACTCTCGGATAAGCCCGAGAGGTGTAAAGAAAAGTGTGGCGGACCGTCCAGTGAGGTCAGAGGTCAGAAAAGTGCAGTTTTCAGACAACGGTGGACACTGGACCGGCGCCGGCGGACACTGCCGACACTTCTGACATACGCACGCGTGCGGGGACACCTCCCCTACAACGCCACACTCTCGGATAAGCCCGAGAGATGTAAAAAAAAGTGTGGCGGACCGTCCAGTGAGGTCAGAGGTCAGAAAAGTGCAGTTTTCAGACAACGGTGGACACTGGACCGGCGCCGGCGGACACTGCCGACACTTCTGACATACGCACGCGTGCGGGGACACCTCCCCTACAACGCCACACTCTCGGATAAGCCCGAGAGATGTAAAAAAAAGTGTGGCGGACCGTCCAGTGAGGTCAGAGGTCAGAAAAGAGCAGTTTTCAGACAACGGTGGACACTGGACCGGCGCCGGCGGACACTGCCGACACTTCTGACATACGCACGCGTGTGGGGACACCTCCCCTACAACGCCACACTCTCGGATAAGCCCGAGAGGTGTAAAGAAAAGTGTGGCGGACCGTCCAGTGAGGTCAGAGGTCAGAAAAGTGCAGTTTTCAGACAACGGTGGACACTGGACCGGCGCCGGCGGACACTGCCGACACTTCTGACATACGCACGCGTGCAGGGACACCTCCCCTACAACGCCACACTCTCGGATAAGCCCGAGAGATGTAAAAAAAAGTCTGGCGGACCGTCCAGTGAGGTCAGAGGTCAGAAAAGTGCAGTTTTCAGACAACGGTGGACACTGGACCGGCGCCGGCGGACACTGCCGACACTTCTGACATACGCACGCGTGCGGGGACACCTCCCCTACAACGCCACACTCTCGGATAAGCCCGAGAGGTGTAAAAAAAAGTGTGGCGGACCGTCCAGTGAGGTCAGAGGTCAGAAAAGTGCCGTTTTCAGACAACAGTGGACACTGGACAGGCACCGGCGGACACTGCCGACACTTCTGACATACGCACGCGTGCGGGGACACCTCCCCTACAACGCCACACTCTCGGATAAGCCCGAGAGATGTAAAAAAAAGTGTGGCGGACCGTCCAGTGAGGTCAGAGGTTAGAAAAGTGCAGTTTTCAGACAACGGTGGACACTGGACCGGCGCCGGCGGACACTGCCGACACTTCTGACATACGCACGCGTGCGGGGACACCTCCCCTACAACGCCACACTCTCGGATAAGCCCGAGAGATGTAAAAAAAAGTGTGGCGGACCGTCCAGTGAGGTCAGAGGTCAGAAAAGTGCAGTTTTCAGACAACGGTGGACACTGGACCGGCGCCGGCGGACACTGCCGACACTTCTGACATACGCACGCGTGCGGGGACACCTCCCCTACAACGCCACACTCTCGGATAAGCCCGAGAGGTGTAAAAAAAAGTGTGGCGGACCGTCCAGTGAGGTCAGAGGTCAGAAAAGTGCCGTTTTCAGACAACAGTGGACACTGGACAGGCACCGGCGGACACTGCCGACACTTCTGACATACGCACGCGTGCGGGGACACCTCCCCTACAACGCCAGACTATCGGATAAGCCCGAGAGGTGTAAAGAAAAGTGTGGCGGACCGTCCAGTGAGGTCAGAGGTCAGAAAAGTGCAGTTTTCAGACAACGGTGGACACTGGACCGGCGCCGGCGGACACTGCCGACACTTCTGACATACGCACGCGTGCGGGGACACCTCCCCTACAACGCCACACTCTCGGATAAGCCCGAGAGGTGTAAAAAAAAGTGTGGCGGACCGTCCAGTGAGGTCAGAGGTCAGAAAAGTGCCGTTTTCAGACAACAGTGGACACTGGACAGGCACCGGCGGACACTGCCGACACTTCTGACATACGCACGCGTGCGGGGACACCTCCCCTACAACGCCACACTCTCGGATAAGCCCGAGAGATGTAAAAAAAAGTGTGGCGGACCGTCCAGTGAGGTCAGAGGTCAGAAAAGTGCAGTTTTCAGACAACGGTGGACACTGGACCGGCGCCGGCGGACACTGCCGACACTTCTGACATACGCACGCGTGCGGGGACACCTCCCCTACAACGCCAGACTCTCGGATAAGCCCGAGAGGTGTAAAGAAAAGTGTGGCGGACCGTCCAGTGAGGTCAGAGGTCAGAAAAGTGCAGTTTTCAGACAACGGTGGACACTGGACCGGCGCCGGCGGACACTGCCGACACTTCTGACATACGCACGCGTGCGGGGACACCTCCCCTACAACGCCAGACTCTCGGATAAGCCCGAGAGGTGTAAAGAAAAGTGTGGCGGACCGTCCAGTGAGGTCAGAGGTCAGAAAAGTGCAGTTTTCAGACAACGGTGGACACTGGACCGGCGCCGGCGGACACTGCCGACACTTCTGACATACGCACGCGTGCGGGGACACCTCCCCTACAACGCCACACTCTCGGATAAGCCCGAGAGATGTAAAAAAAAGTGTGGCGGACCGTCCAGTGAGGTCAGAGGTCAGAAAAGAGCAGTTTTCAGACAACGGTGGACACTGGACCGGCGCCGGCGGACACTGCCGACACTTCTGACATACGCACGCGTGTGGGGACACCTCCCCTACAACGCCACACTCTCGGATAAGCCCGAGAGGTGTAAAGAAAAGTGTGGTGGACCGTCCAGTGAGGTCAGAGGTCAGAAAAGTGCAGTTTTCAGACAACGGTGGACACTGGACCGGCGCCGGCGGACACTGCCGACACTTCTGACATACGCACGCGTGCGGGGACACCTCCCCTACAACGCCAGACTCTCGGATAAGCCCGAGAGGTGTAAAGAAAAGTGTGGCGGACCGTCCAGTGAGGTCAGAGGTCAGAAAAGTGCAGTTTTCAGACAACGGTGGACACTGGACCGGCGCCGGCGGACACTGCCGACACTTCTGACATACGCACGCGTGCGGGGACACCTCCCCTACAACGCCACACTCTCGGATAAGCCCGAGAGGTGTGAAGAAAAGTGTGGCGGACCGTCCAGTGAGGTCAGAAAAGTGCAGTTTTCAGACAACGGTGGACACTGGACCGGCGCCGGCGGACACTGCCGACACTTCTGACATACGCACGCGTGCGGGGACACCTCCCCTACAACGCCAGACTCTCGGATAAGCCCGAGAGATGTAAAAAAAAGTTTGGCGGACCGTCCAGTGAGGTCAGAGGTCAGAAAAGTGCAGTTTTCAGACAACGGTGGACACTGGACCGGCGCCGGCGGACACTGCCGACACTTCTGACATACGCACGCGTGCGGGGACACCTCCCCTACAACGCCAGACTCTCGGATAAGCCCGAGAGATGTAAAAAAAAGTGTGGCGGACCGTCCAGTGAGGTCAAAGGTCAGAAAAGTGCAGTTTTCAGACAACGGTGGACACTGGACCGGCGCCGGCGGACACTGCCGACACTTCTGACATACGCACGCGTGCGGGGACACCTCCCCTACAACGCCACACTCTCGGATAAGCCCGAGAGGTGTAAAAAAAAGTGTGGCGGACCGTCCAGTGAGGTCAGAGGTCAGAAAAGTGGCGTTTTCAGACAACAGTGGACACTGGACAGGCACCGGTGGACACTGCCGACACTTCTGACATACGCACGCGTGCGGGGACACCTCCCCTACAACGCCACACTCTCGGATAAGCCCGAGAGATGTAAAAAAAAGTGTGGCGGACCGTCCAGTGAGGTCAGAGGTCAGAAAAGTGCAGTTTTCAGACAACGGTGGACACTGGACCGGCGCCGGCGGACACTGCCGACACTTCTGACAAACGCACGCGTGCGGGGACACCTCCCCTACAACGCCACACTCTCGGATAAGCCCGAGAGGTGTAAAGAAAAGTGTGGCGGACCGTCCAGTGAGGTCAGAGGTCAGAAAAGTGCAGTTTTCAGACAACGGTGGACACTGGACCGGCGCCGGCGGACACTGCCGACACTTCTGACATACGCACGCGTGCGGGGACACCTCCCCTACAACGCCAGACTCTCGGATAAGCCCGAGAGGTGTAAAGAAAAGTGTGGCGGACCGTCCAGTGAGGTCAGAGGTCAGAAAAGTGCAGTTTTCAGACAACGGTGGACACTGGACCGGCGCCGGCGGACACTGCCGACACTTCTGACATACGCACGCGTGCGGGGACACCTCCCCTACAACGCCACACTCTCGGATAAGCCCGAGAGGTGTAAAGAAAAGTGTGGCGGACCGTCCAGTGAGGTCAGAGGTCAGAAAAGTGCAGTTTTCAGACAACGGTGGACACTGGACCGGCGCCGGCGGACACTGCCGACACTTCTGACATACGCACGCGTGCGGGGACACCTCCCCTACAACGCCAGACTCTCGGATAAGCCCGAGAGGTGTAAAGAAAAGTGTGGCGGACCGTCCAGTGAGGTCAGAGGTCAGAAAAGTGCAGTTTTCAGACAACGGTGGACACTGGACCGGCGCCGGCGGACACTGCCGACACTTCTGACATACGCACGCGTGTGGGGACACCTCCCCTACAACGCCACACTCTCGGATAAGCCCGAGAGGTGTAAAGAAAAGTGTGGCGGACCGTCCAGTGAGGTCAGAGGTCAGAAAAGTGCAGTTTTCAGACAACGGTGGACACTGGACCGGCGCCGGCGGACACTGCCGACACTTCTGACATACGCACGCGTGCGGGGACACCTCCCCTACAACGCCAGACTCTCGGATAAGCCCGAGAGGTGTAAAGAAAAGTGTGGCGGACCGTCCAGTGAGGTCAGAGGTCAGAAAAGTGCAGTTTTCAGACAACGGTGGACACTGGACCGGCGCCGGCGGACACTGCCGACACTTCTGACATACGCACGCGTGCGGGGACACCTCCCCTACAACGCCACACTCTCGGATAAGCCTGAGAGGTGTGAAGAAAAGTGTGGCGGACCGTCCAGTGAGGTCAGAAAAGTGCAGTTTTCAGACAACGGTGGACACTGGACCGGCGCCGGCGGACACTGCCGACACTTCTGACATACGCACGCGTGCGGGGACACCTCCCCTACAACGCCACACTCTCGGATAAGCCCGAGAGGTGTAAAGAAAAGTGTGGCGGACCGTCCAGTGAGGTCAGAGGTCAGAAAAGTGCAGTTTTCAGACAACGGTGGACACTGGACCGGCGCCGGCGGACACTGCCGACACTTCTGACATACGCACGCGTGCGGGGACACCTCCCCTACAACGCCACACTCTCGGATAAGCCCGAGAGATGTAAAGAAAAGTGTGGCGGACCGTCCAGTGAGGTCAGAGGTCAGAAAAGTGCAGTTTTCAGACAACGGTGGACACTGGACCGGCGCCGGCGGACACTGCCGACACTTCTGACATACGCACGCGTGCGGGGACACCTCCCCTACAACGCCACACTCTCGGATAAGCCCGAGAGATGTAAAAAAAAGTGTGGCGGACCGTCCAGTGAGGTCAGAGGTCAGAAAAGTGCAGTTTTCAGACAACGGTGGACACTGGACCGGCGCCGGCGGACACTGCCGACACTTCTGACATACGCACGCGTGCGGGGACACCTCCCCTACAACGCCACACTCTCGGATAAGCCCGAGAGGTGTAAAAAAAAGTGTGGCGGACCGTCCAGTGAGGTCAGAGGTCAGAAAAGTGCCGTTTTCAGACAACAGTGGACACTGGACAGGCACCGGCGGACACTGCCGACACTTCTGACATACGCACGCGTGCGGGGACACCTCCCCTACAACGCCAGACTATCGGATAAGCCCGAGAGGTGTAAAGAAAAGTGTGGCGGACCGTCCAGTGAGGTCAGAGGTCAGAAAAGTGCAGTTTTCAGACAACGGTGGACACTGGACCGGCGCCGGCGGACACTGCCGACACTTCTGACATACGCACGCGTGCGGGGACACCTCCCCTACAACGCCAGACTCTCGGATAAGCCCGAGAGGTGTAAAGAAAAGTGTGGCGGACCGTCCAGTGAGGTCAGAGGTCAGAAAAGTGCAGTTTTCAGACAACGGTGGACACTGGACCGGCGCCGGCGGACACTGCCGACACTTCTGACATACGCACGCGTGCGGGGACACCTCCCCTACAACGCCACACTCTCGGATAAGCCCGAGAGATGTAAAAAAAAGTGTGGCGGACCGTCCAGTGAGGTCAGAGGTCAGAAAAGTGCAGTTTTCAGACAACGGTGGACACTGGACCGGCGCCGGCGGACACTGCCGACACTTCTGACATACGCACGCGTGCGGGGACACCTCCCCTACAACGCCACACTCTCGGATAAGCCCGAGAGATGTAAAAAAAAGTGTGGCGGACCGTCCAGTGAGGTCAGAGGTCAGAAAAGAGCAGTTTTCAGACAACGGTGGACACTGGACCGGCGCCGGCGGACACTGCCGACACTTCTGACATACGCACGCGTGCGGGGACACCTCCCCTACAACGCCAGACTATCGGATAAGCCCGAGAGGTGTAAAGAAAAGTGTGGCGGACCGTCCAGTGAGGTCAGAGGTCAGAAAAGTGCAGTTTTCAGACAACGGTGGACACTGGACCGGCGCCGGCGGACACTGCCGACACTTCTGACATACGCACGCGTGCGGGGACACCTCCCCTACAACGCCAGACTCTCGGATAAGCCCGAGAGGTGTAAAGAAAAGTGTGGCGGACCGTCCAGTGAGGTCAGAGGTCAGAAAAGTGCAGTTTTCAGACAACGGTGGACACTGGACCGGCGCCGGCGGACACTGCCGACACTTCTGACATACGCACGCGTGCGGGGACACCTCCCCTACAACGCCACACTCTCGGATAAGCCCGAGAGATGTAAAAAAAAGTGTGGCGGACCGTCCAGTGAGGTCAGAGGTCAGAAAAGTGCAGTTTTCAGACAACGGTGGACACTGGACCGGCGCCGGCGGACACTGCCGACACTTCTGACATACGCACGCGTGCGGGGACACCTCCCCTACAACGCCACACTCTCGGATAAGCCCGAGAGATGTAAAAAAAAGTGTGGCGGACCGTCCAGTGAGGTCAGAGGTCAGAAAAGAGCAGTTTTCAGACAACGGTGGACACTGGACCGGCGCCGGCGGACACTGCCGACACTTCTGACATACGCACGCGTGTGGGGACACCTCCCCTACAACGCCACACTCTCGGATAAGCCCGAGAGGTGTAAAGAAAAGTGTGGCGGACCGTCCAGTGAGGTCAGAGGTCAGAAAAGTGCAGTTTTCAGACAACGGTGGACACTGGACCGGCGCCGGCGGACACTGCCGACACTTCTGACATACGCACGCGTGCAGGGACACCTCCCCTACAACGCCACACTCTCGGATAAGCCCGAGAGATGTAAAAAAAAGTCTGGCGGACCGTCCAGTGAGGTCAGAGGTCAGAAAAGTGCAGTTTTCAGACAACGGTGGACACTGGACCGGCGCCGGCGGACACTGCCGACACTTCTGACATACGCACGCGTGCGGGGACACCTCCCCTACAACGCCACACTCTCGGATAAGCCCGAGAGGTGTAAAAAAAAGTGTGGCGGACCGTCCAGTGAGGTCAGAGGTCAGAAAAGTGCCGTTTTCAGACAACAGTGGACACTGGACAGGCACCGGCGGACACTGCCGACACTTCTGACATACGCACGCGTGCGGGGACACCTCCCCTACAACGCCACACTCTCGGATAAGCCCGAGAGATGTAAAAAAAAGTGTGGCGGACCGTCCAGTGAGGTCAGAGGTCAGAAAAGTGCAGTTTTCAGACAACGGTGGACACTGGACCGGCGCCGGCGGACACTGCCGACACTTCTGACATACGCACGCGTGCGGGGACACCTCCCCTACAACGCCACACTCTCGGATAAGCCCGAGAGATGTAAAAAAAAGTGTGGCGGACCGTCCAGTGAGGTCAGAGGTCAGAAAAGTGCAGTTTTCAGACAACGGTGGACACTGGACCGGCGCCGGCGGACACTGCCGACACTTCTGACATACGCACGCGTGCGGGGACACCTCCCCTACAACGCCACACTCTCGGATAAGCCCGAGAGGTGTAAAAAAAAGTGTGGCGGACCGTCCAGTGAGGTCAGAGGTCAGAAAAGTGCCGTTTTCAGACAACAGTGGACACTGGACAGGCACCGGCGGACACTGCCGACACTTCTGACATACGCACGCGTGCGGGGACACCTCCCCTACAACGCCAGACTATCGGATAAGCCCGAGAGGTGTAAAGAAAAGTGTGGCGGACCGTCCAGTGAGGTCAGAGGTCAGAAAAGTGCAGTTTTCAGACAACGGTGGACACTGGACCGGCGCCGGCGGACACTGCCGACACTTCTGACATACGCACGCGTGCGGGGACACCTCCCCTACAACGCCACACTCTCGGATAAGCCCGAGAGGTGTAAAAAAAAGTGTGGCGGACCGTCCAGTGAGGTCAGAGGTCAGAAAAGTGCCGTTTTCAGACAACAGTGGACACTGGACAGGCACCGGCGGACACTGCCGACACTTCTGACATACGCACGCGTGCGGGGACACCTCCCCTACAACGCCACACTCTCGGATAAGCCCGAGAGATGTAAAAAAAAGTGTGGCGGACCGTCCAGTGAGGTCAGAGGTCAGAAAAGTGCAGTTTTCCGACAACGGTGGACACTGGACCGGCGCCGGCGGACACTGCCGACACTTCTGACATACGCACGCGTGCGGGGACACCTCCCCTACAACGCCACACTCTCGGATAAGCCCGAGAGATGTAAAAAAAAGTGTGGCGGACCGTCCAGTGAGGTCAGAGGTCAGAAAAGTGCAGTTTTCAGACAACGGTGGACACTGGACCGGCGCCGGCGGACACTGCCGACACTTCTGACATACGCACGCGTGCGGGGACACCTCCCCTACAACGCCACACTCTCGGATAAGCCCGAGAGGTGTAAAAAAAAGTGTGGCGGACCGTCCAGTGAGGTCAGAGGTCAGAAAAGTGCCGTTTTCAGACAACAGTGGACACTGGACAGGCACCGGCGGACACTGCCGACACTTCTGACATACGCACGCGTGCGGGGACACCTCCCCTACAACGCCAGACTATCGGATAAGCCCGAGAGGTGTAAAGAAAAGTGTGGCGGACCGTCCAGTGAGGTCAGAGGTCAGAAAAGTGCAGTTTTCAGACAACGGTGGACACTGGACCGGCGCCGGCGGACACTGCCGACACTTCTGACATACGCACGCGTGCGGGGACACCTCCCCTACAACGCCAGACTCTCGGATAAGCCCGAGAGGTGTAAAGAAAAGTGTGGCGGACCGTCCAGTGAGGTCAGAGGTCAGAAAAGTGCAGTTTTCAGACAACGGTGGACACTGGACCGGCGCCGGCGGACACTGCCGACACTTCTGACATACGCACGCGTGCGGGGACACCTCCCCTACAACGCCAGACTCTCGGATAAGCCCGAGAGGTGTAAAGAAAAGTGTGGCGGACCGTCCAGTGAGGTCAGAGGTCAGAAAAGTGCAGTTTTCAGACAACGGTGGACACTGGACCGGCGCCGGCGGACACTGCCGACACTTCTGACATACGCACGCGTGCGGGGACACCTCCCCTACAACGCCACACTCTCGGATAAGCCCGAGAGGTGTAAAGAAAAGTGTGGCGGACCGTCCAGTGAGGTCAGAAAAGTGCAGTTTTCAGACAACGGTGGACACTGGACCGGCGCCGGCGGACACTGCCGACACTTCTGACATACGCACGCGTGCGGGGACACCTCCCCTACAACGCCAGACTCTCGGATAAGCCCGAGAGGTGTAAAGAAAAGTGTGGCGGACCGTCCAGTGAGGTCAGAGGTCAGAAAAGTGCAGTTTTCAGACAACGGTGGACACTGGACCGGCGCCGGCGGACACTGCCGACACTTCTGACATACGCACGCGTGCGGGGACACCTCCCCTACAACGCCAGACTCTCGGATAAGCCCGAGAGGTGTAAAGAAAAGTGTGGCGGACCGTCCAGTGAGGTCAGAGGTCAGAAAAGTGCAGTTTTCAGACAACGGTGGACACTGGACCGGCGCCGGCGGACACTGCCGACACTTCTGACATACGCACGCGTGCGGGGACACCTCCCCTACAACGCCACACTCTCGGATAAGCCCGAGAGATGTAAAAAAAAGTGTGGCGGACCGTCCAGTGAGGTCAGAGGTCAGAAAAGTGCAGTTTTCAGACAACGGTGGACACTGGACCGGCGCCGGCGGACACTGCCGACACTTCTGACATACGCACGCGTGCGGGGACACCTCCCCTACAACGCCAGACTCTCGGATAAGCCCGAGTGGTGTAAAGAAAAGTGTGGCGGACCGTCCAGTGAGGTCAGAGGTCAGAAAAGTGCAGTTTTCAGACAACGGTGGACACTGGACCGGCGCCGGCGGACACTGCCGACACTTCTGACATACGCACGCGTGCGGGGACACCTCCCCTACAACGCCAGACTCTCGGATAAGCCCGAGAGGTGTAAAGAAAAGTGTGGCGGACCGTCCAGTGAGGTCAGAGGTCAGAAAAGTGCAGTTTTCAGACAACGGTGGACACTGGACCGGCGCCGGCGGACACTGCCGACACTTCTGACATACGCACGCGTGCGGGGACACCTCCCCTACAACGCCAGACTCTCGGATAAGCCCGAGAGGTGTAAAGAAAAGTGTGGCGGACCGTCCAGTGAGGTCAGAGGTCAGAAAAGTGCAGTTTTCAGACAACGGTGGACACTGGACCGGCGCCGGCGGACACTGCCGACACTTCTGACATACGCACGCGTGCGGGGACACCTCCCCTACAACGCCACACTCTCGGATAAGCCCGAGAGATGTAAAAAAAAGTGTGGCGGACCGTCCAGTGAGGTCAGAGGTCAGAAAAGTGCAGTTTTCAGACAACGGTGGACACTGGACCGGCGCCGGCGGACACTGCCGACACTTCTGACATACGCACGCGTGCGGGGACACCTCCCCTACAACGCCAGACTCTCGGATAAGCCCGAGTGGTGTAAAGAAAAGTGTGGCGGACCGTCCAGTGAGGTCAGAGGTCAGAAAAGTGCAGTTTTCAGACAACGGTGGACACTGGACCGGCGCCGGCGGACACTGCCGACACTTCTGACATACGCACGCGTGCGGGGACACCTCCCCTACAACGCCAGACTCTCGGATAAGCCCGAGAGGTGTAAAGAAAAGTGTGGCGGACCGTCCAGTGAGGTCAGAGGTCAGAAAAGTGCAGTTTTCAGACAACGGTGGACACTGGACCGGCGCCGGCGGACACTGCCGACACTTCTGACATACGCACGCGTGCGGGGACACCTCCCCTACAACGCCAGACTCTCGGATAAGCCCGAGAGGTGTAAAGAAAAGTGTGGCGGACCGTCCAGTGAGGTCAGAGGTCAGAAAAGTGCAGTTTTCAGACAACGGTGGACACTGGACCGGCGCCGGCGGACACTGCCGACACTTCTGACATACGCACGCGTGCGGGGACACCTCCCCTACAACGCCACACTCTCGGATAAGCCCGAGAGATGTAAAAAAAAGTGTGGCGGACCGTCCAGTGAGGTCAGAGGTCAGAAAAGTGCAGTTTTCAGACAACGGTGGACACTGGACCGGCGCCGGCGGACAGTGCCGACACTTCTGACATACGCACGCGTGCGGGGACACCTCCCCTACAACGCCAGACTCTCGGATAAGCCCGAGAGGTGTAAAGAAAAGTGTGGCGGACCGTCCAGTGAGGTCAGAGGTCAGAAAAGTGCAGTTTTCAGACAACGGTGGACACTGGACCGGCGCCGGCGGACACTGCCGACACTTCTGACATACGCACGCTTGCGGGGACACCTCCCCTACAACGCCACACTCTCGGATAAGCCCGAGAGGTGTAAAGAAAAGTGTGGCGGACCGTCCAGTGAGGTCAGAGGTCAGAAAAGTGCAGTTTTCAGACAACGGTAGACACTGGACCGGCGCCGGCGGACACTGCTGACACTTCTGACATACGCACGCGTGCGGGGACACCTCCCCTACAACGCCACACTCTCGGATAAGCCCGAGAGATGTAAAAAAAAGTGTGGCGGACCGTCCAGTGAGGTCAGAGGTCAGAAAAGTGCAGTTTTCAGACAACGGTGGACACTGGACCGGCGCCGGCGGACACTGCCGACACTTCTGACATACGCACGCGTGCGGGGACACCTCCCCTACAACGCCAGACTCTCGGATAAGCCCGAGAGGTGTAAAAAAAAGTGTGGCGGACCGTCCAGTGAGGTCAGAGGTCAGAAAAGTGCCGTTTTCAGACAACAGTGGACACTGGACAGGCACCGGTGGACACTGCCGACACTTCTGACATACGCACGCGTGCGGGGACACCTCCCCTACAACGCCACACTCTCGGATAAGCCCGAGAGGTGTAAAGAAAAGTGTGGCGGACCGTCCAGTGAGGTCAGAGGTCAGAAAAGTGCAGTTTTCAGACAACGGTGGACACTGGACCGGCGCCGGCGGACACTGCCGACACTTCTGACATACGCACGCGTGCGGGGACACCTCCCCTACAACGCCAGACTCTCGGATAAGCCCGAGAGGTGTAAAGAAAAGTATGGCGGACCGTCCAGTGAGGTCAGAGGTCAGAAAAGTGCAGTTTTCAGACAACGGTGGACACTGGACCGGCGCCGGCGGACACTGCCGACACTTCTGACATACGCACGCGTGCGGGGACACCTCCCCTACAACGCCACACTCTCGGATAAGCCCGAGAGATGTAAAAAAAAGTTTGGCGGACCGTCCAGTGAGGTCAGAGGTCAGAAAAGTGCAGTTTTCAGACAACGGTGGACACTGGACCGGCGCCGGCGGACACTGCCGACACTTCTGACATACGCACGCGTGCGGGGACACCTCCCATACAACGCCACACTCTCGGATAAGCCCGAGAGGTGTAAAGAAAAGTGTGGCGGACCGTCCAGTGAGGTCAGAGGTCAGAAAAGTGCAGTTTTCAGACAACGGTGGACACTGGACCGGCGCCGGCGGACACTGCCGACACTTCTGACATACGCACGCGTGCGGGGACACCTCCCCTACAACGCCACACTCTCGGATAAGCCCGAGAGGTGTAAAGAAAAGTGTGGCGGACCGTCCAGTGAGGTCAGAGGTCAGAAAAGTGCAGTTTTCAGACAACGGTGGACACTGGACCGGCGCCGGTGGACACTGCCGACACTTCTGACATACGCACGCGTGCGGGGACACCTCCCCTACAACGCCAGACTCTCGGATAAGCCCGAGAGGTGTAAAGAAAAGTGTGGCGGACCGTCCAGTGAGGTCAGAGGTCAGAAAAGTGCAGTTTTCAGACAACGGTGGACACTGGACCGGCGCCGGCGGACACTGCCGACACTTCTGACATACGCACGCGTGCGGGGACACCTCCCCTACAACGCCTGACTCTCGGATAAGCCCGAGAGATGTAAAAAAAAGTTTGGCGGACCGTCCAGTGAGGTCAGAGGTCAGAAAAGTGCAGTTTTCAGACAACGGTGGACACTGGACCGGCGCCGGCGGACACTGCCGACACTTCTGACATACGCACGCGTGCGGGGACACCTCCCCTACAACGCCACACTCTCGGATAAGCCCGAGAGGTGTAAAGAAAAGTGTGGCGGACCGTCCAGTGAGGTCAGAGGTCAGAAAAGTGCAGTTTTCAGACAACGGTGGACACTGGACCGGCGCCGGCGGACACTGCCGACACTTCTGACATACGCACGCGTGCGGGGACACCTCCCCTACAACGCCACACTCTCGGATAAGCCCGAGAGATGTAAAAAAAAGTGTGGCGGACCGTCCAGTGAGGTCAGAGGTCAGAAAAGTGCAGTTTTCAGACAACGGTGGACACTGGACCGGCGCCGGCGGACACTGCCGACACTTCTGACATACGCACGCGTGCGGGGACACCTCCCCTACAACGCCAGACTCTCGGATAAGCCCGAAAGGTGTAAAGAAAAGTGTGGCGGACCGTCCAGTGAGGTCAGAGGTCAGAAAAGTGCAGTTTTCAGACAACGGTGGACACTGGACCGGCGCCGGCGGACACTGCCGACACTTCTGACATACGCACGCTTGCGGGGACACCTCCCCTACAACGCCACACTCTCGGATAAGCCCGAGAGGTGTAAAGAAAAGTGTGGCGGACCGTCCAGTGAGGTCAGAGGTCAGAAAAGTGCAGTTTTCAGACAACGGTGGACACTGGACCGGCGCCGGCGGACACTGACGACACTTCTGACATACGCACGCGTGCGGGGACACCTCCCCTACAACGCCACACTCTCGGATAAGCCCGAGAGATGTAAAAAAAAGTGTGGCGGACCGTCCAGTGAGGTCAGAGGTCAGAAAAGTGCAGTTTTCAGACAACGGTGGACACTGGACCGGCGCCGGCGGACACTGCCGACACTTCTGACATACGCACGCGTGCGGGGACACCTCCCCTACAACGCCACACTCTCGGATAAGCCCGAGAGGTGTAAAGAAAAGTGTGGCGGACCGTCCAGTGAGGTCAGAGGTCAGAAAAGTGCAGTTTTCAGACAACGGTGGACACTGGACCGGCGCCGGCGGACACTGCCGACACTTCTGACATACACACGCGTGCGGGGACACCTCCCCTACAACGCCAGACTCTCGGATAAGCCCGAGAGGTGTAAAGAAAAGTGTGGCGGACCGTCCAGTGAGGTCAGAGGTCAGAAAAGTGCAGTTTTCAGACAACGGTGGACACTGGACCGGCGCCGGCGGACACTGCCGACACTTCTGACATACGCACGCGTGCGGGGACACCTCCTCTACAACGCCACACTCTCGGATAAGCCCGAGAGATGTAAAAAAAAGTGTGGCGGACCGTCCAGTGAGGTCAGAGGTCAGAAAAGTGCAGTTTTCAGACAACGGTGGACACTGGACCGGCGCCGGCGGACACTGCCGACACTTCTGACATACGCACGCGTGTGGGGACACCTCCCCTACAACGCCACACTCTCGGATAAGCCCGAGAGGTGTAAAGAAAAGTGTGGCGGACCGTCCAGTGAGGTCAGAGGTCAGAAAAGTGCAGTTTTCAGACAACGGTGGACACTGGACTGGCGCCGGCGGACACTGCCGACACTTCTGACATACACACGCGTGCGGGGACACCTCCCCTACAACGCCAGACTCTCGGATAAGCCCGAGAGGTGTAAAGAAAAGTGTGGCGGACCGTCCAGTGAGGTCAGAGGTCAGAAAAGTGCAGTTTTCAGACAACGGTGGACACTGGACCGGCGCCGGCGGACACTGCCGACACTTCTGACATACGCACGCGTGCGGGGACACCTCCCCTACAACGCCACACTCTCGGATAAGCCCGAGAGATGTAAAAAAAAGTGTGGCGGACCGTCCAGTGAGGTCAGAGGTCAGAAAAGTGCAGTTTTCAGACAACGGTGGACACTGGACCGGCGCCGGCGGACACTGCCGACACTTCTGACATACGCACGCGTGCGGGGACACCTCCCCTACAACGCCACACTCTCGGATAAGCCCGAGAGATGTAAAAAAAAGTGTGGCGGACCGTCCAGTGAGGTCAGAGGTCAGAAAAGTGCAGTTTTCAGACAACGGTGGACACTGGACCGGCGCCGGCGGACACTGCCGACACTTCTGACATACGCACGCGTGCGGGGACACCTCCCCTACAACGCCACACTCTCGGATAAGCCCGAGAGGTGTAAAGAAAAGTGTGGCGGACCGTCCAGTGAGGTCAGAGGTCAGAAAAGTGCAGTTTTCAGACAACGGTGGACACTGGACCGGCGCCGGCGGACACTGCCGACACTTCTGACATACACACGCGTGCGGGGACACCTCCCCTACAACGCCAGACTCTCGGATAAGCCCGAGAGGTGTAAAGAAAAGTGTGGCGGACCGTCCAGTGAGGTCAGAGGTCAGAAAAGTGCAGTTTTCAGACAACGGTGGACACTGGACCGGCGCCGGCGGACACTGCCGACACTTCTGACATACGCACGCGTGCGGGGACACCTCCCCTACAACGCCACACTCTCGGATAAGCCCGAGAGGTGTGAAGAAAAGTGTGGCGGACCGTCCAGTGAGGTCAGAAAAGTGCAGTTTTCAGACAACGGTGGACACTGGACCGGCGCCGGCGGACACTGCCGACACTTCTGACAGACGCACGCGTGCGGGGACACCTCCCCTACAACGCCAGACTCTCGGATAAGCCCGAGAGATGTAAAAAAAAGTTTGGCGGACCGTCCAGTGAGGTCAGAGGTCAGAAAAGTGCAGTTTTCAGACAACGGTGGACACTGGACCGGCGCCGGCGGACACTGCCGACACTTCTGACATACGCACGCGTGCGGGGACACCTCCCCTACAACGCCAGACTCTCGGATAAGCCCGAGAGGTGTAAAGAAAAGTGTGGCGGACCGTCCAGTGAGGTCAGAGGTCAGAAAAGTGCAGTTTTCAGACAACGGTGGACACTGGACCGGCGCCGGCGGACACTGCCGACACTTCTGACATACGCACGCGTGCGGGGACACCTCCCCTACAACGCCAGACTCTCGGATAAGCCCGAGAGGTGTAAAGAAAAGTGTGGCGGACCGTCCAGTGAGGTCAGAGGTCAGAAAAGTGCAGTTTTCAGACAACGGTGGACACTGGACCGGCGCCGGCGGACACTGCCGACACTTCTGACATACGCACGCGTGCGGGGACACCTCCCCTACAACGCCACACTCTCGGATAAGCCCGAGAGATGTAAAAAAAAGTGTGGCGGACCGTCCAGTGAGGTCAGAGGTCAGAAAAGAGCAGTTTTCAGACAACGGTGGACACTGGACCGGCGCCGGCGGACACTGCCGACACTTCTGACATACGCACGCGTGTGGGGACACCTCCCCTACAACGCCACACTCTCGGATAAGCCCGAGAGGTGTAAAGAAAAGTGTGGTGGACCGTCCAGTGAGGTCAGAGGTCAGAAAAGTGCAGTTTTCAGACAACGGTGGACACTGGACCGGCGCCGGCGGACACTGCCGACACTTCTGACATACGCACGCGTGCGGGGACACCTCCCCTACAACGCCAGACTCTCGGATAAGCCCGAGAGGTGTAAAGAAAAGTGTGGCGGACCGTCCAGTGAGGTCAGAGGTCAGAAAAGTGCAGTTTTCAGACAACGGTGGACACTGGACCGGCGCCGGCGGACACTGCCGACACTTCTGACATACGCACGCGTGCGGGGACACCTCCCCTACAACGCCACACTCTCGGATAAGCCCGAGAGGTGTGAAGAAAAGTGTGGCGGACCGTCCAGTGAGGTCAGAAAAGTGCAGTTTTCAGACAACGGTGGACACTGGACCGGCGCCGGCGGACACTGCCGACACTTCTGACATACGCACGCGTGCGGGGACACCTCCCCTACAACGCCAGACTCTCGGATAAGCCCGAGAGATGTAAAAAAAAGTTTGGCGGACCGTCCAGTGAGGTCAGAGGTCAGAAAAGTGCAGTTTTCAGACAACGGTGGACACTGGACCGGCGCCGGCGGACACTGCCGACACTTCTGACATACGCACGCGTGCGGGGACACCTCCCCTACAACGCCAGACTCTCGGATAAGCCCGAGAGATGTAAAAAAAAGTGTGGCGGACCGTCCAGTGAGGTCAAAGGTCAGAAAAGTGCAGTTTTCAGACAACGGTGGACACTGGACCGGCGCCGGCGGACACTGCCGACACTTCTGACATACGCACACGTGCGGGGACACCTCCCCTACAACGCCACACTCTCGGATAAGCCCGAGAGGTGTAAAAAAAAGTGTGGCGGACCGTCCAGTGAGGTCAGAGGTCAGAAAAGTGGCGTTTTCAGACAACAGTGGACACTGGACAGGCACCGGTGGACACTGCCGACACTTCTGACATACGCACGCGTGCGGGGACACCTCCCCTACAACGCCACACTCTCGGATAAGCCCGAGAGATGTAAAAAAAAGTGTGGCGGACCGTCCAGTGAGGTCAGAGGTCAGAAAAGTGCAGTTTTCAGACAACGGTGGACACTGGACCGGCGCCGGCGGACACTGCCGACACTTCTGACAAACGCACGCGTGCGGGGACACCTCCCCTACAACGCCACACTCTCGGATAAGCCCGAGAGGTGTAAAGAAAAGTGTGGCGGACCGTCCAGTGAGGTCAGAGGTCAGAAAAGTGCAGTTTTCAGACAACGGTGGACACTGGACCGGCGCCGGCGGACACTGCCGACACTTCTGACATACGCACGCGTGCGGGGACACCTCCCCTACAACGCCAGACTCTCGGATAAGCCCGAGAGGTGTAAAGAAAAGTGTGGCGGACCGTCCAGTGAGGTCAGAGGTCAGAAAAGTGCAGTTTTCAGACAACGGTGGACACTGGACCGGCGCCGGCGGACACTGCCGACACTTCTGACATACGCACGCGTGCGGGGACACCTCCCCTACAACGCCACACTCTCGGATAAGCCCGAGAGGTGTAAAGAAAAGTGTGGCGGACCGTCCAGTGAGGTCAGAGGTCAGAAAAGTGCAGTTTTCAGACAACGGTGGACACTGGACCGGCGCCGGCGGACACTGCCGACACTTCTGACATACGCACGCGTGCGGGGACACCTCCCCTACAACGCCAGACTCTCGGATAAGCCCGAGAGGTGTAAAGAAAAGTGTGGCGGACCGTCCAGTGAGGTCAGAGGTCAGAAAAGTGCAGTTTTCAGACAACGGTGGACACTGGACCGGCGCCGGCGGACACTGCCGACACTTCTGACATACGCACGCGTGCGGGGACACCTCCCCTACAACGCCAGACTCTCGGATAAGCCCGAGAGGTGTAAAGAAAAGTGTGGCGGACCGTCCAGTGAGGTCAGAGGTCAGAAAAGTGCAGTTTTCAGACAACGGTGGACACTGGACCGGCGCCGGCGGACACTGCCGACACTTCTGACATACGCACGCGTGCGGGGACACCTCCCCTACAACGCCACACTCTCGGATAAGCCCGAGAGATGTAAAAAAAAGTGTGGCGGACCGTCCAGTGAGGTCAGAGGTCAGAAAAGTGCAGTTTTCAGACAACGGTGGACACTGGACCGGCGCCGGCGGACACTGCCGACACTTCTGACATACGCACGCGTGCGGGGACACCTCCCCTACAACGCCACACTCTCGGATAAGCCCGAGAGATGTAAAAAAAAGTGTGGCGGACCGTCCAGTGAGGTCAGAGGTCAGAAAAGTGCAGTTTTCAGACAACGGTGGACACTGGACCGGCGCCGGCGGACACTGCCGACACTTCTGACATACGCACGCGTGCGGGGACACCTCCCCTACAACGCCAGACTCTCGGATAAGCCCGAGTGGTGTAAAGAAAAGTGTGGCGGACCGTCCAGTGAGGTCAGAGGTCAGAAAAGTGCAGTTTTCAGACAACGGTGGACACTGGACCGGCGCCGGCGGACACTGCCGACACTTCTGACATACGCACGCGTGCGGGGACACCTCCCCTACAACGCCAGACTCTCGGATAAGCCCGAGAGGTGTAAAGAAAAGTGTGGCGGACCGTCCAGTGAGGTCAGAGGTCAGAAAAGTGCAGTTTTCAGACAACGGTGGACACTGGACCGGCGCCGGCGGACACTGCCGACACTTCTGACATACGCACGCGTGCGGGGACACCTCCCCTACAACGCCAGACTCTCGGATAAGCCCGAGAGGTGTAAAGAAAAGTGTGGCGGACCGTCCAGTGAGGTCAGAGGTCAGAAAAGTGCAGTTTTCAGACAACGGTGGACACTGGACCGGCGCCGGCGGACACTGCCGACACTTCTGACATACGCACGCGTGCGGGGACACCTCCCCTACAACGCCAGACTCTCGGATAAGCCCGAGAGGTGTAAAAAAAAGTGTGGCGGACCGTCCAGTGAGGTCAGAGGTCAGAAAAGTGCCGTTTTCAGACAACAGTGGACACTGGACAGGCACCGGTGGACACTGCCGACACTTCTGACATACGCACGCGTGCGGGGACACCTCCCCTACAACGCCACACTCTCGGATAAGCCCGAGAGGTGTAAAGAAAAGTGTGGCGGACCGTCCAGTGAGGTCAGAGGTCAGAAAAGTGCAGTTTTCAGACAACGGTGGACACTGGACCGGCGCCGGCGGACACTGCCGACACTTCTGACATACGCACGCGTGCGGGGACACCTCCCCTACAACGCCAGACTCTCGGATAAGCCCGAGAGGTGTAAAGAAAAGTGTGGCGGACCGTCCAGTGAGGTCAGAGGTCAGAAAAGTGCAGTTTTCAGACAACGGTGGACACTGGACCGGCGCCGGCGGACACTGCCGACACTTCTGACATACGCACGCGTGCGGGGACACCTCCCCTACAACGCCACACTCTCGGATAAGCCCGAGAGATGTAAAAAAAAGTTTGGCGGACCGTCCAGTGAGGTCAGAGGTCAGAAAAGTGCAGTTTTCAGACAACGGTGGACACTGGACCGGCGCCGGCGGACACTGCCGACACTTCTGACATACGCACGCGTGCGGGGACACCTCCCATACAACGCCACACTCTCGGATAAGCCCGAGAGGTGTAAAGAAAAGTGTGGCGGACCGTCCAGTGAGGTCAGAGGTCAGAAAAGTGCAGTTTTCAGACAACGGTGGACACTGGACCGGCGCCGGCGGACACTGCCGACACTTCTGACATACGCACGCGTGCGGGGACACCTCCCCTACAACGCCACACTCTCGGATAAGCCCGAGAGGTGTAAAGAAAAGTGTGGCGGACCGTCCAGTGAGGTCAGAGGTCAGAAAAGTGCAGTTTTCAGACAACGGTGGACACTGGACCGGCGCCGGCGGACACTGCCGACACTTCTGACATACGCACGCGTGCGGGGACACCTCCCCTACAACGCCACACTCTCGGATAAGCCCGAGAGGTGTGAAGAAAAGTGTGGCGGACCGTCCAGTGAGGTCAGAAAAGTGCAGTTTTCAGACAACGGTGGACACTGGACCGGCGCCGGCGGACACTGCCGACACTTCTGACATACGCACGCGTGCGGGGACACCTCCCCTACAACGCCAGACTCTCGGATAAGCCCGAGAGATGTAAAAAAAAGTTTGGCGGACCGTCCAGTGAGGTCAGAGGTCAGAAAAGTGCAGTTTTCAGACAACGGTGGACACTGGACCGGCGCCGGCGGACACTGCCGACACTTCTGACATACGCACGCGTGCGGGGACACCTCCCCTACAACGCCTGACTCTCGGATAAGCCCGAGAGATGTAAAAAAAAGTTTGGCGGACCGTCCAGTGAGGTCAGAGGTCAGAAAAGTGCAGTTTTCAGACAACGGTGGACACTGGACCGGCGCCGGCGGACACTGCCGACACTTCTGACATACGCACGCGTGCGGGGACACCTCCCCTACAACGCCACACTCTCGGATAAGCCCGAGAGGTGTAAAGAAAAGTGTGGCGGACCGTCCAGTGAGGTCAGAGGTCAGAAAAGTGCAGTTTTCAGACAACGGTGGACACTGGACCGGCGCCGGCGGACACTGCCGACACTTCTGACATACGCACGCGTGCGGGGACACCTCCCCTACAACGCCACACTCTCGGATAAGCCCGAGAGATGTAAAGAAAAGTGTGGCGGACCATCCAGTGAGGTCAGAGGTCAGAAAAGTGCAGTTTTCAGACAACGGTGGACACTGGACCGGCGCCGGCGGACACTGCCGACACTTCTGACATACGCACGCGTGCGGGGACACCTCCCCTACAACGCCAGACTCTCGGATAAGCCCGAGAGGTGTAAAGAAAAGTGTGGCGGACCGTCCAGTGAGGTCAGAGGTCAGAAAAGTGCAGTTTTCAGACAACAGTGGACACTGGACAGGCACCGGCGGACACTGCCGACACTTCTGACATACGCACGCGTGCGGGGACACCTCCCCTACAACGCCACACTCTCGGATAAGCCCGAGAGATGTAAAAAAAAGTGTGGCGGACCGTCCAGTGAGGTCAGAGGTCAGAAAAGTGCAGTTTTCAGACAACGGTGGACACTGGACCGGCGCCGGCGGACACTGCCGACACTTCTGACATACGCACGCGTGCGGGGACACCTCCCCTACAACGCCAGACTCTCGGATAAGCCCGAGAGGTGTAAAGAAAAGTGTGGCGGACCGTCCAGTGAGGTCAGAGGTCAGAAAAGTGCAGTTTTCAGACAACGGTGGACACTGGACCGGCGCCGGCGGACACTGCCGACACTTCTGACATACGCACGCTTGCGGGGACACCTCCCCTACAACGCCACACTCTCGGATAAGCCCGAGAGGTGTAAAGAAAAGTGTGGCGGACCGTCCAGTGAGGTCAGAGGTCAGAAAAGTGCAGTTTTCAGACAACGGTGGACACTGGACCGGCGCCGGCGGACACTGACGACACTTCTGACATACGCACGCGTGCGGGGACACCTCCCCTACAACGCCACACTCTCGGATAAGCCCGAGAGATGTAAAAAAAAGTGTGGCGGACCGTCCAGTGAGGTCAGAGGTCAGAAAAGTGCAGTTTTCAGACAACGGTGGACACTGGACCGGCGCCGGCGGACACTGCCGACACTTCTGACATACGCACGCGTGCGGGGACACCTCCCCTACAACGCCACACTCTCGGATAAGCCCGAGAGGTGTAAAAAAAAGTGTGGCGGACCGTCCAGTGAGGTCAGAGGTCAGAAAAGTGCCGTTTTCAGACAACAGTGGACACTGGACAGGCACCGGCGGACACTGCCGACACTTCTGACATACGCACGCGTGCGGGGACACCTCCCCTACAACGCCAGACTATCGGATAAGCCCGAGAGGTGTAAAGAAAAGTGTGGCGGACCATCCAGTGAGGTCAGAGGTCAGAAAAGTGCAGTTTTCAGACAACGGTGGACACTGGACCGGCGCCGGCGGACACTGCCGACACTTCTGACATACGCACGCGTGCGGGGACACCTCCCCTACAACGCCAGACTCTCGGATAAGCCCGAGAGGTGTAAAGAAAAGTGTGGCGGACCGTCCAGTGAGGTCAGAGGTCAGAAAAGTGCAGTTTTCAGACAACGGTGGACACTGGACCGGCGCCGGCGGACACTGCCGACACTTCTGACATACGCACGCGTGCGGGGACACCTCCCCTACAACGCCACACTCTCGGATAAGCCCGAGAGATGTAAAAAAAAGTGTGGCGGACCGTCCAGTGAGGTCAGAGGTCAGAAAAGTGCAGTTTTCAGACAACGGTGGACACTGGACCGGCGCCGGCGGACACTGCCGACACTTCTGACATACGCACGCGTGCGGGGACACCTCCCCTACAACGCCAGACTCTCGGATAAGCCCGAGAGGTGTAAAGAAAAGTGTGGCGGACCGTCCAGTGAGGTCAGAGGTCAGAAAAGTGCAGTTTTCAGACAACGGTGGACACTGGACCGGCGCCGGCGGACACTGCCGACACTTCTGACATACGCACGCGTGCGGGGACACCTCCCCTACAACGCCACACTCTCGAATAAGCCCGAGAGATGTAAAAAAAAGTGTGGCGGACCGTCCAGTGAGGTCAGAGGTCAGAAAAGAGCAGTTTTCAGACAACGGTGGACACTGGACCGGCGCCGGCGGACACTGCCGACACTTCTGACATACGCACGCGTGTGGGGACACCTCCCCTACAACGCCACACTCTCGGATAAGCCCGAGAGGTGTAAATAAAAGTGTGGTGGACCGTCCAGTGAGGTCAGAGGTCAGAAAAGTGCAGTTTTCAGACAACGGTGGACACTGGACCGGCGCCGGCGGACACTGCCGACACTTCTGACATACGCACGCGTGCGGGGACACCTCCCCTACAACGCCAGACTCTCGGATAAGCCCGAGAGGTGTAAAGAAAAGTGTGGCGGACCGTCCAGTGAGGTCAGAGGTCAGAAAAGTGCAGTTTTCAGACAACGGTGGACACTGGACCGGCGCCGGCGGACACTGCCGACACTTCTGACATACGCACGCGTGCGGGGACACCTCCCCTACAACGCCACACTCTCGGATAAGCCCGAGAGGTGTGAAGAAAAGTGTGGCGGACCGTCCAGTGAGGTCAGAAAAGTGCAGTTTTCAGACAACGGTGGACACTGGACCGGCGCCGGCGGACACTGCCGACACTTCTGACATACGCACGCGTGCGGGGACACCTCCCCTACAACGCCAGACTCTCGGATAAGCCCGAGAGGTGTAAAGAAAAGTGTGGCGGACCGTCCAGTGAGGTCAGAGGTCAGAAAAGTGCAGTTTTCAGACAACGGTGGACACTGGACCGGCGCCGGCGGACACTGCCGACACTTCTGACATACGCACGCGTGCGGGGACACCTCCCCTACAACGCCAGACTCTCGGATAAGCCCGAGAGGTGTAAAGAAAAGTGTGGCGGACCGTCCAGTGAGGTCAGAGGTCAGAAAAGTGCAGTTTTCAGACAACGGTGGACACTGGACCGGCGCCGGCGGACACTGCCGACACTTCTGACATACGCACGCGTGCGGGGACACCTCCCCTACAACGCCAGACTCTCGGATAAGCCCGAGAGGTGTAAAGAAAAGTGTGGCGGACCGTCCAGTGAGGTCAGAGGTCAGAAAAGTGCAGTTTTCAGACAACGGTGGACACTGGACCGGCGCCGGCGGACACTGCCGACACTTCTGACATACGCACGCGTGCGGGGACACCTCCCCTACAACGCCACACTCTCGGATAAGCCCGAGAGATGTAAAAAAAAGTGTGGCGGACCGTCCAGTGAGGTCAGAGGTCAGAAAAGTGCAGTTTTCAGACAACGGTGGACACTGGACCGGCGCCGGCGGACACTGCCGACACTTCTGACATACGCACGCGTGCGGGGACACCTCCCCTACAACGCCACACTCTCGGATAAGCCCGAGAGATGTAAAAAAAAGTGTGGCGGACCGTCCAGTGAGGTCAGAGGTCAGAAAAGTGCAGTTTTCAGACAACGGTGGACACTGGACCGGCGCCGGCGGACACTGCCGACACTTCTGACATACGCACGCGTGCGGGGACACCTCCCCTACAACGCCAGACTCTCGGATAAGCCCGAGTGGTGTAAAGAAAAGTGTGGCGGACCGTCCAGTGAGGTCAGAGGTCAGAAAAGTGCAGTTTTCAGACAACGGTGGACACTGGACCGGCGCCGGCGGACACTGCCGACACTTCTGACATACGCACGCGTGCGGGGACACCTCCCCTACAACGCCAGACTCTCGGATAAGCCCGAGAGGTGTAAAGAAAAGTGTGGCGGACCGTCCAGTGAGGTCAGAGGTCAGAAAAGTGCAGTTTTCAGACAACGGTGGACACTGGACCGGCGCCGGCGGACACTGCCGACACTTCTGACATACGCACGCGTGCGGGGACACCTCCCCTACAACGCCAGACTCTCGGATAAGCCCGAGAGGTGTAAAGAAAAGTGTGGCGGACCGTCCAGTGAGGTCAGAGGTCAGAAAAGTGCAGTTTTCAGACAACGGTGGACACTGGACCGGCGCCGGCGGACACTGCCGACACTTCTGACATACGCACGCGTGCGGGGACACCTCCCCTACAACGCCACACTCTCGGATAAGCCCGAGAGATGTAAAAAAAAGTGTGGCGGACCGTCCAGTGAGGTCAGAGGTCAGAAAAGTGCAGTTTTCAGACAACGGTGGACACTGGACCGGCGCCGGCGGACAGTGCCGACACTTCTGACATACGCACGCGTGCGGGGACACCTCCCCTACAACGCCAGACTCTCGGATAAGCCCGAGAGGTGTAAAGAAAAGTGTGGCGGACCGTCCAGTGAGGTCAGAGGTCAGAAAAGTGCAGTTTTCAGACAACGGTGGACACTGGACCGGCGCCGGCGGACACTGCCGACACTTCTGACATACGCACGCTTGCGGGGACACCTCCCCTACAACGCCACACTCTCGGATAAGCCCGAGAGGTGTAAAGAAAAGTGTGGCGGACCGTCCAGTGAGGTCAGAGGTCAGAAAAGTGCAGTTTTCAGACAACGGTGGACACTGGACCGGCGCCGGCGGACACTGCCGACACTTCTGACATACGCACGCGTGCGGGGACACCTCCCCTACAACGCCACACTCTCGGATAAGCCCGAGAGATGTAAAAAAAAGTGTGGCGGACCGTGCAGTGAGGTCAGAGGTCAGAAAAGTGCAGTTTTCAGACAACAGTGGACACTGGACCGGCGCCGGCGGACACTGCCGACACTTCTGACATACGCACGCGTGCGGGGACACCTCCCCTACAACGCCACACTCTCGGATAAGCCCGAGAGGTGTAAAGAAAAGTGTGGCGGACCGTCCAGTGAGGTCAGAGGTCAGAAAAGTGCAGTTTTCAGACAACGGTGGACACTGGACCGGCGCCGGCGGACACTGCCGACAATTCTGACATACGCACGCGTGCGGGGACACCTCCCCTACAACGCCACACTCTCGGATAACTTCTGACACTTCTGACATACGCACGCGTGCGGGGACACCTCCCCTACAACGCCAGACTCTCGGATAAGCCCGAGAGGTGTAAAGAAAAGTGTGGCGGACCGTCCAGTGAGGTCAGAGGTCAGAAAAGTGCAGTTTTCAGACAACGGTGGACACTGGACCGGCGCCGGCGGACACTGCCGACAATTCTGACATACGCACGCGTGCGGGGACACCTCCCCTACAACGCCACACTCTCGGATAAGCCCGAGAGATGTAAAAAAAAGTTTGGCGGACCGTCCAGTGAGGTCAGAGGTCAGAAAAGTGCAGTTTTCAGACAACGGTAGACACTGGACCGGCGCCGGCGGACACTGCTGACACTTCTGACATACGCACGCGTGCGGGGACACCTCCCCTACAACGCCACACTCTCGGATAAGCCCGAGAGATGTAAAAAAAAGTGTGGCGGACCGTCCAGTGAGGTCAGAGGTCAGAAAAGTGCAGTTTTCAGACAACGGTGGACACTGGACCGGCGCCGGCGGACACTGCCGACACTTCTGACATACGCACGCGTGCGGGGACACCTCCCCTACAACGCCAGACTCTCGGATAAGCCCGAGAGGTGTAAAAAAAAGTGTGGCGGACCGTCCAGTGAGGTCAGAGGTCAGAAAAGTGCCGTTTTCAGACAACAGTGGACACTGGACAGGCACCGGTGGACACTGCCGACACTTCTGACATACGCACGCGTGCGGGGACACCTCCCCTACAACGCCACACTCTCGGATAAGCCCGAGAGGTGTAAAGAAAAGTGTGGCGGACCGTCCAGTGAGGTCAGAGGTCAGAAAAGTGCAGTTTTCAGACAACGGTGGACACTGGACCGGCGCCGGCGGACACTGCCGACACTTCTGACATACGCACGCGTGCGGGGACACCTCCCCTACAACGCCAGACTCTCGGATAAGCCCGAGAGGTGTAAAGAAAAGTGTGGCGGACCGTCCAGTGAGGTCAGAGGTCAGAAAAGTGCAGTTTTCAGACAACGGTGGACACTGGACCGGCGCCGGCGGACACTGCCGACACTTCTGACATACGCACGCGTGCGGGGACACCTCCCCTACAACGCCACACTCTCGGATAAGCCCGAGAGATGTAAAAAAAAGTTTGGCGGACCGTCCAGTGAGGTCAGAGGTCAGAAAAGTGCAGTTTTCAGACAACGGTGGACACTGGACCGGCGCCGGCGGACACTGCCGACACTTCTGACATACGCACGCGTGCGGGGACACCTCCCATACAACGCCACACTCTCGGATAAGCCCGAGAGGTGTAAAGAAAAGTGTGGCGGACCGTCCAGTGAGGTCAGAGGTCAGAAAAGTGCAGTTTTCAGACAACGGTGGACACTGGACCGGCGCCGGCGGACACTGCCGACACTTCTGACATACGCACGCGTGCGGGGACACCTCCCCTACAACGCCACACTCTCGGATAAGCCCGAGAGGTGTAAAGAAAAGTGTGGCGGACCGTCCAGTGAGGTCAGAGGTCAGAAAAGTGCAGTTTTCAGACAACGGTGGACACTGGACCGGCGCCGGTGGACACTGCCGACACTTCTGACATACGCACGCGTGCGGGGACACCTCCCCTACAACGCCAGACTCTCGGATAAGCCCGAGAGGTGTAAAGAAAAGTGTGGCGGACCGTCCAGTGAGGTCAGAGGTCAGAAAAGTGCAGTTTTCAGACAACGGTGGACACTGGACCGGCGCCGGCGGACACTGCCGACACTTCTGACATACGCACGCGTGCGGGGACACCTCCCCTACAACGCCTGACTCTCGGATAAGCCCGAGAGATGTAAAAAAAAGTTTGGCGGACCGTCCAGTGAGGTCAGAGGTCAGAAAAGTGCAGTTTTCAGACAACGGTGGACACTGGACCGGCGCCGGCGGACACTGCCGACACTTCTGACATACGCACGCGTGCGGGGACACCTCCCCTACAACGCCACACTCTCGGATAAGCCCGAGAGGTGTAAAGAAAAGTGTGGCGGACCGTCCAGTGAGGTCAGAGGTCAGAAAAGTGCAGTTTTCAGACAACGGTGGACACTGGACCGGCGCCGGCGGACACTGCCGACACTTCTGACATACGCACGCGTGCGGGGACACCTCCCCTACAACGCCACACTCTCGGATAAGCCCGAGAGATGTAAAAAAAAGTGTGGCGGACCGTCCAGTGAGGTCAGAGGTCAGAAAAGTGCAGTTTTCAGACAACGGTGGACACTGGACCGGCGCCGGCGGACACTGCCGACACTTCTGACATACGCACGCGTGCGGGGACACCTCCCCTACAACGCCAGACTCTCGGATAAGCCCGAGAGGTGTAAAGAAAAGTGTGGCGGACCGTCCAGTGAGGTCAGAGGTCAGAAAAGTGCAGTTTTCAGACAACGGTGGACACTGGACCGGCGCCGGCGGACACTGCCGACACTTCTGACATACGCACGCTTGCGGGGACACCTCCCCTACAACGCCACACTCTCGGATAAGCCCGAGAGGTGTAAAGAAAAGTGTGGCGGACCGTCCAGTGAGGTCAGAGGTCAGAAAAGTGCAGTTTTCAGACAACGGTGGACACTGGACCGGCGCCGGCGGACACTGACGACACTTCTGACATACGCACGCGTGCGGGGACACCTCCCCTACAACGCCACACTCTCGGATAAGCCCGAGAGATGTAAAAAAAAGTGTGGCAGACCGTCCAGTGAGGTCAGAGGTCAGAAAAGTGCAGTTTTCAGACAACGGTGGACACTGGACCGGCGCCGGCGGACACTGCCGACACTTCTGACATACGCACGCGTGCGGGGACACCTCCCCTACAACGCCACACTCTCGGATAAGCCCGAGAGGTGTAAAGAAAAGTGTGGCGGACCGTCCAGTGAGGTCAGAGGTCAGAAAAGTGCAGTTTTCAGACAACGGTGGACACTGGACCGGCGCCGGCGGACACTGCCGACACTTCTGACATACGCACGCGTGCGGGGACACCTCCCCTACAACGCCACACTCTCGGATAAGCCCGAGAGGTGTAAAGAAAAGTGTGGCGGACCGTCCAGTGAGGTCAGAGGTCAGAAAAGTGCAGTTTTCAGACAACGGTGGACACTGGACCGGCGCCGGCGGACACTGACGACACTTCTGACATACGCACGCGTGCGGGGACACCTCCCCTACAACGCCACACTCTCGGATAAGCCCGAGAGATGTAAAAAAAAGTGTGGCAGACCGTCCAGTGAGGTCAGAGGTCAGAAAAGTGCAGTTTTCAGACAACGGTGGACACTGGACCGGCGCCGGCGGACACTGCCGACACTTCTGACATACGCACGCGTGCGGGGACACCTCCCCTACAACGCCACACTCTCGGATAAGCCCGAGAGATGTAAAAAAAAGTGTGGCGGACCGTCCAGTGAGGTCAGAGGTCAGAAAAGTGCAGTTTTCAGACAACGGTGGACACTGGACCGGCGCCGGCGGACACTGCCGACACTTCTGACATACGCACGCGTGCGGGGACACCTCCCCTACAACGCCACACTCTCGGATAAGCCCGAGAGGTGTAAAGAAAAGTGTGGCGGACCGTCCAGTGAGGTCAGAGGTCAGAAAAGTGCAGTTTTCAGACAACGGTGGACACTGGACCGGCGCCGGCGGACACTGACGACACTTCTGACATACGCACGCGTGCGGGGACACCTCCCCTACAACGCCACACTCTCGGATAAGCCCGAGAGGTGTAAAGAAAAGTGTGGCGGACCGTCCAGTGAGGTCAGAGGTCAGAAAAGTGCAGTTTTCAGACAACGGTGGACACTGGACCGGCGCCGGCGGACACTGCCGACACTTCTGACATACGCACGCGTGCGGGGACACCTCCCCTACAACGCCAGACTCTCGGATAAGCCCGAGAGGTGTAAAGAAAAGTGTGGCGGACCGTCCAGTGAGGTCAGAGGTCAGAAAAGTGCAGTTTTCAGACAACGGTGGACACTGGACCGGCCACGGCGGACACTGCCGACACTTCTGACATACGCACGCGTGCGGGGACACCTCCCCTACAACGCCACACTCTCGGATAAGCCCGAGAGGTGTAAAGAAAAGTTTGGCGGACCGTCCAGTGAGGTCAGAGGTCAGAAAAGTGCAGTTTTCAGACAACGGTGGACACTGGACCGGCGCCGGCGGACACTGCCGACACTTCTGACATACGCACGCGTGCGGGGACACCTCCCCTACAACGCCACACTCTCGGATAAGCCCGAGAGATGTAAAAAAAAGTGTGGCGGACCGTCCAGTGAGGTCAGAGGTCAGAAAAGTGCAGTTTTCAGACAACGGTGGACACTGGACCGGCGCCGGCGGACACTGCCGACACTTCTGACATACGCACGCGTGCGGGGACACCTCCCCTACAACGCCACACTCTCGGATAAGCCCGAGAGGTGTAAAGAAAAGTGTGGCGGACCGTCCAGTGAGGTCAGAGGTCAGAAAAGTGCAGTTTTCAGACAACGGTGGACACTGGACCGGCGCCGGCGGACACTGCCGACACTTCTGACATACGCACGCGTGCGGGGACACCTCCCCTACAACGCCACACTCTCGGATAAGCCCGAGAGATGTAAAAAAAAGTTTGGCGGACCGTCCAGTGAGGTCAGAGGTCAGAAAAGTGCAGTTTTCAGACAACGGTGGACACTGGACCGGCGCCGGCGGACACTGCCGACACTTCTGACACACGCACGCGTGCGGGGACACCTCCCATACAACGCCACACTCTCGGATAAGCCCGAGAGGTGTAAAGAAAAGTGTGGCGGACCGTCCAGTGAGGTCAGAGGTCAGAAAAGTGCAGTTTTCAGACAACGGTGGACACTGGACCGGCGCCGGCGGACACTGCCGACACTTCTGACATACGCACGCGTGCGGGGACACCTCCCCTACAACGCCACACTCTCGGATAAGCCCGAGAGGTGTAAAGAAAAGTGTGGCGGACCGTCCAGTGAGGTCAGAGGTCAGAAAAGTGCAGTTTTCAGACAACGGTGGACACTGGACCGGCGCCGGTGGACACTGCCGACACTTCTGACATACGCACGCGTGCGGGGACACCTCCCCTACAACGCCAGACTCTCGGATAAGCCCGAGAGGTGTAAAGAAAAGTGTGGCGGACCGTCCAGTGAGGTCAGAGGTCAGAAAAGTGCAGTTTTCAGACAACGGTGGACACTGGACCGGCGCCGGCGGACACTGCCGACACTTCTGACATACGCACGCGTGCGGGGACACCTCCCCTACAACGCCTGACTCTCGGATAAGCCCGAGAGATGTAAAAAAAAGTTTGGCGGACCGTCCAGTGAGGTCAGAGGTCAGAAAAGTGCAGTTTTCAGACAACGGTGGACACTGGACCGGCGCCGGCGGACACTGCCGACACTTCTGACATACGCACGCGTGCGGGGACACCTCCCCTACAACGCCACACTCTCGGATAAGCCCGAGAGGTGTAAAGAAAAGTGTGGCGGACCGTCCAGTGAGGTCAGAGGTCAGAAAAGTGCAGTTTTCAGACAACGGTGGACACTGGACCGGCGCCGGCGGACACTGCCGACACTTCTGACATACGCACGCGTGCGGGGACACCTCCCCTACAACGCCACACTCTCGGATAAGCCCGAGAGATGTAAAAAAAAGTGTGGCGGACCGTCCAGTGAGGTCAGAGGTCAGAAAAGTGCAGTTTTCAGACAACGGTGGACACTGGACCGGCGCCGGCGGACACTGCCGACACTTCTGACATACGCACGCGTGCGGGGACACCTCCCCTACAACGCCAGACTCTCGGATAAGCCCGAGAGGTGTAAAGAAAAGTGTGGCGGACCGTCCAGTGAGGTCAGAGGTCAGAAAAGTGCAGTTTTCAGACAACGGTGGACACTGGACCGGCGCCGGCGGACACTGACGACACTTCTGACATACGCACGCTTGCGGGGACACCTCCCCTACAACGCCACACTCTCGGATAAGCCCGAGAGGTGTAAAGAAAAGTGTGGCGGACCGTCCAGTGAGGTCAGAGGTCAGAAAAGTGCAGTTTTCAGACAACGGTGGACACTGGACCGGCGCCGGCGGACACTGACGACACTTCTGACATACGCACGCGTGCGGGGACACCTCCCCTACAACGCCACACTCTCGGATAAGCCCGAGAGATGTAAAAAAAAGTGTGGCAGACCGTCCAGTGAGGTCAGAGGTCAGAAAAGTGCAGTTTTCAGACAACGGTGGACACTGGACCGGCGCCGGCGGACACTGCCGACACTTCTGACATACGCACGCGTGCGGGGACACCTCCCCTACAACGCCACACTCTCGGATAAGCCCGAGAGGTGTAAAGAAAAGTGTGGCGGACCGTCCAGTGAGGTCAGAGGTCAGAAAAGTGCAGTTTTCAGACAACGGTGGACACTGGACCGGCGCCGGCGGACACTGCCGACACTTCTGACATACGCACGCGTGCGGGGACACCTCCCCTACAACGCCACACTCTCGGATAAGCCCGAGAGGTGTAAAGAAAAGTGTGGCGGACCGTCCAGTGAGGTCAGAGGTCAGAAAAGTGCAGTTTTCAGACAACGGTGGACACTGGACCGGCGCCGGCGGACACTGACGACACTTCTGACATACGCACGCGTGCGGGGACACCTCCCCTACAACGCCACACTCTCGGATAAGCCCGAGAGGTGTAAAGAAAAGTGTGGCGGACCGTCCAGTGAGGTCAGAGGTCAGAAAAGTGCAGTTTTCAGACAACGGTGGACACTGGACCGGCGCCGGCGGACACTGCCGACACTTCTGACATACGCACGCGTGCGGGGACACCTCCCCTACAACGCCACACTCTCGGATAAGCCCGAGAGGTGTAAAGAAAAGTGTGGCGGACCGTCCAGTGAGGTCAGAGGTCAGAAAAGTGCAGTTTTCAGACAACGGTGGACACTGGACCGGCGCCGGCGGACACTGACGACACTTCTGACATACGCACGCGTGCGGGGACACCTCCCCTACAACGCCACACTCTCGGATAAGCCCGAGAGATGTAAAAAAAAGTGTGGCAGACCGTCCAGTGAGGTCAGAGGTCAGAAAAGTGCAGTTTTCAGACAACGGTGGACACTGGACCGGCGCCGGCGGACACTGCCGACACTTCTGACATACGCACGCGTGCGGGGACACCTCCCCTACAACGCCACACTCTCGGATAAGCCCGAGAGATGTAAAAAAAAGTGTGGCGGACCGTCCAGTGAGGTCAGAGGTCAGAAAAGTGCAGTTTTCAGACAACGGTGGACACTGGACCGGCGCCGGCGGACACTGCCGACACTTCTGACATACGCACGCGTGCGGGGACACCTCCCCTACAACGCCACACTCTCGGATAAGCCCGAGAGGTGTAAAGAAAAGTGTGGCGGACCGTCCAGTGAGGTCAGAGGTCAGAAAAGTGCAGTTTTCAGACAACGGTGGACACTGGACCGGCGCCGGCGGACACTGACGACACTTCTGACATACGCACGCGTGCGGGGACACCTCCCCTACAACGCCACACTCTCGGATAAGCCCGAGAGGTGTAAAGAAAAGTGTGGCGGACCGTCCAGTGAGGTCAGAGGTCAGAAAAGTGCAGTTTTCAGACAACGGTGGACACTGGACCGGCGCCGGCGGACACTGCCGACACTTCTGACATACGCACGCGTGCGGGGACACCTCCCCTACAACGCCACACTCTCGGATAAGCCCGAGAGATGTAAAAAAAAGTGTGGCGGACCGTCCAGTGAGGTCAGAGGTCAGAAAAGTGCAGTTTTCAGACAACGGTGGACACTGGACCGGCGCCGGCGGACACTGCCGACACTTCTGACATACGCACGCGTGCGGGGACACCTCCCCTACAACGCCACACTCTCGGATAAGCCCGAGAGGTGTAAAGAAAAGTGTGGCGGACCGTCCAGTGAGGTCAGAGGTCAGAAAAGTGCAGTTTTCAGACAACGGTGGACACTGGACCGGCGCCGGCGGACACTGACGACACTTCTGACATACGCACGCGTGCGGGGACACCTCCCCTACAACGCCACACTCTCGGATAAGCCCGAGAGGTGTAAAGAAAAGTGTGGCGGACCGTCCAGTGAGGTCAGAGGTCAGAAAAGTGCAGTTTTCAGACAACGGTGGACACTGGACCGGCGCCGGCGGACACTGCCGACACTTCTGACATACGCACGCGTGCGGGGACACCTCCCCTACAACGCCAGACTCTCGGATAAGCCCGAGAGGTGTAAAGAAAAGTGTGGCGGACCGTCCAGTGAGGTCAGAGGTCAGAAAAGTGCAGTTTTCAGACAACGGTGGACACTGGACCGGCCACGGCGGACACTGCCGACACTTCTGACATACGCACGCGTGCGGGGACACCTCCCCTACAACGCCACACTCTCGGATAAGCCCGAGAGGTGTAAAGAAAAGTTTGGCGGACCGTCCAGTGAGGTCAGAGGTCAGAAAAGTGCAGTTTTCAGACAACGGTGGACACTGGACCGGCGCCGGCGGACACTGCCGACACTTCTGACATACGCACGCGTGCGGGGACACCTCCCCTACAACGCCACACTCTCGGATAAGCCCGAGAGATGTAAAAAAAAGTGTGGCGGACCGTCCAGTGAGGTCAGAGGTCAGAAAAGTGCAGTTTTCAGACAACGGTGGACACTGGACCGGCGCCGGCGGACACTGCCGACACTTCTGACATACGCACGCGTGCGGGGACACCTCCCCTACAACGCCACACTCTCGGATAAGCCCGAGAGGTGTAAAGAAAAGTGTGGCGGACCGTCCAGTGAGGTCAGAGGTCAGAAAAGTGCAGTTTTCAGACAACGGTGGACACTGGACCGGCGCCGGCGGACACTGACGACACTTCTGACATACGCACGCGTGCGGGGACACCTCCCCTACAACGCCACACTCTCGGATAAGCCCGAGAGATGTAAAAAAAAGTGTGGCAGACCGTCCAGTGAGGTCAGAGGTCAGAAAAGTGCAGTTTTCAGACAACGGTGGACACTGGACCGGCGCCGGCGGACACTGCCGACACTTCTGACATACGCACGCGTGCGGGGACACCTCCCCTACAACGCCACACTCTCGGATAAGCCCGAGAGGTGTAAAGAAAAGTGTGGCGGACCGTCCAGTGAGGTCAGAGGTCAGAAAAGTGCAGTTTTCAGACAACGGTGGACACTGGACCGGCGCCGGCGGACACTGCCGACACTTCTGACATACGCACGCGTGCGGGGACACCTCCCCTACAACGCCACACTCTCGGATAAGCCCGAGAGGTGTAAAGAAAAGTGTGGCGGACCGTCCAGTGAGGTCAGAGGTCAGAAAAGTGCAGTTTTCAGACAACGGTGGACACTGGACCGGCGCCGGCGGACACTGACGACACTTCTGACATACGCACGCGTGCGGGGACACCTCCCCTACAACGCCACACTCTCGGATAAGCCCGAGAGATGTACAAAAAAGTGTGGCAGACCGTCCAGTGAGGTCAGAGGTCAGAAAAGTGCAGTTTTCAGACAACGGTGGACACTGGACCGGCGCCGGCGGACACTGCCGACACTTCTGACATACGCACGCGTGCGGGGACACCTCCCCTACAACGCCACACTCTCGGATAAGCCCGAGAGGTGTAAAGAAAAGTGTGGCGGACCGTCCAGTGAGGTCAGAGGTCAGAAAAGTGCAGTTTTCAGACAACGGTGGACACTGGACCGGCGCCGGCGGACACTGCCGACACTTCTGACATACGCACGCGTGCGGGGACACCTCCCCTACAACGCCACACTCTCGGATAAGCCCGAGAGATGTAAAAAAAAGTGTGGCGGACCGTCCAGTGAGGTCAGAGGTCAGAAAAGTGCAGTTTTCAGACAACGGTGGACACTGGACCGGCGCCGGCGGACACTGCCGACAATTCTGACATACGCACGCGTGCGGGGACACCTCCCCTACAACGCCACACTCTCGGATAAGCCCGAGAGATGTAAAAAAAAGTTTGGCGGACCGTCCAGTGAGGTCAGAGGTCAGAAAAGTGCAGTTTTCAGACAACGGTAGACACTGGACCGGCGCCGGCGGACACTGCTGACACTTCTGACATACGCACGCGTGCGGGGACACCTCCCCTACAACGCCACACTCTCGGATAAGCCCGAGAGATGTAAAAAAAAGTGTGGCGGACCGTCCAGTGAGGTCAGAGGTCAGAAAAGTGCAGTTTTCAGACAACGGTGGACACTGGACCGGCGCCGGCGGACACTGCCGACACTTCTGACATACGCACGCGTGCGGGGACACCTCCCCTACAACGCCAGACTCTCGGATAAGCCCGAGAGGTGTAAAAAAAAGTGTGGCGGACCGTCCAGTGAGGTCAGAGGTCAGAAAAGTGCAGTTTTCAGACAACGGTGGACACTGGACCGGCGCCGGCGGACACTGCCGACACTTCTGACATACGCACGCGTGCGGGGACACCTCCCCTACAACGCCACACTCTCGGATAAGCCCGAGAGGTGTAAAGAAAAGTGTGGCGGACCGTCCAGTGAGGTCAGAGGTCAGAAAAGTGCAGTTTTCAGACAACGGTGGACACTGGACCGGCGCCGGTGGACACTGCCGACACTTCTGACATACGCACGCGTGCGGGGACACCTCCCCTACAACGCCAGACTCTCGGATAAGCCCGAGAGGTGTAAAGAAAAGTGTGGCGGACCGTCCAGTGAGGTCAGAGGTCAGAAAAGTGCAGTTTTCAGACAACGGTGGACACTGGACCGGCGCCGGCGGACACTGCCGACACTTCTGACATACGCACGCGTGCGGGGACACCTCCCCTACAACGCCACACTCTCGGATAAGCCCGAGAGATGTAAAAAAAAGTTTGGCGGACCGTCCAGTGAGGTCAGAGGTCAGAAAAGTGCAGTTTTCAGACAACGGTGGACACTGGACCGGCGCCGGCGGACACTGCCGACACTTCTGACATACGCACGCGTGCGGGGACACCTCCCATACAACGCCACACTCTCGGATAAGCCCGAGAGGTGTAAAGAAAAGTGTGGCGGACCGTCCAGTGAGGTCAGAGGTCAGAAAAGTGCAGTTTTCAGACAACGGTGGACACTGGACCGGCGCCGGCGGACACTGCCGACACTTCTGACATACGCACGCGTGCGGGGACACCTCCCCTACAACGCCAGACTCTCGGATAAGCCCGAGAGGTGTAAAGAAAAGTGTGGCGGACCGTCCAGTGAGGTCAGAGGTCAGAAAAGTGCAGTTTTCAGACAACGGTGGACACTGGACCGGCGCCGGTGGACACTGCCGACACTTCTGACATACGCACGCGTGCGGGGACACCTCCCCTACAACGCCAGACTCTCGGATAAGCCCGAGAGGTGTAAAGAAAAGTGTGGCGGACCGTCCAGTGAGGTCAGAGGTCAGAAAAGTGCAGTTTTCAGACAACGGTGGACACTGGACCGGCGCCGGCGGACACTGCCGACAATTCTGACATACGCACGCGTGCGGGGACACCTCCCCTACAACGCCACACTCTCGGATAAGCCCGAGAGATGTAAAAAAAAGTGTGGCGGACCGTCCAGTGAGGTCAGAGGTCAGAAAAGTGCAGTTTTCAGACAACGGTGGACACTGGACCGGCGCCGGCGGACACTGCCGACACTTCTTACATACGCACGCGTGCGGGGACACCTCCCCTACAACGCCACACTCTCGGATAAGCCCGAGAGATGTAAAAAAAAGTGTGGCGGACCGTCCAGTGAGGTCAGAGGTCAGAAAAGTGCAGTTTTCAGACAACGGTGGACACTGGACCGGCGCCGGCGGACACTGCCGACACTTCTGACATACGCACGCGTGCGGGGACACCTCCCCTACAACGCCAGACTCTCGGATAAGCCCGAGAGGTGTAAAGAAAAGTGTGGCGGACCGTCCAGTGAGGTCAGAGGTCAGAAAAGTGCAGTTTTCAGACAACGGTGGACACTGGACCGGCGCCGGCGGACACTGCCGACACTTCTGACATACGCACGCGTGCGGGGACACCTCCCCTACAACGCCACACTCTCGGATAAGCCCGAGAGATGTAAAAAAAAGTTTGGCGGACCGTCCAGTGAGGTCAGAGGTCAGAAAAGTGCAGTTTTCAGACAACGGTGGACACTGGACCGGCGCCGGCGGACACTGCCGACACTTCTGACATACGCACGCGTGCGGGGACACCTCCCATACAACGCCACACTCTCGGATAAGCCCGAGAGGTGTAAAGAAAAGTGTGGCGGACCGTCCAGTGAGGTCAGAGGTCAGAAAAGTGCAGTTTTCAGACAACGGTGGACACTGGACCGGCGCCGGCGGACACTGCCGACACTTCTGACATACGCACGCGTGCGGGGACACCTCCCCTACAACGCCACACTCTCGGATAAGCCCGAGAGGTGTAAAGAAAAGTGTGGCGGACCGTCCAGTGAGGTCAGAGGTCAGAAAAGTGCAGTTTTCAGACAACGGTGGACACTGGACCGGCGCCGGTGGACACTGCCGACACTTCTGACATACGCACGCGTGCGGGGACACCTCCCCTACAACGCCAGACTCTCGGATAAGCCCGAGAGGTGTAAAGAAAAGTGTGGCGGACCGTCCAGTGAGGTCAGAGGTCAGAAAAGTGCAGTTTTCAGACAACGGTGGACACTGGACCGGCGCCGGCGGACACTGCCGACACTTCTGACATACGCACGCGTGCGGGGACACCTCCCCTACAACGCCACACTCTCGGATAAGCCCGAGAGATGTAAAAAAAAGTTTGGCGGACCGTCCAGTGAGGTCAGAGGTCAGAAAAGTGCAGTTTTCAGACAACGGTGGACACTGGACCGGCGCCGGCGGACACTGCCGACACTTCTGACATACGCACGCGTGCGGGGACACCTCCCATACAACGCCACACTCTCGGATAAGCCCGAGAGGTGTAAAGAAAAGTGTGGCGGACCGTCCAGTGAGGTCAGAGGTCAGAAAAGTGCAGTTTTCAGACAACGGTGGACACTGGACCGGCGCCGGCGGACACTGCCGACACTTCTGACATACGCACGCGTGCGGGGACACCTCCCCTACAACGCCACACTCTCGGATAAGCCCGAGAGGTGTAAAGAAAAGTGTGGCGGACCGTCCAGTGAGGTCAGAGGTCAGAAAAGTGCAGTTTTCAGACAACGGTGGACACTGGACCGGCGCCGGTGGACACTGCCGACACTTCTGACATACGCACGCGTGCGGGGACACCTCCCCTACAACGCCAGACTCTCGGATAAGCCCGAGAGGTGTAAAGAAAAGTGTGGCGGACCGTCCAGTGAGGTCAGAGGTCAGAAAAGTGCAGTTTTCAGACAACGGTGGACACTGGACCGGCGCCGGCGGACACTGCCGACACTTCTGACATACGCACGCGTGCGGGGACACCTCCCCTACAACGCCACACTCTCGGATAAGCCCGAGAGATGTAAAAAAAAGTTTGGCGGACCGTCCAGTGAGGTCAGAGGTCAGAAAAGTGCAGTTTTCAGACAACGGTGGACACTGGACCGGCGCCGGCGGACACTGCCGACACTTCTGACATACGCACGCGTGCGGGGACACCTCCCATACAACGCCACACTCTCGGATAAGCCCGAGAGGTGTAAAGAAAAGTGTGGCGGACCGTCCAGTGAGGTCAGAGGTCAGAAAAGTGCAGTTTTCAGACAACGGTGGACACTGGACCGGCGCCGGCGGACACTGCCGACACTTCTGACATACGCACGCGTGCGGGGACACCTCCCCTACAACGTGTAGGGGAGGTGTGGCGGACCGTCCAGTGAGGTCAGAGAAAAGTGTGGCGGACCGTCCAGTGAGGTCAGAGGTCAGAAAAGTGCAGTTTTCAGACAACGGTGGACACTGGACCGGCGCCGGCGGACACTGCCGACACTTCTGACATACGCACGCGTGCGGGGACACCTCCCCTACAACGCCACACTCTCGGATAAGCCCGAGAGATGTAAAAAAAAGTTTGGCGGACCGTCCAGTGAGGTCAGAGGTCAGAAAAGTGCAGTTTTCAGACAACGGTGGACACTGGACCGGCGCCGGCGGACACTGCCGACACTTCTGACATACGCACGCGTGCGGGGACACCTCCCATACAACGCCACACTCTCGGATAAGCCCGAGAGGTGTAAAGAAAAGTGTGGCGGACCGTCCAGTGAGGTCAGAGGTCAGAAAAGTGCAGTTTTCAGACAACGGTGGACACTGGACCGGCGCCGGTGGACACTGCCGACACTTCTGACATACGCACGCGTGCGGGGACACCTCCCCTACAACGCCAGACTCTCGGATAAGCCCGAGAGGTGTAAAGAAAAGTGTGGCGGACCGTCCAGTGAGGTCAGAGGTCAGAAAAGTGCAGTTTTCAGACAACGGTGGACACTGGACCGGCGCCGGCGGACACTGCCGACAATTCTGACATACGCACGCGTGCGGGGACACCTCCCCTACAACGCCACACTCTCGGATAAGCCCGAGAGATGTAAAAAAAAGTGTGGCGGACCGTCCAGTTAGGTCAGAGGTCAGAAAAGTGCAGTTTTCAGACAACGGTGGACACTGGACCGGCGCCGGCGGACACTGCCGACACTTCTTACATACGCACGCGTGCGGGGACACCTCCCCTACAACGCCAGACTCTCGGATAAGCCCGAGAGGTGTAAAGAAAAGTGTGGCGGACCGTCCAGTGAGGTCAGAGGTCAGAAAAGTGCAGTTTTCAGACAACGGTGGACACTGGACCGGCGCCGGCGGACACTGCCGACACTTCTGACATACGCACGCGTGCAGGGACACCTCCCCTACAACGCCACACTCTCGGATAAGCCCGAGAGATGTAAAAAAAAGTCTGGCGGACCGTCCAGTGAGGTCAGAGGTCAGAAAAGTGCAGTTTTCAGACAACGGTGGACACTGGACCGGCGCCGGCGGACACTGCCGACACTTCTGACATACGCACGCGTGCGGGGACACCTCCCCTACAACGCCACACTCTCGGATAAGCCCGAGAGGTGTGAAGAAAAGTGTGGCGGACCGTCCAGTGAGGTCAGAAAAGTGCAGTTTTCAGACAACGGTGGACACTGGACCGGCGCCGGCGGACACTGCCGACACTTCTGACATACGCACGCGTGCGGGGACACCTCCCCTACAACGCCACACTCTCGGATAAGCCCGAGAGATGTAAAAAAAAGTGTGGCGGACCGTCCAGTGAGGTCAGAGGTCAGAAAAGTGCAGTTTTCAGACAACGGTGGACACTGGACCGGCGCCGGCGGACACTGCCGACACTTCTGACATACGCACGCGTGCGGGGACACCTCCCCTACAACGCCAGACTCTCGGATAAGCCCGAGAGATGTAAAAAAAAGTGTGGCGGACCGTCCAGTGAGGTCAGAGGTCAGAAAAGTGCAGTTTTCAGACAACGGTGGACACTGGACCGGCGCCGGCGGACACTGCCGACACTTCTGACATACGCACGCGTGCGGGGACACCTCCCCTACAACGCCACACTCTCGGATAAGCCCGAGAGGTGTAAAGAAAAGTGTGGCGGACCGTCCAGTGAGGTCAGAGGTCAGAAAAGTGCAGTTTTCAGACAACGGTGGACACTGGACCGGCGCCGGCGGACACTGCCGACACTTCTGACATACGCACGCGTGCGGGGACACCTCCCCTACAACGCCAGACTCTCGGATAAGCCCGAGAGGTGTAAAGAAAAGTGTGGCGGACCGTCCAGTGAGGTCAGAGGTCAGAAAAGTGCAGTTTTCAGACAACGGTGGACACTGGACCGGCGCCGGCGGACACTGCCGACACTTCTGACATACGCACGCGTGCGGGGACACCTCCCCTACAACGCCACACTCTCGGATAAGCCCGAGAGATGTAAAAAAAAGTTTGGCGGACCGTCCAGTGAGGTCAGAGGTCAGAAAAGTGCAGTTTTCAGACAACGGTGGACACTGGACCGGCGCCGGCGGACACTGCCGACACTTCTGACATACGCACGCGTGCGGGGACACCTCCCATACAACGCCACACTCTCGGATAAGCCCGAGAGGTGTAAAGAAAAGTGTGGCGGACCGTCCAGTGAGGTCAGAGGTCAGAAAAGTGCAGTTTTCAGACAACGGTGGACACTGGACCGGCGCCGGCGGACACTGCCGACACTTCTGACATACGCACGCGTGCGGGGACACCTCCCCTACAACGCCACACTCTCGGATAAGCCCGAGAGGTGTAAAGAAAAGTGTGGCGGACCGTCCAGTGAGGTCAGAGGTCAGAAAAGTGCAGTTTTCAGACAACGGTGGACACTGGACCGGCGCCGGTGGACACTGCCGACACTTCTGACATACGCACGCGTGCGGGGACACCTCCCCTACAACGCCAGACTCTCGGATAAGCCCGAGAGGTGTAAAGAAAAGTGTGGCGGACCGTCCAGTGAGGTCAGAGGTCAGAAAAGTGCAGTTTTCAGACAACGGTGGACACTGGACCGGCGCCGGCGGACACTGCCGACACTTCTGACATACGCACGCGTGCGGGGACACCTCCCCTACAACGCCACACTCTCGGATAAGCCCGAGAGATGTAAAAAAAAGTGTGGCGGACCGTCCAGTGAGGTCAGAGGTCAGAAAAGTGCAGTTTTCAGACAACGGTGGACACTGGACCGGCGCCGGCGGACACTGCCGACACTTCTGACATACGCACGCGTGCGGGGACACCTCCCCTACAACGCCAGACTCTCGGATAAGCCCGAGAGATGTAAAAAAAAGTGTGGCGGACCGTCCAGTGAGGTCAGAGGTCAGAAAAGTGCAGTTTTCAGACAACGGTGGACACTGGACCGGCGCCGGCGGACACTGCCGACACTTCTGACATACGCACGCGTGCGGGGACACCTCCCCTACAACGCCACACTCTCGGATAAGCCCGAGAGGTGTAAAGAAAAGTGTGGCGGACCGTCCAGTGAGGTCAGAGGTCAGAAAAGTGCAGTTTTCAGACAACGGTGGACACTGGACCGGCGCCGGCGGACACTGCCGACACTTCTGACATACGCACGCGTGCGGGGACACCTCCCCTACAACGCCAGACTCTCGGATAAGCCCGAGAGGTGTAAAGAAAAGTGTGGCGGACCGTCCAGTGAGGTCAGAGGTCAGAAAAGTGCAGTTTTCAGACAACGGTGGACACTGGACCGGCGCCGGCGGACACTGCCGACACTTCTGACATACGCACGCGTGCGGGGACACCTCCCCTACAACGCCAGACTCTCGGATAAGCCCGAGAGGTGTAAAGAAAAGTGTGGCGGACCGTCCAGTGAGGTCAGAGGTCAGAAAAGTGCAGTTTTCAGACAACGGTGGACACTGGACCGGCGCCGGCGGACACTGCCGACACTTCTGACATACGCACGCGTGCGGGGACACCTCCCCTACAACGCCACACTCTCGGATAAGCCCGAGAGATGTAAAAAAAAGTTTGGCGGACCGTCCAGTGAGGTCAGAGGTCAGAAAAGTGCAGTTTTCAGACAACGGTGGACACTGGACCGGCGCCGGCGGACACTGCCGACACTTCTGACATACGCACGCGTGCGGGGACACCTCCCATACAACGCCACACTCTCGGATAAGCCCGAGAGGTGTAAAGAAAAGTGTGGCGGACCGTCCAGTGAGGTCAGAGGTCAGAAAAGTGCAGTTTTCAGACAACGGTGGACACTGGACCGGCGCCGGCGGACACTGCCGACACTTCTGACATACGCACGCGTGCGGGGACACCTCCCCTACAACGCCACACTCTCGGATAAGCCCGAGAGGTGTAAAGAAAAGTGTGGCGGACCGTCCAGTGAGGTCAGAGGTCAGAAAAGTGCAGTTTTCAGACAACGGTGGACACTGGACCGGCGCCGGTGGACACTGCCGACACTTCTGACATACGCACGCGTGCGGGGACACCTCCCCTACAACGCCAGACTCTCGGATAAGCCCGAGAGGTGTAAAGAAAAGTGTGGCGGACCGTCCAGTGAGGTCAGAGGTCAGAAAAGTGCAGTTTTCAGACAACGGTGGACACTGGACCGGCGCCGGCGGACACTGCCGACACTTCTGACATACGCACGCGTGCGGGGACACCTCCCCTACAACGCCACACTCTCGGATAAGCCCGAGAGATGTAAAAAAAAGTTTGGCGGACCGTCCAGTGAGGTCAGAGGTCAGAAAAGTGCAGTTTTCAGACAACGGTGGACACTGGACCGGCGCCGGCGGACACTGCCGACACTTCTGACATACGCACGCGTGCGGGGACACCTCCCCTACAACGCCAGACTCTCGGATAAGCCCGAGAGATGTAAAAAAAAGTGTGGCGGACCGTCCAGTGAGGTCAGAGGTCAGAAAAGTGCAGTTTTCAGACAACGGTGGACACTGGACCGGCGCCGGCGGACACTGCCGACACTTCTGACATACGCACGCGTGCGGGGACACCTCCCCTACAACGCCACACTCTCGGATAAGCCCGAGAGGTGTAAAGAAAAGTGTGGCGGACCGTCCAGTGAGGTCAGAGGTCAGAAAAGTGCAGTTTTCAGACAACGGTGGACACTGGACCGGCGCCGGCGGACACTGCCGACACTTCTGACATACGCACGCGTGCGGGGACACCTCCCCTACAACGCCAGACTCTCGGATAAGCCCGAGAGGTGTAAAGAAAAGTGTGGCGGACCGTCCAGTGAGGTCAGAGGTCAGAAAAGTGCAGTTTTCAGACAACGGTGGACACTGGACCGGCGCCGGCGGACACTGCCGACACTTCTGACATACGCACGCGTGCGGGGACACCTCCCCTACAACGCCAGACTCTCGGATAAGCCCGAGAGGTGTAAAGAAAAGTGTGGCGGACCGTCCAGTGAGGTCAGAGGTCAGAAAAGTGCAGTTTTCAGACAACGGTGGACACTGGACCGGCGCCGGCGGACACTGCCGACACTTCTGACATACGCACGCGTGCGGGGACACCTCCCCTACAACGCCACACTCTCGGATAAGCCCGAGAGGTGTAAAGAAAAGTGTGGCGGACCGTCCAGTGAGGTCAGAGGTCAGAAAAGTGCAGTTTTCAGACAACGGTGGACACTGGACCGGCGCCGGTGGACACTGCCGACACTTCTGACATACGCACGCGTGCGGGGACACCTCCCCTACAACGCCAGACTCTCGGATAAGCCCGAGAGATGTAAAAAAAAGTTTGGCGGACCGTCCAGTGAGGTCAGAGGTCAGAAAAGTGCAGTTTTCAGACAACGGTGGACACTGGACCGGCGCCGGCGGACACTGCCGACACTTCTGACATACGCACGCGTGCGGGGACACCTCCCCTACAACGCCACACTCTCGGATAAGCCCGAGAGATGTAAAAAAAAGTGTGGCGGACCGTCCAGTGAGGTCAGAGGTCAGAAAAGTGCAGTTTTCAGACAACGGTGGACACTGGACCGGCGCCGGCGGACACTGCCGACACTTCTGACATACGCACGCGTGCGGGGACACCTCCCCTACAACGCCAGACTCTCGGATAAGCCCGAGAGATGTAAAAAAAAGTGTGGCGGACCGTCCAGTGAGGTCAGAGGTCAGAAAAGTGCAGTTTTCAGACAACGGTGGACACTGGACCGGCGCCGGCGGACACTGCCGACACTTCTGACATACGCACGCGTGCGGGGACACCTCCCCTACAACGCCACACTCTCGGATAAGCCCGAGAGGTGTAAAGAAAAGTGTGGCGGACCGTCCAGTGAGGTCAGAGGTCAGAAAAGTGCAGTTTTCAGACAACGGTGGACACTGGACCGGCGCCGGCGGACACTGCCGACACTTCTGACATACGCACGCGTGCGGGGACACCTCCCCTACAACGCCAGACTCTCGGATAAGCCCGAGAGGTGTAAAGAAAAGTGTGGCGGACCGTCCAGTGAGGTCAGAGGTCAGAAAAGTGCAGTTTTCAGACAACGGTGGACACTGGACCGGCGCCGGCGGACACTGCCGACACTTCTGACATACGCACGCGTGCGGGGACACCTCCCCTACAACGCCAGACTCTCGGATAAGCCCGAGAGGTGTAAAGAAAAGTGTGGCGGACCGTCCAGTGAGGTCAGAGGTCAGAAAAGTGCAGTTTTCAGACAACGGTGGACACTGGACCGGCGCCGGCGGACACTGCCGACACTTCTGACATACGCACGCGTGCAGGGACACCTCCCCTACAACGCCACACTCTCGGATAAGCCCGAGAGATGTAAAAAAAAGTCTGGCGGACCGTCCAGTGAGGTCAGAGGTCAGAAAAGTGCAGTTTTCAGACAACGGTGGACACTGGACCGGCGCCGGCGGACACTGCCGACACTTCTGACATACGCACGCGTGCGGGGACACCTCCCCTACAACGCCACACTCTCGGATAAGCCCGAGAGGTGTGAAGAAAAGTGTGGCGGACCGTCCAGTGAGGTCAGAAAAGTGCAGTTTTCAGACAACGGTGGACACTGGACCGGCGCCGGCGGACACTGCCGACACTTCTGACATACGCACGCGTGCGGGGACACCTCCCCTACAACGCCACACTCTCGGATAAGCCCGAGAGATGTAAAAAAAAGTGTGGCGGACCGTCCAGTGAGGTCAGAGGTCAGAAAAGTGCAGTTTTCAGACAACGGTGGACACTGGACCGGCGCCGGCGGACACTGCCGACACTTCTGACATACGCACGCGTGCGGGGACACCTCCCCTACAACGCCAGACTCTCGGATAAGCCCGAGAGATGTAAAAAAAAGTGTGGCGGACCGTCCAGTGAGGTCAGAGGTCAGAAAAGTGCAGTTTTCAGACAACGGTGGACACTGGACCGGCGCCGGCGGACACTGCCGACACTTCTGACATACGCACGCGTGCGGGGACACCTCCCCTACAACGCCACACTCTCGGATAAGCCCGAGAGGTGTAAAGAAAAGTGTGGCGGACCGTCCAGTGAGGTCAGAGGTCAGAAAAGTGCAGTTTTCAGACAACGGTGGACACTGGACCGGCGCCGGCGGACACTGCCGACACTTCTGACATACGCACGCGTGCGGGGACACCTCCCCTACAACGCCAGACTCTCGGATAAGCCCGAGAGGTGTAAAGAAAAGTGTGGCGGACCGTCCAGTGAGGTCAGAGGTCAGAAAAGTGCAGTTTTCAGACAACGGTGGACACTGGACCGGCGCCGGCGGACACTGCCGACACTTCTGACATACGCACGCGTGCGGGGACACCTCCCCTACAACGCCACACTCTTGGATAAGCCCGAGAGATGTAAAAAAAAGTTTGGCGGACCGTCCAGTGAGGTCAGAGGTCAGAAAAGTGCAGTTTTCAGACAACGGTGGACACTGGACCGGCGCCGGCGGACACTGCCGACACTTCTGACATACGCACGCGTGCGGGGACACCTCCCATACAACGCCACACTCTCGGATAAGCCCGAGAGGTGTAAAGAAAAGTGTGGCGGACCGTCCAGTGAGGTCAGAGGTCAGAAAAGTGCAGTTTTCAGACAACGGTGGACACTGGACCGGCGCCGGCGGACACTGCCGACACTTCTGACATACGCACGCGTGCGGGGACACCTCCCCTACAACGCCACACTCTCGGATAAGCCCGAGAGGTGTAAAGAAAAGTGTGGCGGACCGTCCAGTGAGGTCAGAGGTCAGAAAAGTGCAGTTTTCAGACAACGGTGGACACTGGACCGGCGCCGGTGGACACTGCCGACACTTCTGACATACGCACGCGTGCGGGGACACCTCCCCTACAACGCCAGACTCTCGGATAAGCCCGAGAGGTGTAAAGAAAAGTGTGGCGGACCGTCCAGTGAGGTCAGAGGTCAGAAAAGTGCAGTTTTCAGACAACGGTGGACACTGGACCGGCGCCGGCGGACACTGCCGACACTTCTGACATACGCACGCGTGCGGGGACACCTCCCCTACAACGCCACACTCTCGGATAAGCCCGAGAGATGTAAAAAAAAGTTTGGCGGACCGTCCAGTGAGGTCAGAGGTCAGAAAAGTGCAGTTTTCAGACAACGGTGGACACTGGACCGGCGCCGGCGGACACTGCCGACACTTCTGACATACGCACGCGTGCGGGGACACCTCCCATACAACGCCACACTCTCGGATAAGCCCGAGAGGTGTAAAGAAAAGTGTGGCGGACCGTCCAGTGAGGTCAGAGGTCAGAAAAGTGCAGTTTTCAGACAACGGTGGACACTGGACCGGCGCCGGTGGACACTGCCGACACTTCTGACATACGCACGCGTGCGGGGACACCTCCCCTACAACGCCAGACTCTCGGATAAGCCCGAGAGGTGTAAAGAAAAGTGTGGCGGACCGTCCAGTGAGGTCAGAGGTCAGAAAAGTGCAGTTTTCAGACAACGGTGGACACTGGACCGGCGCCGGCGGACACTGCCGACAATTCTGACATACGCACGCGTGCGGGGACACCTCCCCTACAACGCCACACTCTCGGATAAGCCCGAGAGATGTAAAAAAAAGTGTGGCGGACCGTCCAGTGAGGTCAGAGGTCAGAAAAGTGCAGTTTTCAGACAACGGTGGACACTGGACCGGCGCCGGCGGACACTGCCGACACTTCTTACATACGCACGCGTGCGGGGACACCTCCCCTACAACGCCAGACTCTCGGATAAGCCCGAGAGATGTAAAGAAAAGTGTGGCGGACCGTCCAGTGAGGTCAGAGGTCAGAAAAGTGCAGTTTTCAGACAACGGTGGACACTGGACCGGCGCCGGTGGACACTGCCGACACTTCTGACATACGCACGCGTGCGGGGACACCTCCCCTACAACGCCAGACTCTCGGATAAGCCCGAGAGGTGTAAAGAAAAGTGTGGCGGACCGTCCAGTGAGGTCAGAGGTCAGAAAAGTGCAGTTTTCAGACAACGGTGGACACTGGACCGGCGCCGGCGGACACTGCCGACAATTCTGACATACGCACGCGTGCGGGGACACCTCCCCTACAACGCCACACTCTCGGATAAGCCCGAGAGATGTAAAAAAAAGTGTGGCGGACCGTCCAGTGAGGTCAGAGGTCAGAAAAGTGCAGTTTTCAGACAACGGTGGACACTGGACCGGCGCCGGCGGACACTGCCGACACTTCTTACATACGCACGCGTGCGGGGACACCTCCCCTACAACGCCAGACTCTCGGATAAGCCCGAGAGATGTAAAAAAAAGTGTGGCGGACCGTCCAGTGAGGTCAGAGGTCAGAAAAGTGCAGTTTTCAGACAACGGTGGACACTGGACCGGCGCCGGCGGACACTGCCGACACTTCTGACATACGCACGCGTGCGGGGACACCTCCCCTACAACGCCACACTCTCGGATAAGCCCGAGAGATGTAAAAAAAAGTGTGGCGGACCGTCCAGTGAGGTCAGAGGTCAGAAAAGTGCAGTTTTCAGACAACGGTGGACACTGGACCGGCGCCGGCGGACACTGCCGACACTTCTGACATACGCACGCGTGCGGGGACACCTCCCCTACAACGCCACACTCTCGGATAAGCCCGAGAGGTGTAAAGAAAAGTGTGGCGGACCGTCCAGTGAGGTCAGAGGTCAGAAAAGTGCAGTTTTCAGACAACGGTGGACACTGGACCGGCGCCGGCGGACACTGCCGACACTTCTGACATACGCACGCGTGCGGGGACACCTCCCCTACAACGCCAGACTCTCGGATAAGCCCGAGAGGTGTAAAGAAAAGTGTGGCGGACCGTCCAGTGAGGTCAGAGGTCAGAAAAGTGCAGTTTTCAGACAACGGTGGATACTGGACCGGCGCCGGCGGACACTGCCGACACTTCTGACATACGCACGCGTGCGGGGACACCTCCCCTACAACGCCAGACTCTCGGATAAGCCCGAGAGGTGTAAAGAAAAGTGTGGCGGACCGTCCAGTGAGGTCAGAGGTCAGAAAAGTGCAGTTTTCAGACAACGGTGGACACTGGACCGGCGCCGGCGCCGGCGGACACTGCCGACACTTCTGACATACGCACGCGTGCGGGGACACCTCCCCTACAACGCCACACTCTCGGATAAGCCCGAGAGGTGTAAAGAAAAGTGTGGCGGACCGTCCAGTGAGGTCAGAGGTCAGAAAAGTGCAGTTTTCAGACAACGGTGGACACTGGACCGGCGCCGGCGGACACTGCCGACACTTCTGACATACGCACGCGTGCGGGGACACCTCCCCTACAACGCCACACTCTCGGATAAGCCCGAGAGGTGTAAAGAAAAGTGTGGCGGACCGTCCAGTGAGGTCAGAGGTCAGAAAAGTGCAGTTTTCAGACAACGGTGGACACTGGACCGGCGCCGGCGGACACTGCCGACACTTCTGACATACGCACGCGTGCGGGGACACCTCCCCTACAACGCCACACTCTCGGATAAGCCCGAGAGGTGTAAAGAAAAGTGTGGCGGACCGTCCAGTGAGGTCAGAGGTCAGAAAAGTGCAGTTTTCAGACAACGGTGGACACTGGACCGGCGCCGGCGGACACTGCCGACACTTCTGACATACGCACGCGTGCGGGGACACCTCCCCTACAACGCCACACTCTCGGATAAGCCCGAGAGATGTAAAAAAAAGTTTGGCGGACCGTCCAGTGAGGTCAGAGGTCAGAAAAGTGCAGTTTTCAGACAACGGTGGACACTGGACCGGCGCCGGCGGACACTGCCGACACTTCTGACATACGCACGCGTGCGGGGACACCTCCCCTACAACGCCAGACTCTCGGATAAGCCCGAGAGGTGTAAAGAAAAGTGTGGCGGACCGTCCAGTGAGGTCAGAGGTCAGAAAAGTGCAGTTTTCAGACAACGGTGGACACTGGACCGGCGCCGGCGGACACTGCCGACACTTCTGACATACGCACGCGTGCGGGGACACCTCCCCTACAACGCCACACTCTCGGATAAGCCCGAGAGGTGTAAAGAAAAGTGTGGCGGACCGTCCAGTGAGGTCAGAGGTCAGAAAAGTGCAGTTTTCAGACAACGGTGGACACTGGACCGGCGCCGGCGGACACTGCCGACACTTCTGACATACGCACGCGTGCGGGGACACCTCCCCTACAACGCCACACTCTCGGATAAGCCCGAGAGGTGTAAAGAAAAGTGTGGCGGACCGTCCAGTGAGGTCAGAGGTCAGAAAAGTGCAGTTTTCAGACAACGGTGGACACTGGACCGGCGCCGGCGGACACTGCCGACACTTCTGACATACGCACGCGTGCGGGGACACCTCCCCTACAACGCCACACTCTCGGATAAGCCCGAGAGGTGTAAAGAAAAGTGTGGCGGACCGTCCAGTGAGGTCAGAGGTCAGAAAAGTGCAGTTTTCAGACAACGGTGGACACTGGACCGGCGCCGGCGGACACTGCCGACACTTCTGACATACGCACGCGTGCGGGGACACCTCCCCTACAACGCCAGACTCTCGGATAAGCCCGAGAGGTGTAAAGAAAAGTGTGGCGGACCGTCCAGTGAGGTCAGAGGTCAGAAAAGTGCAGTTTTCAGACAACGGTGGACACTGGACCGGCGCCGGCGGACACTGCCGACAATTCTGACATACGCACGCGTGCGGGGACACCTCCCCTACAACGCCACACTCTCGGATAAGCCCGAGAGATGTAAAAAAAAGTGTGGCGGACCGTCCAGTGAGGTCAGAGGTCAGAAAAGTGCAGTTTTCAGACAACGGTGGACACTGGACCGGCGCCGGCGGACACTGCCGACACTTCTGACATACGCACGCGTGCGGGGACACCTCCCCTACAACGCCACACTCTCGGATAAGCCCGAGAGATGTAAAAAAAAGTGTGGCGGACCGTCCAGTGAGGTCAGAGGTCAGAAAAGTGCAGTTTTCAGACAACGGTGGACACTGGACCGGCGCCGGCGGACACTGCCGACACTTCTGACATACGCACGCGTGCGGGGACACCTCCCCTACAACGCCACACTCTCGGATAAGCCCGAGAGATGTAAAAAAAAGTGTGGCGGACCGTCCAGTGAGGTCAGAGGTCAGAAAAGTGCAGTTTTCAGACAACGGTGGACACTGGACCGGTGCCGGCGGACACTGCCGACACTTCTGACATACGCACGCGTGCGGGGACACCTCCCCTTAACGCCACACTCTCGGATAAGCCCGAGAGGTGTAAAGAAAAGTGTGGCGGACCGTCCAGTGAGGTCAGAGGTCAGAAAAGTGCAGTTTTCAGACAACGGTGGACACTGGACCGGCGCCGGCGGACACTGCCGACACTTCTGACATACGCACGCGTGCGGGGACACCTCCCCTACAACGCCACACTCTCGGATAAGCCCGAGAGGTGTAAAGAAAAGTGTGGCGGACCGTCCAGTGAGGTCAGAGGTCAGAAAAGTGCAGTTTTCAGACAACGGTGGACACTGGACCGGCGCCGGCGGACACTGCCGACACTTCTGACATACGCACGCGTGCGGGGACACCTCCCCTACAACGCCAGACTCTCGGATAAGCCCGAGAGGTGTAAAGAAAAGTGTGGCGGACCGTCCAGTGAGGTCAGAGGTCAGAAAAGTGCAGTTTTCAGACAACGGTGGACACTGGACCGGCGCCGGCGGACACTGCCGACACTTCTGACATACGCACGCGTGCGGGGACACCTCCCCTACAACGCCACACTCTCGGATAAGCCCGAGAGATGTAAAAAAAAGTGTGGCGGACCGTCCAGTGAGGTCAGAGGTCAGAAAAGTGCAGTTTTCAGACAACGGTGGACACTGGACCGGCGCCGGCGGACACTGCCGACACTTCTGACATACGCACGCGTGCGGGGACACCTCCCCTACAACGCCACACTCTCGGATAAGCCCGAGAGATGTAAAAAAAAGTGTGGCGGACCGTCCAGTGAGGTCAGAGGTCAGAAAAGTGCAGTTTTCAGACAACGGTGGACACTGGACCGGCGCCGGCGGACACTGCCGACACTTCTGACATACGCACGCGTGCGGGGACACCTCCCCTACAACGCCAGACTCTCGGATAAGCCCGAGAGGTGTAAAGAAAAGTGTGGCGGACCGTCCAGTGAGGTCAGAGGTCAGAAAAGTGCAGTTTTCAGACAACGGTGGACACTGGACCGGCGCCGGCGGACACTGCCGACACTTCTGACATACGCACGCGTGCGGGGACACCTCCCCTACAACGCCACACTCTCGGATAAGCCCGAGAGGTGTAAAGAAAAGTGTGGCGGACCGTCCAGTGAGGTCAGAGGTCAGAAAAGTGCAGTTTTCAGACAACGGTGGACACTGGACCGGCGCCGGCGGACACTGCCGACACTTCTGACATACGCACGCGTGCGGGGACACCTCCCCTACAACGCCACACTCTCGGATAAGCCCGAGAGATGTAAAAAAAAGTTTGGCGGACCGTCCAGTGAGGTCAGAGGTCAGAAAAGTGCAGTTTTCAGACAACGGTGGACACTGGACCGGCGCCGGCGGACACTGCCGACACTTCTGACATACGCACGCGTGCGGGGACACCTCCCCTACAACGCCACACTCTCGGATAAGCCCGAGAGGTGTAAAGAAAAGTGTGGCGGACCGTCCAGTGAGGTCAGAGGTCAGAAAAGTGCAGTTTTCAGACAACGGTGGACACTGGACCGGCGCCGGCGGACACTGCCGACACTTCTGACATACGCACGCGTGCGGGGACACCTCCCCTACAACGCCAGACTCTCGGATAAGCCCGAGAGGTGTAAAGAAAAGTGTGGCGGACCGTCCAGTGAGGTCAGAGGTCAGAAAAGTGCAGTTTTCAGACAACGGTGGACACTGGACCGGCGCCGGCGGACACTGCCGACACTTCTGACATACGCACGCGTGCGGGGACACCTCCCCTACAACGCCACACTCTCGGATAAGCCCGAGAGGTGTAAAGAAAAGTGTGGCGGACCGTCCAGTGAGGTCAGAGGTCAGAAAAGTGCAGTTTTCAGACAACGGTGGACACTGGACCGGCGCCGGCGGACACTGCCGACACTTCTGACATACGCACGCGTGCGGGGACACCTCCCCTACAACGCCAGACTCTCGGATAAGCCCGAGAGGTGTAAAGAAAAGTGTGGCGGACCGTCCAGTGAGGTCAGAGGTCAGAAAAGTGCAGTTTTCAGACAACGGTGGACACTGGACCGGCGCCGGCGGACACTGCCGACACTTCTGACATACGCACGCGTGCGGGGACACCTCCCCTACAACGCCACACTCTCGGATAAGCCCGAGAGATGTAAAAAAAAGTGTGGCGGACCGTCCAGTGAGGTCAGAGGTCAGAAAAGTGCAGTTTTCAGACAACGGTGGACACTGGACCGGCGCCGGCGGACACTGCCGACACTTCTGACATACGCACGCGTGCGGGGACACCTCCCCTACAACGCCACACTCTCGGATAAGCCCGAGAGATGTAAAAAAAAGTGTGGCGGACCGTCCAGTGAGGTCAGAGGTCAGAAAAGTGCAGTTTTCAGACAACGGTGGACACTGGACCGGCGCCGGCGGACACTGCCGACACTTCTGACATACGCACGCGTGCGGGGACACCTCCCCTACAACGCCAGACTCTCGGATAAGCCCGAGAGGTGTAAAGAAAAGTGTGGCGGACCGTCCAGTGAGGTCAGAGGTCAGAAAAGTGCAGTTTTCAGACAACGGTGGACACTGGACCGGCGCCGGCGGACACTGCCGACACTTCTGACATACGCACGCGTGCGGGGACACCTCCCCTACAACGCCAGACTCTCGGATAAGCCCGAGAGGTGTAAAGAAAAGTGTGGCGGACCGTCCAGTGAGGTCAGAGGTCAGAAAAGTGCAGTTTTCAGACAACGGTGGACACTGGACCGGCGCCGGCGGACACTGCCGACACTTCTGACATACGCACGCGTGCGGGGACACCTCCCCTACAACGCCACACTCTCGGATAAGCCCGAGAGATGTAAAAAAAAGTTTGGCGGACCGTCCAGTGAGGTCAGAGGTCAGAAAAGTGCAGTTTTCAGACAACGGTGGACACTGGACCGGCGCCGGCGGACACTGCCGACACTTCTGACATACGCACGCGTGCGGGGACACCTCCCCTACAACGCCACACTCTCGGATAAGCCCGAGAGGTGTAAAGAAAAGTGTGGCGGACCGTCCAGTGAGGTCAGAGGTCAGAAAAGTGCAGTTTTCAGACAACGGTGGACACTGGACCGGCGCCGGCGGACACTGCCGACACTTCTGACATACGCACGCGTGCGGGGACACCTCCCCTACAACGCCACACTCTCGGATAAGCCCGAGAGGTGTAAAGAAAAGTGTGGCGGACCGTCCAGTGAGGTCAGAGGTCAGAAAAGTGCAGTTTTCAGACAACGGTGGACACTGGACCGGCGCCGGCGGACACTGACGACACTTCTGACATACGCACGCGTGCGGGGACACCTCCCCTACAACGCCACACTCTCGGATAAGCCCGAGAGATGTAAAAAAAAGTGTGGCAGACCGTCCAGTGAGGTCAGAGGTCAGAAAAGTGCAGTTTTCAGACAACGGTGGACACTGGACCGGCGCCGGCGGACACTGCCGACACTTCTGACATACGCACGCGTGCGGGGACACCTCCCCTACAACGCCACACTCTCGGATAAGCCCGAGAGATGTAAAAAAAAGTGTGGCGGACCGTCCAGTGAGGTCAGAGGTCAGAAAAGTGCAGTTTTCAGACAACGGTGGACACTGGACCGGCGCCGGCGGACACTGCCGACACTTCTGACATACGCACGCGTGCGGGGACACCTCCCCTACAACGCCACACTCTCGGATAAGCCCGAGAGGTGTAAAGAAAAGTGTGGCGGACCGTCCAGTGAGGTCAGAGGTCAGAAAAGTGCAGTTTTCAGACAACGGTGGACACTGGACCGGCGCCGGCGGACACTGACGACACTTCTGACATACGCACGCGTGCGGGGACACCTCCCCTACAACGCCACACTCTCGGATAAGCCCGAGAGGTGTAAAGAAAAGTGTGGCGGACCGTCCAGTGAGGTCAGAGGTCAGAAAAGTGCAGTTTTCAGACAACGGTGGACACTGGACCGGCGCCGGCGGACACTGCCGACACTTCTGACATACGCACGCGTGCGGGGACACCTCCCCTACAACGCCAGACTCTCGGATAAGCCCGAGAGGTGTAAAGAAAAGTGTGGCGGACCGTCCAGTGAGGTCAGAGGTCAGAAAAGTGCAGTTTTCAGACAACGGTGGACACTGGACCGGCCACGGCGGACACTGCCGACACTTCTGACATACGCACGCGTGCGGGGACACCTCCCCTACAACGCCACACTCTCGGATAAGCCCGAGAGGTGTAAAGAAAAGTTTGGCGGACCGTCCAGTGAGGTCAGAGGTCAGAAAAGTGCAGTTTTCAGACAACGGTGGACACTGGACCGGCGCCGGCGGACACTGCCGACACTTCTGACATACGCACGCGTGCGGGGACACCTCCCCTACAACGCCACACTCTCGGATAAGCCCGAGAGATGTAAAAAAAAGTGTGGCGGACCGTCCAGTGAGGTCAGAGGTCAGAAAAGTGCAGTTTTCAGACAACGGTGGACACTGGACCGGCGCCGGCGGACACTGCCGACACTTCTGACATACGCACGCGTGCGGGGACACCTCCCCTACAACGCCACACTCTCGGATAAGCCCGAGAGGTGTAAAGAAAAGTGTGGCGGACCGTCCAGTGAGGTCAGAGGTCAGAAAAGTGCAGTTTTCAGACAACGGTGGACACTGGACCGGCGCCGGCGGACACTGACGACACTTCTGACATACGCACGCGTGCGGGGACACCTCCCCTACAACGCCACACTCTCGGATAAGCCCGAGAGATGTAAAAAAAAGTGTGGCAGACCGTCCAGTGAGGTCAGAGGTCAGAAAAGTGCAGTTTTCAGACAACGGTGGACACTGGACCGGCGCCGGCGGACACTGCCGACACTTCTGACATACGCACGCGTGCGGGGACACCTCCCCTACAACGCCACACTCTCGGATAAGCCCGAGAGGTGTAAAGAAAAGTGTGGCGGACCGTCCAGTGAGGTCAGAGGTCAGAAAAGTGCAGTTTTCAGACAACGGTGGACACTGGACCGGCGCCGGCGGACACTGCCGACACTTCTGACATACGCACGCGTGCGGGGACACCTCCCCTACAACGCCACACTCTCGGATAAGCCCGAGAGGTGTAAAGAAAAGTGTGGCGGACCGTCCAGTGAGGTCAGAGGTCAGAAAAGTGCAGTTTTCAGACAACGGTGGACACTGGACCGGCGCCGGCGGACACTGACGACACTTCTGACATACGCACGCGTGCGGGGACACCTCCCCTACAACGCCACACTCTCGGATAAGCCCGAGAGATGTAAAAAAAAGTGTGGCAGACCGTCCAGTGAGGTCAGAGGTCAGAAAAGTGCAGTTTTCAGACAACGGTGGACACTGGACCGGCGCCGGCGGACACTGCCGACACTTCTGACATACGCACGCGTGCGGGGACACCTCCCCTACAACGCCACACTCTCGGATAAGCCCGAGAGATGTAAAAAAAAGTGTGGCGGACCGTCCAGTGAGGTCAGAGGTCAGAAAAGTGCAGTTTTCAGACAACGGTGGACACTGGACCGGCACCGCGGGCACTGCCGACACTTCTGACATACGCACGCGTGCGGGGACACCTCCCCTACAACGCCACACTCTCGGATAAGCCCGAGAGGTGTAAAGAAAAGTGTGGCGGACCGTCCAGTGAGGTCAGAGGTCAGAAAAGTGCAGTTTTCAGACAACGGTGGACACTGGACCGGCGCCGGCGGACACTGACGACACTTCTGACATACGCACGCGTGCGGGGACACCTCCCCTACAACGCCACACTCTCGGATAAGCCCGAGAGGTGTAAAGAAAAGTGTGGCGGACCGTCCAGTGAGGTCAGAGGTCAGAAAAGTGCAGTTTTCAGACAACGGTGGACACTGGACCGGCGCCGGCGGACACTGCCGACACTTCTGACATACGCACGCGTGCGGGGACACCTCCCCTACAACGCCAGACTCTCGGATAAGCCCGAGAGGTGTAAAGAAAAGTGTGGCGGACCGTCCAGTGAGGTCAGAGGTCAGAAAAGTGCAGTTTTCAGACAACGGTGGACACTGGACCGGCCACGGCGGACACTGCCGACACTTCTGACATACGCACGCGTGCGGGGACACCTCCCCTACAACGCCACACTCTCGGATAAGCCCGAGAGGTGTAAAGAAAAGTTTGGCGGACCGTCCAGTGAGGTCAGAGGTCAGAAAAGTGCAGTTTTCAGACAACGGTGGACACTGGACCGGCGCCGGCGGACACTGCCGACACTTCTGACATACGCACGCGTGCGGGGACACCTCCCCTACAACGCCACACTCTCGGATAAGCCCGAGAGATGTAAAAAAAAGTGTGGCGGACCGTCCAGTGAGGTCAGAGGTCAGAAAAGTGCAGTTTTCAGACAACGGTGGACACTGGACCGGCGCCGGCGGACACTGCCGACACTTCTGACATACGCACGCGTGCGGGGACACCTCCCCTACAACGCCACACTCTCGGATAAGCCCGAGAGGTGTAAAGAAAAGTGTGGCGGACCGTCCAGTGAGGTCAGAGGTCAGAAAAGTGCAGTTTTCAGACAACGGTGGACACTGGACCGGCGCCGGCGGACACTGCCGACACTTCTGACATACGCACGCGTGCGGGGACACCTCCCCTACAACGCCACACTCTCGGATAAGCCCGAGAGGTGTAAAGAAAAGTGTGGCGGACCGTCCAGTGAGGTCAGAGGTCAGAAAAGTGCAGTTTTCAGACAACGGTGGACACTGGACCGGCGCCGGCGGACACTGACGACACTTCTGACATACGCACGCGTGCGGGGACACCTCCCCTACAACGCCACACTCTCGGATAAGCCCGAGAGATGTAAAAAAAAGTGTGGCAGACCGTCCAGTGAGGTCAGAGGTCAGAAAAGTGCAGTTTTCAGACAACGGTGGACACTGGACCGGCGCCGGCGGACACTGCCGACACTTCTGACATACGCACGCGTGCGGGGACACCTCCCCTACAACGCCACACTCTCGGATAAGCCCGAGAGATGTAAAAAAAAGTGTGGCGGACCGTCCAGTGAGGTCAGAGGTCAGAAAAGTGCAGTTTTCAGACAACGGTGGACACTGGACCGGCACCGCGGGCACTGCCGACACTTCTGACATACGCACGCGTGCGGGGACACCTCCCCTACAACGCCACACTCTCGGATAAGCCCGAGAGGTGTAAAGAAAAGTGTGGCGGACCGTCCAGTGAGGTCAGAGGTCAGAAAAGTGCAGTTTTCAGACAACGGTGGACACTGGACCGGCGCCGGCGGACACTGACGACACTTCTGACATACGCACGCGTGCGGGGACACCTCCCCTACAACGCCACACTCTCGGATAAGCCCGAGAGGTGTAAAGAAAAGTGTGGCGGACCGTCCAGTGAGGTCAGAGGTCAGAAAAGTGCAGTTTTCAGACAACGGTGGACACTGGACCGGCGCCGGCGGACACTGCCGACACTTCTGACATACGCACGCGTGCGGGGACACCTCCCCTACAACGCCAGACTCTCGGATAAGCCCGAGAGGTGTAAAGAAAAGTGTGGCGGACCGTCCAGTGAGGTCAGAGGTCAGAAAAGTGCAGTTTTCAGACAACGGTGGACACTGGACCGGCCACGGCGGACACTGCCGACACTTCTGACATACGCACGCGTGCGGGGACACCTCCCCTACAACGCCACACTCTCGGATAAGCCCGAGAGGTGTAAAGAAAAGTTTGGCGGACCGTCCAGTGAGGTCAGAGGTCAGAAAAGTGCAGTTTTCAGACAACGGTGGACACTGGACCGGCGCCGGCGGACACTGCCGACACTTCTGACATACGCACGCGTGCGGGGACACCTCCCCTACAACGCCACACTCTCGGATAAGCCCGAGAGATGTAAAAAAAAGTGTGGCGGACCGTCCAGTGAGGTCAGAGGTCAGAAAAGTGCAGTTTTCAGACAACGGTGGACACTGGACCGGCGCCGGCGGACACTGCCGACACTTCTGACATACGCACGCGTGCGGGGACACCTCCCCTACAACGCCACACTCTCGGATAAGCCCGAGAGGTGTAAAGAAAAGTGTGGCGGACCGTCCAGTGAGGTCAGAGGTCAGAAAAGTGCAGTTTTCAGACAACGGTGGACACTGGACCGGCGCCGGCGGACACTGACGACACTTCTGACATACGCACGCGTGCGGGGACACCTCCCCTACAACGCCACACTCTCGGATAAGCCCGAGAGATGTAAAAAAAAGTGTGGCAGACCGTCCAGTGAGGTCAGAGGTCAGAAAAGTGCAGTTTTCAGACAACGGTGGACACTGGACCGGCGCCGGCGGACACTGCCGACACTTCTGACATACGCACGCGTGCGGGGACACCTCCCCTACAACGCCACACTCTCGGATAAGCCCGAGAGGTGTAAAGAAAAGTGTGGCGGACCGTCCAGTGAGGTCAGAGGTCAGAAAAGTGCAGTTTTCAGACAACGGTGGACACTGGACCGGCGCCGGCGGACACTGCCGACACTTCTGACATACGCACGCGTGCGGGGACACCTCCCCTACAACGCCACACTCTCGGATAAGCCCGAGAGGTGTAAAGAAAAGTGTGGCGGACCGTCCAGTGAGGTCAGAGGTCAGAAAAGTGCAGTTTTCAGACAACGGTGGACACTGGACCGGCGCCGGCGGACACTGACGACACTTCTGACATACGCACGCGTGCGGGGACACCTCCCCTACAACGCCACACTCTCGGATAAGCCCGAGAGATGTAAAAAAAAGTGTGGCAGACCGTCCAGTGAGGTCAGAGGTCAGAAAAGTGCAGTTTTCAGACAACGGTGGACACTGGACCGGCGCCGGCGGACACTGCCGACACTTCTGACATACGCACGCGTGCGGGGACACCTCCCCTACAACGCCACACTCTCGGATAAGCCCGAGAGGTGTAAAGAAAAGTGTGGCGGACCGTCCAGTGAGGTCAGAGGTCAGAAAAGTGCAGTTTTCAGACAACGGTGGACACTGGACCGGCGCCGGCGGACACTGCCGACACTTCTGACATACGCACGCGTGCGGGGACACCTCCCCTACAACGCCACACTCTCGGATAAGCCCGAGAGATGTAAAAAAAAGTGTGGCGGACCGTCCAGTGAGGTCAGAGGTCAGAAAAGTGCAGTTTTCAGACAACGGTGGACACTGGACCGGCGCCGGCGGACACTGCCGACACTTCTGACATACGCACGCGTGCGGGGACACCTCCCCTACAACGCCACACTCTCGGATAAGCCCGAGAGGTGTAAAGAAAAGTGTGGCGGACCGTCCAGTGAGGTCAGAGGTCAGAAAAGTGCAGTTTTCAGACAACGGTGGACACTGGACCGGCGCCGGCGGACACTGCCGACACTTCTGACATACGCACACGTGCGGGGACACCTCCCCTACAACGCCAGACTCTCGGATAAGCCCGAGAGGTGTAAAGAAAAGTGTGGCGGACCGTCCAGTGAGGTCAGAGGTCAGAAAAGTGCAGTTTTCAGACAACGGTGGACACTGGACCGGCGCCGGCGGACACTGCCGACACTTCTGACATACGCACGCGTGCGGGGACACCTCCCCTACAACGCCACACTCTCGGATAAGCCCGAGAGATGTAAAAAAAAGTGTGGCGGACCGTCCAGTGAGGTCAGAGGTCAGAAAAGTGCAGTTTTCAGACAACGGTGGACACTGGACTGGCGCCGGCGGACACTGCCGACACTTCTGACATACGCACGCGTGCGGGGACACCTCCCCTACAACGCCACACTCTCGGATAAGCCCGAGAGGTGTAAAGAAAAGTGTGGCGGACCGTCCAGTGAGGTCAGAGGTCAGAAAAGTGCAGTTTTCAGACAACGGTGGACACTGGACCGGCGCCGGCGGACACTGCCGACACTTCTGACATACGCACGCGTGCGGGGACACCTCCCCTACAACGCCAGACTCTCGGATAAGCCCGAGAGGTGTAAAGAAAAGTGTGGCGGACCGTCCAGTGAGGTCAGAGGTCAGAAAAGTGCAGTTTTCAGACAACGGTGGACACTGGACCGGCGCCGGCGGACACTGCCAAATTCTGACATACGCACGCGTGCGGGGACACCTCCCCTACAACGCCACACTCTCGGATAAGCCCGAGAGATGTAAAAAAAAGTGTGGCGGACCGTCCAGTGAGGTCAGAGGTCAGAAAAGTGCAGTTTTCAGACAACGGTGGAAACTGGACCGGCGCCGGCGGACACTGCCGACACTTCTGACATACGCACGCGTGCGGGGACACCTCCCCTACAACGCCACACTCTCGGATAAGCCCGAGAGTAGTAAAAAAAAGTTTGGCGGACCGGCGCCGGCGGACACTGCCGACACTTCTGACATACGCACGCGTGCGGGGACACCTCCCCTACAACGCCACACTCTCGGATAAGCCCGAGAGATGTAAAAAAAAGTGTGGCGGACCGTCCAGTGAGGTCAGAGGTCAGAAAAGTGCAGTTTTCAGACAACGGTGGACACTGGACCGGCGCCGGCGGACACTGCCGACACTTCTGACATACGCACGTGTGCGGGGACACCTCCCCTACAACGCCACACTCTCGGATAAGCCCGAGAGATGTAAAAAAAAGTGTGGCGGACCGTCCAGTGAGGTCAGAGGTCAGAAAAGTGCAGTTTTCAGACAACGGTGGACACTGGACCGGCGCCGGCGGACACTGCCGACACTTCTGACATACGCACGCGTGCGGGGACACCTCCCCTACAACGCCACACTCTCGGATAAGCCCGAGAGATGTAAAAAAAAGTGTGGCGGACCGTCCAGTGAGGTCAGAGGTCAGAAAAGTGCAGTTTTCAGACAACGGTGGATACTGGACCGGCGCCGGCGGACACTGCCGACACTTCTGACATACGCACGCGTGCGGGGACACCTCCCCTACAACGCCAGACTCTCGGATAAGCCCGAGAGGTGTAAAGAAAAGTGTGGCGGACCGTCCAGTGAGGTCAGAGGTCAGAAAAGTGCAGTTTTCAGACAACGGTGGACACTGGACCGGCGCCGGCGGACACTGCCGACACTTCTGACATACGCACGCGTGCGGGGACACCTCCCCTACAACGCCAGACTCTCGGATAAGCCCGAGAGGTGTAAAGAAAAGTGTGGCGGACCGTCCAGTGAGGTCAGAGGTCAGAAAAGTGCAGTTTTCAGACAACGGTGGACACTGGACCGGCGCCGGCGGACACTGCCGACACTTCTGACATACGCACGCGTGCGGGGACACCTCCCCTACAACGCCACACTCTCGGATAAGCCCGAGAGGTGTGAAGAAAAGTGTGGCGGACCGTCCAGTGAGGTCAGAAAAGTGCAGTTTTCAGACAACGGTGGACACTGGACCGGCGCCGGCGGACACTGCCGACACTTCTGACATACGCACGCGTGCGGGGACACCTCCCCTACAACGCCAGACTCTCGGATAAGCCCGAGAGATGTAAAAAAAAGTTTGGCGGACCGTCCAGTGAGGTCAGAGGTCAGAAAAGTGCAGTTTTCAGACAACGGTGGACACTGGACCGGCGCCGGCGGACACTGCCGACACTTCTGACATACGCACGCGTGCGGGGACACCTCCCCTACAACGCCACACTCTCGGATAAGCCCGAGAGGTGTAAAGAAAAGTGTGGCGGACCGTCCAGTGAGGTCAGAGGTCAGAAAAGTGCAGTTTTCAGACAACGGTGGACACTGGACCGGCGCCGGCGGACACTGCCGACACTTCTGACATACGCACGCGTGCGGGGACACCTCCCCTACAACGCCAGACTCTCGGATAAGCCCGAGAGGTGTAAAGAAAAGTGTGGCGGACCGTCCAGTGAGGTCAGAGGTCAGAAAAGTGCAGTTTTCAGACAACGGTGGACACTGGACCGGCGCCGGCGGACACTGCCGACACTTCTGACATACGCACGCGTGCGGGGACACCTCCCCTACAACGCCACACTCTCGGATAAGCCCGAGAGATGTAAAAAAAAGTGTGGCGGACCGTCCAGTGAGGTCAGAGGTCAGAAAAGTGCAGTTTTCAGACAACGGTGGATACTGGACCGGCGCCGGCGGACACTGCCGACACTTCTGACATACGCAAGCGTGCGGGGACACCTCCCCTACAACGCCAGACTCTCGGATAAGCCCGAGAGGTGTAAAGAAAAGTGTGGCGGACCGTCCAGTGAGGTCAGAGGTCAGAAAAGTGCAGTTTTCAGACAACGGTGGACACTGGACCGGCGCCGGCGGACACTGCCGACAATTCTGACATACGCACGCGTGCGGGGACACCTCCCCTACAACGCCACACTCTCGGATAAGCCCGAGAGATGTAAAAAAAAGTTTGGCGGACCGTCCAGTGAGGTCAGAGGTCAGAAAAGTGCAGTTTTCAGACAACGGTAGACACTGGACCGGCGCCGGCGGACACTGCTTACACTTCTGACATACGCACGCGTGCGGGGACACCTCCCCTACAACGCCACACTCTCGGATAAGCCCGAGAGATGTAAAAAAAAGTGTGGCGGACCGTCCAGTGAGGTCAGAGGTCAGAAAAGTGCAGTTTTCAGACAACGGTGGATACTGGACCGGCGCCGGCGGACACTGCCGACACTTCTGACATACGCAAGCGTGCGGGGACACCTCCCCTACAACGCCAGACTCTCGGATAAGCCCGAGAGGTGTAAAGAAAAGTGTGGCGGACCGTCCAGTGAGGTCAGAGGTCAGAAAAGTGCAGTTTTCAGACAACGGTGGACACTGGACCGGCGCCGGCGGACACTGCCGACAATTCTGACATACGCACGCGTGCGGGGACACCTCCCCTACAACGCCAGACTCTCGGATAAGCCCGAGAGGTGTAAAGAAAAGTTTGGCGGACCGTCCAGTGAGGTCAGAGGTCAGAAAAGTGCAGTTTTCAGACAACGGTGGACACTGGACCGGCGCCGGCGGACACTGCCGACAATTCTGACATACGCACGCGTGCGGGGACACCTCCCCTACAACGCCACACTCTCGGATAAGCCCGAGAGATGTAAAAAAAAGTTTGGCGGACCGTCCAGTGAGGTCAGAGGTCAGAAAAGTGCAGTTTTCAGACAACGGTAGACACTGGACCGGCGCCGGCGGACACTGCTGACACTTCTGACATACGCACGCGTGCGGGGACACCTCCCCTACAACGCCACACTCTCGGATAAGCCCGAGAGATGTAAAAAAAAGTGTGGCGGACCGTCCAGTGAGGTCAGAGGTCAGAAAAGTGCAGTTTTCAGACAACGGTGGATACTGGACCGGCGCCGGCGGACACTGCCGACACTTCTGACATACGCAAGCGTGCGGGGACACCTCCCCTACAACGCCAGACTCTCGGATAAGCCCGAGAGGTGTAAAGAAAAGTGTGGCGGACCGTCCAGTGAGGTCAGAGGTCAGAAAAGTGCAGTTTTCAGACAACGGTGGACACTGGACCGGCGCCGGCGGACACTGCCGACAATTCTGACATACGCACGCGTGCGGGGACACCTCCCCTACAACGCCACACTCTCGGATAAGCCCGAGAGATGTAAAAAAAAGTTTGGCGGACCGTCCAGTGAGGTCAGAGGTCAGAAAAGTGCAGTTTTCAGACAACGGTAGACACTGGACCGGCGCCGGCGGACACTGCTGACACTTCTGACATACGCACGCGTGCGGGGACACCTCCCCTACAACGCCACACTCTCGGATAAGCCCGAGAGATGTAAAAAAAAGTGTGGCGGACCGTCCAGTGAGGTCAGAGGTCAGAAAAGTGCAGTTTTCAGACAACGGTGGATACTGGACCGGCGCCGGCGGACACTGCCGACACTTCTGACATACGCAAGCGTGCGGGGACACCTCCCCTACAACGCCAGACTCTCGGATAAGCCCGAGAGGTGTAAAGAAAAGTGTGGCGGACCGTCCAGTGAGGTCAGAGGTCAGAAAAGTGCAGTTTTCAGACAACGGTGGACACTGGACCGGCGCCGGCGGACACTGCCGACAATTCTGACATACGCACGCGTGCGGGGACACCTCCCCTACAACGCCAGACTCTCGGATAAGCCCGAGAGGTGTAAAGAAAAGTGTGGCGGACCGTCCAGTGAGGTCAGAGGTCAGAAAAGTGCAGTTTTCAGACAACGGTGGACACTGGACCGGCGCCGGCGGACACTGCCGAAACTTTTGACATACGCACGCGTGCGGGGACACCTCCCCTACAACGCCTGACTCTCGGATAAGCCCGAGAGATGTAAAAAAAAGTGTGGCGGACCGTCCAGTGAGGTCAGAGGTCAGAAAAGTGCAGTTTTCAGACAACGGTGGACACTGGACCGGCGCTGGCGGACACTGCCGACACTTCTGACATACGCACGTGTGCGGGGACACCTCCCCTACAACGCCACACTCTCGGATAAGCCCGAGAGATGTAAAAAAAAGTGTGGCGGACCGTCCAGTGAGGTCAGAGGTCAGAAAAGAGCAGTTTTCAGACAACGGTGGACACTGGACCGGCGCCGGCGGACACTGCCGACACTTCTGACATACGCACGCGTGCGGGGACACCTCCCCTACAACGCCACACTCTCGGATAAGCCCGAGAGATGTAAAAAAAAGTGTGGCGGACCGTCCAGTGAGGTCAGAGGTCAGAAAAGTGCAGTTTTCAGACAACGGTGGATACTGGACCGGCGCCGGCGGACACTGCCGACACTTCTGACATACGCACGCGTGCGGGGACACCTCCCCTACAACGCCAGACTCTCGGATAAGCCCGAGAGGTGTAAAGAAAAGTGTGGCGGACCGTCCAGTGAGGTCAGAGGTCAGAAAAGTGCAGTTTTCAGACAACGGTGGACACTGGACCGGCGCCGGCGGACACTGCCGACACTTCTGACATACGCACGCGTGCGGGGACACCTCCCCTACAACGCCAGACTCTCGGATAAGCCCGAGAGGTGTAAAGAAAAGTGTGGCGGACCGTCCAGTGAGGTCAGAGGTCAGAAAAGTGCAGTTTTCAGACAACGGTGGACACTGGACCGGCGCCGGCGGACACTGCCGACACTTCTGACATACGCACGCGTGTGGGGACACCTCCCCTACAACGCCACACTCTCGGATAAGCCCGAGAGGTGTAAAGAAAAGTGTGGCGGACCGTCCAGTGAGGTCAGAGGTCAGAAAAGTGCAGTTTTCAGACAACGGTGGACACTGGACCGGCGCCGGCGGACACTGCCGACACTTCTGACATACGCACGCGTGCGGGGACACCTCCCCTACAACGCCAGACTCTCGGATAAGCCCGAGAGATGTAAAAAAAAGTGTGGCGGACCGTCCAGTGAGGTCAGAGGTCAGAAAAGTGCAGTTTTCAGACAACGGTGGACACTGGACCGGCGCCGGCGGACACTGCCGACACTTCTGACATACGCACGCGTGCGGGGACACCTCCCCTACAACGCCACACTCTCGGATAAGCCCGAGAGGTGTAAAGAAAAGTGTGGCGGACCGTCCAGTGAGGTCAGAGGTCAGAAAAGTGCAGTTTTCAGACAACGGTGGACACTGGACCGGCGCCGGCGGACACTGCCGACACTTCTGACATACGCACGCGTGCGGGGACACCTCCCCTACAACGCCAGACTCTCGGATAAGCCCGAGAGGTGTAAAAAAAAGTGTGGCGGACCGTCCAGTGAGGTCAGAGGTCAGAAAAGTGCAGTTTTCAGACAACGGTGGACACTGGACCGGCGCCGGCGGACACTGCCGACACTTCTGACATACGCACGCGTGCGGGGACACCTCCCCTACAACGCCAGACTCTCGGATAAGCCCGAGAGGTGTAAAGAAAAGTGTGGCGGACCGTCCAGTGAGGTCAGAGGTCAGAAAAGTGCAGTTTTCAGACAACGGTGGACACTGGACCGGCGCCGGCGGACACTGCCGACACTTCTGACATACGCACGCGTGCGGGGACACCTCCCCTACAACGCCACACTCTCGGATAAGCCCGAGAGATGTAAAAAAAAGTGTGGCGGACCGTCCAGTGAGGTCAGAGGTCAGAAAAGTGCAGTTTTCAGACAACGGTGGACACTGGACCGGCGCCGGCGGACAGTGCCGACACTTCTGACATACGCACGCGTGCGGGGACACCTCCCCTACAACGCCAGACTCTCGGATAAGCCCGAGAGGTGTAAAGAAAAGTGTGGCGGACCGTCCAGTGAGGTCAGAGGTCAGAAAAGTGCAGTTTTCAGACAACGGTGGACACTGGACCGGCGCCGGCGGACACTGCCGACACTTCTGACATACGCACGCGTGCGGGGACACCTCCCCTACAACGCCACACTCTCGGATAAGCCCGAGAGATGTAAAAAAAAGTGTGGCGGACCGTCCAGTGAGGTCAGAGGTCAGAAAAGTGCAGTTTTCAGACAACGGTGGACACTGGACCGGCGCCGGCGGACAGTGCCGACACTTCTGACATACGCACGCGTGCGGGGACACCTCCCCTACAACGCCAGACTCTCGGATAAGCCCGAGAGGTGTAAAGAAAAGTGTGGCGGACCGTCCAGTGAGGTCAGAGGTCAGAAAAGTGCAGTTTTCAGACAACGGTGGACACTGGACCGGCGCCGGCGGACACTGCCGACACTTCTGACATACGCACGCGTGCGGGGACACCTCCCCTACAACGCCAGACTCTCGGATAAGCCCGAGAGATGTAAAAAAAAGTGTGGCGGACCGTCCAGTGAGGTCAGAGGTCAGAAAAGTGCAGTTTTCAGACAACGGTGGATACTGGACCGGCGCCGGCGGACACTGCCGACACTTCTGACATACGCACGCGTGCGGGGACACCTCCCCTACAACGCCAGACTCTCGGATAAGCCCGAGAGGTGTAAAGAAAAGTGTGGCGGACCGTCCAGTGAGGTCAGAGGTCAGAAAAGTGCAGTTTTCAGACAACGGTGGACACTGGACCGGCGCCGGCGGACACTGCCGACACTTCTGACATACGCACGCGTGCGGGGACACCTCCCCTACAACGCCAGACTCTCGGATAAGCCCGAGAGGTGTAAAGAAAAGTGTGGCGGACCGTCCAGTGAGGTCAGAGGTCAGAAAAGTGCAGTTTTCAGACAACGGTGGACACTGGACCGGCGCCGGCGGACACTGCCGACACTTCTGACATACGCACGCGTGTGGGGACACCTCCCCTACAACGCCACACTCTCGGATAAGCCCGAGAGGTGTAAAGAAAAGTGTGGCGGACCGTCCAGTGAGGTCAGAGGTCAGAAAAGTGCAGTTTTCAGACAACGGTGGACACTGGACCGGCGCCGGCGGACACTGCCGACACTTCTGACATACGCACGCGTGCGGGGACACCTCCCCTACAACGCCAGACTCTCGGATAAGCCCGAGAGATGTAAAAAAAAGTGTGGCGGACCGTCCAGTGAGGTCAGAGGTCAGAAAAGTGCAGTTTTCAGACAACGGTGGACACTGGACCGGCGCCGGCGGACACTGCCGACACTTCTGACATACGCACGCGTGCGGGGACACCTCCCCTACAACGCCACACTCTCGGATAAGCCCGAGAGGTGTAAAGAAAAGTGTGGCGGACCGTCCAGTGAGGTCAGAGGTCAGAAAAGTGCAGTTTTCAGACAACGGTGGACACTGGACCGGCGCCGGCGGACACTGCCGACACTTCTGACATACGCACGCGTGCGGGGACACCTCCCCTACAACGCCAGACTCTCGGATAAGCCCGAGAGGTGTAAAGAAAAGTGTGGCGGACCGTCCAGTGAGGTCAGAGGTCAGAAAAGTGCAGTTTTCAGACAACGGTGGACACTGGACCGGCGCCGGCGGACACTGCCGACACTTCTGACATACGCACGCGTGCGGGGACACCTCCCCTACAACGCCAGACTCTCGGATAAGCCCGAGAGATGTAAAAAAAAGTGTGGCGGACCGTCCAGTGAGGTCAGAGGTCAGAAAAGTGCAGTTTTCAGACAACGGTGGATACTGGACCGGCGCCGGCGGACACTGCCGACACTTCTGACATACGCACGCGTGCGGGGACACCTCCCCTACAACGCCAGACTCTCGGATAAGCCCGAGAGGTGTAAAGAAAAGTGTGGCGGACCGTCCAGTGAGGTCAGAGGTCAGAAAAGTGCAGTTTTCAGACAACGGTGGACACTGGACCGGCGCCGGCGGACACTGCCGACACTTCTGACATACGCACGCGTGCGGGGACACCTCCCCTACAACGCCAGACTCTCGGATAAGCCCGAGAGGTGTAAAGAAAAGTGTGGCGGACCGTCCAGTGAGGTCAGAGGTCAGAAAAGTGCAGTTTTCAGACAACGGTGGACACTGGACCGGCTCCGGCGGACACTGCCGACACTTCTGACATACGCACGCGTGTGGGGACACCTCCCCTACAACGCCACACTCTCGGATAAGCCCGAGAGGTGTAAAGAAAAGTGTGGCGGACCGTCCAGTGAGGTCAGAGGTCAGAAAAGTGCAGTTTTCAGACAACGGTGGACACTGGACCGGCGCCGGCGGACACTGCCGACACTTCTGACATACGCACGCGTGCGGGGACACCTCCCCTACAACGCCAGACTCTCGGATAAGCCCGAGAGATGTAAAAAAAAGTGTGGCGGACCGTCCAGTGAGGTCAGAGGTCAGAAAAGTGCAGTTTTCAGACAACGGTGGACACTGGACCGGCGCCGGCGGACACTGCCGACACTTCTGACATACGCACGCGTGCGGGGACACCTCCCCTACAACGCCACACTCTCGGATAAGCCCGAGAGGTGTAAAGAAAAGTGTGGCGGACCGTCCAGTGAGGTCAGAGGTCAGAAAAGTGCAGTTTTCAGACAACGGTGGACACTGGACCGGCGCCGGCGGACACTGCCGACACTTCTGACATACGCACGCGTGCGGGGACACCTCCCCTACAACGCCAGACTCTCGGATAAGCCCGAGAGGTGTAAAAAAAAGTGTGGCGGACCGTCCAGTGAGGTCAGAGGTCAGAAAAGTGCAGTTTTCAGACAACGGTGGACACTGGACCGGCGCCGGCGGACACTGCCGACACTTCTGACATACGCACGCGTGCGGGGACACCTCCCCTACAACGCCAGACTCTCGGATAAGCCCGAGAGGTGTAAAGAAAAGTGTGGCGGACCGTCCAGTGAGGTCAGAGGTCAGAAAAGTGCAGTTTTCAGACAACGGTGGACACTGGACCGGCGCCGGCGGACACTGCCGACACTTCTGACATACGCACGCGTGCGGGGACACCTCCCCTACAACGCCACACTCTCGGATAAGCCCGAGAGATGTAAAAAAAAGTGTGGCGGACCGTCCAGTGAGGTCAGAGGTCAGAAAAGTGCAGTTTTCAGACAACGGTGGACACTGGACCGGCGCCGGCGGACAGTGCCGACACTTCTGACATACGCACGCGTGCGGGGACACCTCCCCTACAACGCCAGACTCTCGGATAAGCCCGAGAGGTGTAAAGAAAAGTGTGGCGGACCGTCCAGTGAGGTCAGAGGTCAGAAAAGTGCAGTTTTCAGACAACGGTGGACACTGGACCGGCGCCGGCGGACACTGCCGACACTTCTGACATACGCACGCGTGCGGGGACACCTCCCCTACAACGCCACACTCTCGGATAAGCCCGAGAGATGTAAAAAAAAGTGTGGCGGACCGTCCAGTGAGGTCAGAGGTCAGAAAAGTGCAGTTTTCAGACAACGGTGGACACTGGACCGGCGCCGGCGGACAGTGCCGACACTTCTGACATACGCACGCGTGCGGGGACACCTCCCCTACAACGCCAGACTCTCGGATAAGCCCGAGAGGTGTAAAGAAAAGTGTGGCGGACCGTCCAGTGAGGTCAGAGGTCAGAAAAGTGCAGTTTTCAGACAACGGTGGACACTGGACCGGCGCCGGCGGACACTGCCGACACTTCTGACATACGCACGCTTGCGGGGACACCTCCCCTACAACGCCACACTCTCGGATAAGCCCGAGAGGTGTAAAGAAAAGTGTGGCGGACCGTCCAGTGAGGTCAGAGGTCAGAAAAGTGCAGTTTTCAGACAACGGTGGACACTGGACCGGCGCCGGCGGACACTGCCGACACTTCTGACATACGCACGCGTGCGGGGACACCTCCCCTACAACGCCACACTCTCGGATAAGCCCGAGAGATGTAAAAAAAAGTGTGGCGGACCGTGCAGTGAGGTCAGAGGTCAGAAAAGTGCAGTTTTCAGACAACAGTGGACACTGGACCGGCGCCGGCGGACACTGCCGACACTTCTGACATACGCACGCGTGCGGGGACACCTCCCCTACAACGCCACACTCTCGGATAAGCCCGAGAGGTGTAAAGAAAAGTGTGGCGGACCGTCCAGTGAGGTCAGAGGTCAGAAAAGTGCAGTTTTCAGACAACGGTGGACACTGGACCGGCGCCGGCGGACACTGCCGACAATTCTGACATACGCACGCGTGCGGGGACACCTCCCCTACAACGCCACACTCTCGGATAAGCCCGAGAGATGTAAAAAAAAGTTTGGCGGACCGTCCAGTGAGGTCAGAGGTCAGAAAAGTGCAGTTTTCAGACAACGGTAGACACTGGACCGGCGCCGGCGGACACTGCTGACACTTCTGACATACGCACGCGTGCGGGGACACCTCCCCTACAACGCCACACTCTCGGATAAGCCCGAGAGATGTAAAAAAAAGTGTGGCGGACCGTCCAGTGAGGTCAGAGGTCAGAAAAGTGCAGTTTTCAGACAACGGTGGATACTGGACCGGCGCCGGCGGACACTGCCGACACTTCTGACATACGCAAGCGTGCGGGGACACCTCCCCTACAACGCCAGACTCTCGGATAAGCCCGAGAGGTGTAAAGAAAAGTGTGGCGGACCGTCCAGTGAGGTCAGAGGTCAGAAAAGTGCAGTTTTCAGACAACGGTGGACACTGGACCGGCGCCGGCGGACACTGCCGACACTTCTGACATACGCACGCGTGCGGGGACACCTCCCCTACAACGCCAGACTCTCGGATAAGCCCGAGAGGTGTAAAGAAAAGTGTGGCGGACCGTCCAGTGAGGTCAGAGGTCAGAAAAGTGCAGTTTTCAGACAACGGTGGACACTGGACCGGCGCCGGCGGACACTGCCGACACTTCTGACATACGCACGCGTGCGGGGACACCTCCCCTACAACGCCACACTCTCGGATAAGCCCGAGAGATGTAAAAAAAAGTGTGGCGGACCGTCCAGTGAGGTCAGAGGTCAGAAAAGTGCAGTTTTCAGACAACGGTGGACACTGGACCGGCGCCGGCGGACACTGCCGACACTTCTGACATACGCACGCGTGCGGGGACACCTCCCCTACAACGCCAGACTCTCGGATAAGCCCGAGAGGTGTAAAGAAAAGTGTGGCGGACCGTCCAGTGAGGTCAGAGGTCAGAAAAGTGCAGTTTTCAGACAACGGTGGACACTGGACCGGCGCCGGCGGACACTGCCGACACTTCTGACATACGCACGCGTGCGGGGACACCTCCCCTACAACGCCAGACTCTCGGATAAGCCCGAGAGGTGTAAAGAAAAGTGTGGCGGACCGTCCAGTGAGGTCAGAGGTCAGAAAAGTGCAGTTTTCAGACAACGGTGGACACTGGACCGGCGCCGGCGGACACTGCCGACACTTCTGACATACGCACGCGTGCGGGGACACCTCCCCTACAACGCCAGACTCTCGGATAAGCCCGAGAGGTGTAAAGAAAAGTGTGGCGGACCGTCCAGTGAGGTCAGAGGTCAGAAAAGTGCAGTTTTCAGACAACGGTGGACACTGGACCGGCGCCGGCGGACACTGCCGACACTTCTGACATACGCACGCGTGCGGGGACACCTCCCCTACAACGCCACACTCTCGGATAAGCCCGAGAGATGTAAAAAAAAGTGTGGCGGACCGTCCAGTGAGGTCAGAGGTCAGAAAAGTGCAGTTTTCAGACAACGGTGGACACTGGACCGGCGCCGGCGGACAGTGCCGACACTTCTGACATACGCACGCGTGCGGGGACACCTCCCCTACAACGCCAGACTCTCGGATAAGCCCGAGAGGTGTAAAGAAAAGTGTGGCGGACCGTCCAGTGAGGTCAGAGGTCAGAAAAGTGCAGTTTTCAGACAACGGTGGACACTGGACCGGCGCCGGCGGACACTGCCGACACTTCTGACATACGCACGCTTGCGGGGACACCTCCCCTACAACGCCACACTCTCGGATAAGCCCGAGAGGTGTAAAGAAAAGTGTGGCGGACCGTCCAGTGAGGTCAGAGGTCAGAAAAGTGCAGTTTTCAGACAACGGTGGACACTGGACCGGCGCCGGCGGACACTGCCGACACTTCTGACATACGCACGCGTGCGGGGACACCTCCCCTACAACGCCACACTCTCGGATAAGCCCGAGAGATGTAAAAAAAAGTGTGGCGGACCGTGCAGTGAGGTCAGAGGTCAGAAAAGTGCAGTTTTCAGACAACAGTGGACACTGGACCGGCGCCGGCGGACACTGCCGACACTTCTGACATACGCACGCGTGCGGGGACACCTCCCCTACAACGCCACACTCTCGGATAAGCCCGAGAGGTGTAAAGAAAAGTGTGGCGGACCGTCCAGTGAGGTCAGAGGTCAGAAAAGTGCAGTTTTCAGACAACGGTGGACACTGGACCGGCGCCGGCGGACACTGCCGACAATTCTGACATACGCACGCGTGCGGGGACACCTCCCCTACAACGCCACACTCTCGGATAAGCCCGAGAGATGTAAAAAAAAGTTTGGCGGACCGTCCAGTGAGGTCAGAGGTCAGAAAAGTGCAGTTTTCAGACAACGGTAGACACTGGACCGGCGCCGGCGGACACTGCTGACACTTCTGACATACGCACGCGTGCGGGGACACCTCCCCTACAACGCCACACTCTCGGATAAGCCCGAGAGATGTAAAAAAAAGTGTGGCGGACCGTCCAGTGAGGTCAGAGGTCAGAAAAGTGCAGTTTTCAGACAACGGTGGATACTGGACCGGCGCCGGCGGACACTGCCGACACTTCTGACATACGCAAGCGTGCGGGGACACCTCCCCTACAACGCCAGACTCTCGGATAAGCCCGAGAGGTGTAAAGAAAAGTGTGGCGGACCGTCCAGTGAGGTCAGAGGTCAGAAAAGTGCAGTTTTCAGACAACGGTGGACACTGGACCGGCGCCGGCGGACACTGCCGACAATTCTGACATACGCACGCGTGCGGGGACACCTCCCCTACAACGCCAGACTCTCGGATAAGCCCGAGAGGTGTAAAGAAAAGTGTGGCGGACCGTCCAGTGAGGTCAGAGGTCAGAAAAGTGCAGTTTTCAGACAACGGTGGACACTGGACCGGCGCCGGCGGACACTGCCGAAACTTTTGACATACGCACGCGTGCGGGGACACCTCCCCTACAACGCCTGACTCTCGGATAAGCCCGAGAGATGTAAAAAAAAGTGTGGCGGACCGTCCAGTGAGGTCAGAGGTCAGAAAAGTGCAGTTTTCAGACAACGGTGGACACTGGACCGGCGCTGGCGGACACTGCCGACACTTCTGACATACGCACGTGTGCGGGGACACCTCCCCTACAACGCCACACTCTCGGATAAGCCCGAGAGATGTAAAAAAAAGTGTGGCGGACCGTCCAGTGAGGTCAGAGGTCAGAAAAGTGCAGTTTTCAGACAACGGTGGACACTGGACCGGCGCCGGCGGACACTGCCGACACTTCTGACATACGCACGCGTGCGGGGACACCTCCCCTACAACGCCACACTCTCGGATAAGCCCGAGAGATGTAAAAAAAAGTGTGGCGGACCGTCCAGTGAGGTCAGAGGTCAGAAAAGTGCAGTTTTCAGACAACGGTGGATACTGGACCGGCGCCGGCGGACACTGCCGACACTTCTGACATACGCACGCGTGCGGGGACACCTCCCCTACAACGCCAGACTCTCGGATAAGCCCGAGAGGTGTAAAGAAAAGTGTGGCGGACCGTCCAGTGAGGTCAGAGGTCAGAAAAGTGCAGTTTTCAGACAACGGTGGACACTGGACCGGCGCCGGCGGACACTGCCGACACTTCTGACATACGCACGCGTGCGGGGACACCTCCCCTACAACGCCAGACTCTCGGATAAGCCCGAGAGGTGTAAAGAAAAGTGTGGCGGACCGTCCAGTGAGGTCAGAGGTCAGAAAAGTGCAGTTTTCAGACAACGGTGGACACTGGACCGGCGCCGGCGGACACTGCCGACACTTCTGACATACGCACGCGTGTGGGGACACCTCCCCTACAACGCCACACTCTCGGATAAGCCCGAGAGGTGTAAAGAAAAGTGTGGCGGACCGTCCAGTGAGGTCAGAGGTCAGAAAAGTGCAGTTTTCAGACAACGGTGGACACTGGACCGGCGCCGGCGGACACTGCCGACACTTCTGACATACGCACGCGTGCGGGGACACCTCCCCTACAACGCCAGACTCTCGGATAAGCCCGAGAGATGTAAAAAAAAGTGTGGCGGACCGTCCAGTGAGGTCAGAGGTCAGAAAAGTGCAGTTTTCAGACAACGGTGGACACTGGACCGGCGCCGGCGGACACTGCCGACACTTCTGACATACGCACGCGTGCGGGGACACCTCCCCTACAACGCCACACTCTCGGATAAGCCCGAGAGGTGTAAAGAAAAGTGTGGCGGACCGTCCAGTGAGGTCAGAGGTCAGAAAAGTGCAGTTTTCAGACAACGGTGGACACTGGACCGGCGCCGGCGGACACTGCCGACACTTCTGACATACGCACGCGTGCGGGGACACCTCCCCTACAACGCCAGACTCTCGGATAAGCCCGAGAGGTGTAAAAAAAAGTATGGCGGACCGTCCAGTGAGGTCAGAGGTCAGAAAAGTGCAGTTTTCAGACAACGGTGGACACTGGACCGGCGCCGGCGGACACTGCCGACACTTCTGACATACGCACGCGTGCGGGGACACCTCCCCTACAACGCCACACTCTCGGATAAGCCCGAGAGATGTAAAAAAAAGTGTGGCGGACCGTCCAGTGAGGTCAGAGGTCAGAAAAGTGCAGTTTTCAGACAACGGTGGACACTGGACCGGCGCCGGCGGACACTGCCGACACTTCTGACATACGCACGCGTGCGGGGACACCTCCCCTACAACGCCACACTCTCGGATAAGCCCGAGAGATGTAAAAAAAAGTGTGGCGGACCGTGCAGTGAGGTCAGAGGTCAGAAAAGTGCAGTTTTCAGACAACAGTGGACACTGGACCGGCGCCGGCGGACACTGCCGACACTTCTGACATACGCACGCGTGCGGGGACACCTCCCCTACAACGCCACACTCTCGGATAAGCCCGAGAGGTGTAAAGAAAAGTGTGGCGGACCGTCCAGTGAGGTCAGAGGTCAGAAAAGTGCAGTTTTCAGACAACGGTGGACACTGGACCGGCGCCGGCGGACACTGCCGACAATTCTGACATACGCACGCGTGCGGGGACACCTCCCCTACAACGCCACACTCTCGGATAAGCCCGAGAGATGTAAAAAAAAGTTTGGCGGACCGTCCAGTGAGGTCAGAGGTCAGAAAAGTGCAGTTTTCAGACAACGGTAGACACTGGACCGGCGCCGGCGGACACTGCTGACACTTCTGACATACGCACGCGTGCGGGGACACCTCCCCTACAACGCCACACTCTCGGATAAGCCCGAGAGATGTAAAAAAAAGTGTGGCGGACCGTCCAGTGAGGTCAGAGGTCAGAAAAGTGCAGTTTTCAGACAACGGTGGATACTGGACCGGCGCCGGCGGACACTGCCGACACTTCTGACATACGCAAGCGTGCGGGGACACCTCCCCTACAACGCCAGACTCTCGGATAAGCCCGAGAGGTGTAAAGAAAAGTGTGGCGGACCGTCCAGTGAGGTCAGAGGTCAGAAAAGTGCAGTTTTCAGACAACGGTGGACACTGGACCGGCGCCGGCGGACACTGCCGACACTTCTGACATACGCACGCGTGCGGGGACACCTCCCCTACAACGCCAGACTCTCGGATAAGCCCGAGAGGTGTAAAGAAAAGTGTGGCGGACCGTCCAGTGAGGTCAGAGGTCAGAAAAGTGCAGTTTTCAGACAACGGTGGACACTGGACCGGCGCCGGCGGACACTGCCGACACTTCTGACATACGCACGCGTGCGGGGACACCTCCCCTACAACGCCACACTCTCGGATAAGCCCGAGAGATGTAAAAAAAAGTGTGGCGGACCGTCCAGTGAGGTCAGAGGTCAGAAAAGTGCAGTTTTCAGACAACGGTGGACACTGGACCGGCGCCGGCGGACACTGCCGACACTTCTGACATACGCACGCGTGCGGGGACACCTCCCCTACAACGCCAGACTCTCGGATAAGCCCGAGAGGTGTAAAGAAAAGTGTGGCGGACCGTCCAGTGAGGTCAGAGGTCAGAAAAGTGCAGTTTTCAGACAACGGTGGACACTGGACCGGCGCCGGCGGACACTGCCGACACTTCTGACATACGCACGCGTGCGGGGACACCTCCCCTACAACGCCAGACTCTCGGATAAGCCCGAGAGGTGTAAAGAAAAGTGTGGCGGACCGTCCAGTGAGGTCAGAGGTCAGAAAAGTGCAGTTTTCAGACAACGGTGGACACTGGACCGGCGCCGGCGGACACTGCCGACACTTCTGACATACGCACGCGTGCGGGGACACCTCCCCTACAACGCCAGACTCTCGGATAAGCCCGAGAGGTGTAAAGAAAAGTGTGGCGGACCGTCCAGTGAGGTCAGAGGTCAGAAAAGTGCAGTTTTCAGACAACGGTGGACACTGGACCGGCGCCGGCGGACACTGCCGACACTTCTGACATACGCACGCGTGCGGGGACACCTCCCCTACAACGCCACACTCTCGGATAAGCCCGAGAGATGTAAAAAAAAGTGTGGCGGACCGTCCAGTGAGGTCAGAGGTCAGAAAAGTGCAGTTTTCAGACAACGGTGGACACTGGACCGGCGCCGGCGGACAGTGCCGACACTTCTGACATACGCACGCGTGCGGGGACACCTCCCCTACAACGCCAGACTCTCGGATAAGCCCGAGAGGTGTAAAGAAAAGTGTGGCGGACCGTCCAGTGAGGTCAGAGGTCAGAAAAGTGCAGTTTTCAGACAACGGTGGACACTGGACCGGCGCCGGCGGACACTGCCGACACTTCTGACATACGCACGCTTGCGGGGACACCTCCCCTACAACGCCACACTCTCGGATAAGCCCGAGAGGTGTAAAGAAAAGTGTGGCGGACCGTCCAGTGAGGTCAGAGGTCAGAAAAGTGCAGTTTTCAGACAACGGTGGACACTGGACCGGCGCCGGCGGACACTGCCGACACTTCTGACATACGCACGCGTGCGGGGACACCTCCCCTACAACGCCACACTCTCGGATAAGCCCGAGAGATGTAAAAAAAAGTGTGGCGGACCGTGCAGTGAGGTCAGAGGTCAGAAAAGTGCAGTTTTCAGACAACAGTGGACACTGGACCGGCGCCGGCGGACACTGCCGACACTTCTGACATACGCACGCGTGCGGGGACACCTCCCCTACAACGCCACACTCTCGGATAAGCCCGAGAGGTGTAAAGAAAAGTGTGGCGGACCGTCCAGTGAGGTCAGAGGTCAGAAAAGTGCAGTTTTCAGACAACGGTGGACACTGGACCGGCGCCGGCGGACACTGCCGACAATTCTGACATACGCACGCGTGCGGGGACACCTCCCCTACAACGCCACACTCTCGGATAAGCCCGAGAGATGTAAAAAAAAGTTTGGCGGACCGTCCAGTGAGGTCAGAGGTCAGAAAAGTGCAGTTTTCAGACAACGGTAGACACTGGACCGGCGCCGGCGGACACTGCTGACACTTCTGACATACGCACGCGTGCGGGGACACCTCCCCTACAACGCCACACTCTCGGATAAGCCCGAGAGATGTAAAAAAAAGTGTGGCGGACCGTCCAGTGAGGTCAGAGGTCAGAAAAGTGCAGTTTTCAGACAACGGTGGATACTGGACCGGCGCCGGCGGACACTGCCGACACTTCTGACATACGCAAGCGTGCGGGGACACCTCCCCTACAACGCCAGACTCTCGGATAAGCCCGAGAGGTGTAAAGAAAAGTGTGGCGGACCGTCCAGTGAGGTCAGAGGTCAGAAAAGTGCAGTTTTCAGACAACGGTGGACACTGGACCGGCGCCGGCGGACACTGCCGACAATTCTGACATACGCACGCGTGCGGGGACACCTCCCCTACAACGCCAGACTCTCGGATAAGCCCGAGAGGTGTAAAGAAAAGTGTGGCGGACCGTCCAGTGAGGTCAGAGGTCAGAAAAGTGCAGTTTTCAGACAACGGTGGACACTGGACCGGCGCCGGCGGACACTGCCGAAACTTTTGACATACGCACGCGTGCGGGGACACCTCCCCTACAACGCCTGACTCTCGGATAAGCCCGAGAGATGTAAAAAAAAGTGTGGCGGACCGTCCAGTGAGGTCAGAGGTCAGAAAAGTGCAGTTTTCAGACAACGGTGGACACTGGACCGGCGCTGGCGGACACTGCCGACACTTCTGACATACGCAAGTGTGCGGGGACACCTCCCCTACAACGCCACACTCTCGGATAAGCCCGAGAGATGTAAAAAAAAGTGTGGCGGACCGTCCAGTGAGGTCAGAGGTCAGAAAAGTGCAGTTTTCAGACAACGGTGGACACTGGACCGGCGCCGGCGGACACTGCCGACACTTCTGACATACGCACGCGTGCGGGGACACCTCCCCTACAACGCCACACTCTCGGATAAGCCCGAGAGATGTAAAAAAAAGTGTGGCGGACCGTCCAGTGAGGTCAGAGGTCAGAAAAGTGCAGTTTTCAGACAACGGTGGATACTGGACCGGCGCCGGCGGACACTGCCGACACTTCTGACATACGCACGCGTGCGGGGACACCTCCCCTACAACGCCAGACTCTCGGATAAGCCCGAGAGGTGTAAAGAAAAGTGTGGCGGACCGTCCAGTGAGGTCAGAGGTCAGAAAAGTGCAGTTTTCAGACAACGGTGGACACTGGACCGGCGCCGGCGGACACTGCCGACACTTCTGACATACGCACGCGTGCGGGGACACCTCCCCTACAACGCCAGACTCTCGGATAAGCCCGAGAGGTGTAAAGAAAAGTGTGGCGGACCGTCCAGTGAGGTCAGAGGTCAGAAAAGTGCAGTTTTCAGACAACGGTGGACACTGGACCGGCGCCGGCGGACACTGCCGACACTTCTGACATACGCACGCGTGTGGGGACACCTCCCCTACAACGCCACACTCTCGGATAAGCCCGAGAGGTGTAAAGAAAAGTGTGGCGGACCGTCCAGTGAGGTCAGAGGTCAGAAAAGTGCAGTTTTCAGACAACGGTGGACACTGGACCGGCGCCGGCGGACACTGCCGACACTTCTGACATACGCACGCGTGCGGGGACACCTCCCCTACAACGCCAGACTCTCGGATAAGCCCGAGAGATGTAAAAAAAAGTGTGGCGGACCGTCCAGTGAGGTCAGAGGTCAGAAAAGTGCAGTTTTCAGACAACGGTGGACACTGGACCGGCGCCGGCGGACACTGCCGACACTTCTGACATACGCACGCGTGCGGGGACACCTCCCCTACAACGCCACACTCTCGGATAAGCCCGAGAGGTGTAAAGAAAAGTGTGGCGGACCGTCCAGTGAGGTCAGAGGTCAGAAAAGTGCAGTTTTCAGACAACGGTGGACACTGGACCGGCGCCGGCGGAAACTGCCGACACTTCTGACATACGCACGCGTGCGGGGACACCTCCCCTACAACGCCAGACTCTCGGATAAGCCCGAGAGGTGTAAAAAAAAGTGTGGCGGACCGTCCAGTGAGGTCAGAGGTCAGAAAAGTGCAGTTTTCAGACAACGGTGGACACTGGACCGGCGCCGGCGGACACTGCCGACACTTCTGACATACGCACGCGTGCGGGGACACCTCCCCTACAACGCCACACTCTCGGATAAGCCCGAGAGATGTAAAAAAAAGTGTGGCGGACCGTCCAGTGAGGTCAGAGGTCAGAAAAGTGCAGTTTTCAGACAACGGTGGACACTGGACCGGCGCCGGCGGACACTGCCGACACTTCTGACATACGCACGCGTGCGGGGACACCTCCCCTACAACGCCACACTCTCGGATAAGCCCGAGAGATGTAAAAAAAAGTGTGGCGGACCGTCCAGTGAGGTCAGAGGTCAGAAAAGTGCAGTTTTCAGACAACGGTGGACACTGGACCGGCGCCGGCGGACACTGCCGACACTTCTGACATACGCACGCGTGCGGGGACACCTCCCCTACAACGCCAGACTCTCGGATAAGCCCGAGAGGTGTAAAAAAAAGTGTGGCGGACCGTCCAGTGAGGTCAGAGGTCAGAAAAGTGCCGTTTTCAGACAACAGTGGACACTGGACAGGCACCGGTGGACACTGCCGACACTTCTGACATACGCACGCGTGCGGGGACACCTCCCCTACAACGCCACACTCTCGGATAAGCCCGAGAGGTGTAAAGAAAAGTGTGGCGGACCGTCCAGTGAGGTCAGAGGTCAGAAAAGTGCAGTTTTCAGACAACGGTGGACACTGGACCGGCGCCGGCGGACACTTCTGACATACGCACGCGTGCGGGGACACCTCCCCTACAACGCCACACTCTCGGATAAGCCCGAGAGGTGTAAAGAAAAGTGTGGCGGACCGTCCAGTGAGGTCAGAGGTCAGAAAAGTGCAGTTTTCAGACAACGGTGGACACTGGACCGGCGCCGGCGGACACTGCCGACACTTCTGACATACGCACGCGTGCGGGGACACCTCCCCTACAACGCCAGACTCTCGGATAAGCCCGAGAGGTGTAAAGAAAAGTGTGGCGGACCGTCCAGTGAGGTCAGAGGTCAGAAAAGTGCAGTTTTCAGACAACGGTGGACACTGGACCGGCGCCGGCGGACACTGCCGACACTTCTGACATACGCACGCGTGCGGGGACACCTCCCCTACAACGCCAGACTCTCGGATAAGCCCGAGAGGTGTAAAGAAAAGTGTGGCGGACCGTCCAGTGAGGTCAGAGGTCAGAAAAGTGCCGTTTTCAGACAACAGTGGACACTGGACAGGCACCGGTGGACACTGCCGACACTTCTGACATACGCACGCGTGCGGGGACACCTCCCCTACAACGCCACACTCTCGGATAAGCCCGAGAGGTGTAAAGAAAAGTGTGGCGGACCGTCCAGTGAGGTCAGAGGTCAGAAAAGTGCAGTTTTCAGACAACGGTGGACACTGGACCGGCGCCGGCGGACACTGCCGACACTTCTGACATACGCACGCGTGCGGGGACACCTCCCCTACAACGCCAGACTCTCGGATAAGCCCGAGAGGTGTAAAGAAAAGTGTGGACACTGGACCGGCGCCGGTGGACACTGCCGACACTTCTGACATACGCACGCGTGCGGGGACACCTCCCCTACAACGCCAGACTCTCGGATAAGCCCGAGAGGTGTAAAAAAAAGTGTGGCGGACCGTCCAGTGAGGTCAGAGGTCAGAAAAGTGCCGTTTTCAGACAACAGTGGACACTGGACAGGCACCGGTGGACACTGCCGACACTTCTGACATACGCACGCGTGCGGGGACACCTCCCCTACAACGCCACACTCTCGGATAAGCCCGAGAGGTGTAAAGAAAAGTGTGGCGGACCGTCCAGTGAGGTCAGGGGTCAGAAAAGTGCAGTTTTCAGACAACGGTGGACACTGGACCGGCGCCGGCGGACACTGCCGACACTTCTGACATACGCACGCGTGCGGGGACACCTCCCCTACAACGCCACACTCTCGGATAAGCCCGAGAGATGTAAAAAAAAGTGTGGCGGACCGTCCAGTGAGGTCAGAGGTCAGAAAAGTGCAGTTTTCAGACAACGGTGGACACTGGACCGGCGCCGGCGGACACTGCCGACACTTCTGACATACGCACGCGTGCGGGGACACCTCCCCTACAACGCCACACTCTCGGATAAGCCCGAGAGGTGTAAAGAAAAGTGTGGCGGACCGTCCAGTGAGGTCAGAGGTCAGAAAAGTGCAGTTTTCAGACAACGGTGGACACTGGACCGGCGCCGGCGGACACTGCCGACACTTCTGACATACGCACGCGTGCGGGGACACCTCCCCTACAACGCCAGACTCTCGGATAAGCCCGAGAGGTGTAAAAAAAAGTGTGGCGGACCGTCCAGTGAGGTCAGAGGTCAGAAAAGTGCAGTTTTCAGACAACGGTGGACACTGGACCGGCGCCGGCGGACACTGCCGACACTTCTGACATACGCACGCGTGCGGGGACACCTCCCCTACAACGCCACACTCTCGGATAAGCCCGAGAGATGTAAAAAAAAGTGTGGCGGACCGTCCAGTGAGGTCAGAGGTCAGAAAAGTGCAGTTTTCAGACAACGGTGGACACTGGACCGGCGCCGGCGGACACTGCCGACACTTCTGACATACGCACGCGTGCGGGGACACCTCCCCTACAACGCCACACTCTCGGATAAGCCCGAGAGATGTAAAAAAAAGTGTGGCGGACCGTCCAGTGAGGTCAGAGGTCAGAAAAGTGCAGTTTTCAGACAACGGTGGACACTGGACCGGCGCCGGCGGACACTGCCGACACTTCTGACATACGCACGCGTGCGGGGACACCTCCCCTACAACGCCAGACTCTCGGATAAGCCCGAGAGGTGTAAAAAAAAGTGTGGCGGACCGTCCAGTGAGGTCAGAGGTCAGAAAAGTGCCGTTTTCAGACAACGGTGGACACTGGACCGGCGCCGGCGGACACTGCCGACACTTCTGACATACGCACGCGTGCGGGGACACCTCCCCTACAACGCCAGACTCTCGGATAAGCCCGAGAGGTGTAAAAAAAAGTGTGGCGGACCGTCCAGTGAGGTCAGAGGTCAGAAAAGTGCCGTTTTCAGACAACAGTGGACACTGGACAGGCACCGGTGGACACTGCCGACACTTCTGACATACGCACGCGTGCGGGGACACCTCCCCTACAACGCCACACTCTCGGATAAGCCCGAGAGGTGTAAAGAAAAGTGTGGCGGACCGTCCAGTGAGGTCAGAGGTCAGAAAAGTGCAGTTTTCAGACAACGGTGGACACTGGACCGGCGCCGGCGGACACTTCTGACATACGCACGCGTGCGGGGACACCTCCCCTACAACGCCACACTCTCGGATAAGCCCGAGAGGTGTAAAGAAAAGTGTGGCGGACCGTCCAGTGAGGTCAGAGGTCAGAAAAGTGCAGTTTTCAGACAACGGTGGACACTGGACCGGCGCCGGCGGACACTTCTGACATACGCACGCGTGCGGGGACACCTCCCCTACAACGCCAGACTCTCGGATAAGCCCGAGAGGTGTAAAGAAAAGTGTGGCGGACCGTCCAGTGAGGTCAGAGGTCAGAAAAGTGCAGTTTTCAGACAACGGTGGACACTGGACCGGCGCCGGCGGACACTGCCGACACTTCTGACATACGCACGCGTGCGGGGACACCTCCCCTACAACGCCAGACTCTCGGATAAGCCCGAGAGGTGTAAAGAAAAGTGTGGCGGACCGTCCAGTGAGGTCAGAGGTCAGAAAAGTGCAGTTTTCAGACAACGGTGGACACTGGACCGGCGCCGGCGGACACTGCCGACACTTCTGACATACGCACGCGTGCGGGGACACCTCCCCTACAACGCCACACTCTCGGATAAGCCCGAGAGATGTAAAAAAAAGTGTGGCGGACCGTCCAGTGAGGTCAGAAAAGTGCAGTTTTCAGACAACGGTGGACACTGGACCGGCGCCGGCGGACACTGCCGACACTTCTGACTTACGCACGCGTGCGGGGACACCTCCCCTACAACGCCACACTCTCGGATAAGCCCGAGAGGTGTAAAGAAAAGTGTGGCGGACCGTCCAGTGAGGTCAGAGGTCAGAAAAGTGCAGTTTTCAGACAACGGTGGACACTGGACCGGCGCCGGCGGACACTGCCGACACTTCTGACATACGCACGCGTGCGGGGACACCTCCCCTACAACGCCAGACTCTCGGATAAGCCCGAGAGGTGTAAAGAAAAGTGTGGCGGACCGTCCAGTGAGGTCAGAGGTCAGAAAAGTGCAGTTTTCAGACAACGGTGGACACTGGACCGGCGCCGGCGGACACTGCCGACACTTCTGACATACGCACACGTGCGGGGACACCTCCCCTACAACGCCACACTCTCGGATAAGCCCGAGAGGTGTAAAGAAAAGTGTGGCGGACCGTCCAGTGAGGTCAGAGGTCAGAAAAGTGCAGTTTTCAGACAACGGTGGACACTGGACCGGCGCCGGCGGACACTGCCGACACTTCTGACATACGCACGCGTGCGGGGACACCTCCCCTACAACGCCAGACTCTCGGATAAGCCCGAGAGGTGTAAAGAAAAGTGTGGCGGACCGTCCAGTGAGGTCAGAGGTCAGAAAAGTGCAGTTTTCAGACAACGGTGGACACTGGACCGGCGCCGGCGGACACTGCCGACACTTTTGACATACGCACGCGTGCGGGGACACCTCCCCTACAACGCCACACTCTCGGATAAGCCCGAGAGATGTAAAAAAAAGTGTGGCGGACCGTCCAGTGAGGTCAGAGGTCAGAAAAGTGCAGTTTTCAGACAACGGTGGATACTGGACCGGCGCCGGCGGACACTGCCGACACTTCTGACATACGCACGCGTGCGGGGACACCTCCCCTACAACGCCAGACTCTCGGATAAGCCCGAGAGGTGTAAAGAAAAGTGTGGCGGACCGTCCAGTGAGGTCAGAGGTCAGAAAAGTGCAGTTTTCAGACAACGGTGGACACTGGACCGGCGCCGGCGGACACTGCCGACACTTCTGACATACGCACGCGTGCGGGGACACCTCCCCTACAACGCCAGACTCTCGGATAAGCCCGAGAGGTGTAAAGAAAAGTGTGGCGGACCGTCCAGTGAGGTCAGAGGTCAGAAAAGTGCAGTTTTCAGACAACGGTGGACACTGGACCGGCGCCGGCGGACACTGCCGACACTTCTGACATACGCACACGTGCGGGGACACCTCCCCTACAACGCCACACTCTCGGATAAGCCCGAGAGGTGTAAAGAAAAGTGTGGCGGACCGTCCAGTGAGGTCAGAGGTCAGAAAAGTGCAGTTTTCAGACAACGGTGGACACTGGACCGGCGCCGGCGGACACTGCCGACACTTCTGACATACGCACGCGTGCGGGGACACCTCCCCTACAACGCCAGACTCTCGGATAAGCCCGAGAGGTGTAAAGAAAAGTGTGGCGGACCGTCCAGTGAGGTCAGAGGTCAGAAAAGTGCAGTTTTCAGACAACGGTGGACACTGGACCGGCGCCGGCGGACACTGCCGACACTTTTGACATACGCACGCGTGCGGGGACACCTCCCCTACAACGCCACACTCTCGGATAAGCCCGAGAGATGTAAAAAAAAGTGTGGCGGACCGTCCAGTGAGGTCAGAGGTCAGAAAAGTGCAGTTTTCAGACAACGGTGGATACTGGACCGGCGCCGGCGGACACTGCCGACACTTCTGACATACGCACGCGTGCGGGGACACCTCCCCTACAACGCCAGACTCTCGGATAAGCCCGAGAGGTGTAAAGAAAAGTGTGGCGGACCGTCCAGTGAGGTCAGAGGTCAGAAAAGTGCAGTTTTCAGACAACGGTGGACACTGGACCGGCGCCGGCGGACACTGCCGACACTTCTGACATACGCACGCGTGTGGGGACACCTCCCCTACAACGCCACACTCTCGGATAAGCCCGAGAGGTGTAAAGAAAAGTGTGGCGGACCGTCCAGTGAGGTCAGAGGTCAGAAAAGTGCAGTTTTCAGACAACGGTGGACACTGGACCGGCGCCGGCGGACACTGCCGACACTTCTGACATACGCACGCGTGCGGGGACACCTCCCCTACAACGCCACACTCTCGGATAAGCCCGAGAGGTGTGAAGAAAAGTGTGGCGGACCGCCCAGTGAGGTCAGAAAAGTGCAGTTTTCAGACAACGGTGGACACTGGACCGGCGCCGGCGGACACTGCCGACACTTCTGACATACGCACGCGTGCGGGGACACCTCCCCTACAACGCCAGACTCTCGGATAAGCCCGAGAGATGTAAAAAAAAGTTTGGCGGACCGTCCAGTGAGGTCAGAGGTCAGAAAAGTGCAGTTTTCAGACAACGGTGGACACTGGACCGGCGCCGGCGGACACTGCCGACACTTCTGACATACGCACGCGTGCGGGGACACCTCCCCTACAACGCCACACTCTCGGATAAGCCCGAGAGGTGTGAAGAAAAGTGTGGCGGACCGTCCAGTGAGGTCAGAAAAGTGCAGTTTTCAGACAACGGTGGACACTGGACCGGCGCCGGCGGACACTGCCGACACTTCTGACATACGCACGCGTGCGGGGACACCTCCCCTACAACGCCACACTCTCGGATAAGCCCGAGAGATGTAAAAAAAAGTGTGGCGGACCGTCCAGTGAGGTCAGAGGTCAGAAAAGTGCAGTTTTCAGACAACGGTGGACACTGGACCGGCGCCGGCGGACACTGCCGACACTTCTGACATACGCACGCGTGCGGGGACACCTCCCCTACAACGCCAGACTCTCGGATAAGCCCGAGAGATGTAAAAAAAAGTGTGGCGGACCGTCCAGTGAGGTCAGAGGTCAGAAAAGTGCAGTTTTCAGACAACGGTGGACACTGGACCGGCGCCGGCGGACACTGCCGACACTTCTGACATACGCACGCGTGCGGGGACACCTCCCCTACAACGCCACACTCTCGGATAAGCCCGAGAGGTGTAAAGAAAAGTGTGGCGGACCGTCCAGTGAGGTCAGAGGTCAGAAAAGTGCAGTTTTCAGACAACGGTGGACACTGGACCGGCGCCGGCGGACACTGCCGACACTTCTGACATACGCACGCGTGCGGGGACACCTCCCGTACAACGCCAGACTCTCGGATAAGCCCGAGAGGTGTAAAGAAAAGTGTGGCGGACCGTCCAGTGAGGTCAGAGGTCAGAAAAGTGCAGTTTTCAGACAACGGTGGACACTGGACCGGCGCCGGCGGACACTGCCGACACTTCTGACATACGCACGCGTGTGGGGACACCTCCCCTACAACGCCACACTCTCGGATAAGCCCGAGAGGTGTAAAGAAAAGTGTGGCGGACCGTCCAGTGAGGTCAGAGGTCAGAAAAGTGCAGTTTTCAGACAACGGTGGACACTGGACCGGCGCCGGCGGACACTGCCGACACTTCTGACATACGCACGCGTGCGGGGACACCTCCCCTACAACGCCAGACTCTCGGATAAGCCCGAGCGATGTAAAAAAAAGTGTGGCGGACCGTCCAGTGAGGTCAGAGGTCAGAAAAGTGCAGTTTTCAGACAACGGTGGACACTGGACCGGCGCCGGCGGACACTGCCGACACTTCTGACATACGCACGCGTGCGGGGACACCTCCCCTACAACGCCACACTCTCGGATAAGCCCGAGAGGTGTAAAGAAAAGTGTGGCGGACCGTCCAGTGAGGTCAGAGGTCAGAAAAGTGCAGTTTTCAGACAACGGTGGACACTGGACCGGCGCCGGCGGACACTGCCGACACTTCTGACATACGCACGCGTGCGGGGACACCTCCCCTACAACGCCAGACTCTCGGATAAGCCCGAGAGGTGTAAAAAAAAGTGTGGCGGACCGTCCAGTGAGGTCAGAGGTCAGAAAAGTGCAGTTTTCAGACAACGGTGGACACTGGACCGGCGCCGGCGGACACTGCCGACACTTCTGACATACGCACGCGTGCGGGGACACCTCCCCTACAACGCCACACTCTCGGATAAGCCCGAGAGATGTAAAAAAAAGTGTGGCGGACCGTCCAGTGAGGTCAGAGGTCAGAAAAGTGCAGTTTTCAGACAACGGTGGACACTGGACCGGCGCCGGCGGACACTGCCGACACTTCTGACATACGCACGCGTGCGGGGACACCTCCCCTACAACGCCACACTCTCGGATAAGCCCGAGAGATGTAAAAAAAAGTGTGGCGGACCGTCCAGTGAGGTCAGAGGTCAGAAAAGTGCAGTTTTCAGACAACGGTGGACACTGGACCGGCGCCGGCGGACACTGCCGACACTTCTGACATACGCACGCGTGCGGGGACACCTCCCCTACAACGCCAGACTCTCGGATAAGCCCGAGAGGTGTAAAAAAAAGTGTGGCGGACCGTCCAGTGAGGTCAGAGGTCAGAAAAGTGCCGTTTTCAGACAACAGTGGACACTGGACAGGCACCGGTGGACACTGCCGACACTTCTGACATACGCACGCGTGCGGGGACACCTCCCCTACAACGCCACACTCTCGGATAAGCCCGAGAGGTGTAAAGAAAAGTGTGGCGGACCGTCCAGTGAGGTCAGAGGTCAGAAAAGTGCAGTTTTCAGACAACGGTGGACACTGGACCGGAGCCGGCGGACACTTCTGACATACGCACGCGTGCGGGGACACCTCCCCTACAACGCCACACTCTCGGATAAGCCCGAGAGGTGTAAAGAAAAGTGTGGCGGACCGTCCAGTGAGGTCAGAGGTCAGAAAAGTGCAGTTTTCAGACAACGGTGGACACTGGACCGGCGCCGGCGGACACTTCTGACATACGCACGCGTGCGGGGACACCTCCCCTACAACGCCACACTCTCGGATAAGCCCGAGAGGTGTAAAGAAAAGTGTGGCGGACCGTCCAGTGAGGTCAGAGGTCAGAAAAGTGCAGTTTTCAGACAACGGTGGACACTGGACCGGCGCCGGCGGACACTTCTGACATACGCACGCGTGCGGGGACACCTCCCCTACAACGCCAGACTCTCGGATAAGCCCGAGAGGTGTAAAGAAAAGTGTGGCGGACCGTCCAGTGAGGTCAGAGGTCAGAAAAGTGCAGTTTTCAGACAACGGTGGACACTGGACCGGCGCCGGCGGACACTGCCGACACTTCTGACATACGCACGCGTGCGGGGACACCTCCCCTACAACGCCAGACTCTCGGATAAGCCCGAGAGGTGTAAAGAAAAGTGTGGCGGACCGTCCAGTGAGGTCAGAGGTCAGAAAAGTGCAGTTTTCAGACAACGGTGGACACTGGACCGGCGCCGGCGGACACTGCCGACACTTCTGACATACGCACGCGTGCGGGGACACCTCCCCTACAACGCCACACTCTCGGATAAGCCCGAGAGATGTAAAAAAAAGTGTGGCGGACCGTCCAGTGAGGTCAGAAAAGTGCAGTTTTCAGACAACGGTGGACACTGGACCGGCGCCGGCGGACACTGCCGACACTTCTGACTTACGCACGCGTGCGGGGACACCTCCCCTACAACGCCACACTCTCGGATAAGCCCGAGAGGTGTAAAGAAAAGTGTGGCGGACCGTCCAGTGAGGTCAGAGGTCAGAAAAGTGCAGTTTTCAGACAACGGTGGACACTGGACCGGCGCCGGCGGACACTGCCGACACTTCTGACATACGCACGCGTGCGGGGACACCTCCCCTACAACGCCAGACTCTCGGATAAGCCCGAGAGGTGTAAAGAAAAGTGTGGCGGACCGTCCAGTGAGGTCAGAGGTCAGAAAAGTGCAGTTTTCAGACAACGGTGGACACTGGACCGGCGCCGGCGGACACTGCCGACACTTCTGACATACGCACACGTGCGGGGACACCTCCCCTACAACGCCACACTCTCGGATAAGCCCGAGAGGTGTAAAGAAAAGTGTGGCGGACCGTCCAGTGAGGTCAGAGGTCAGAAAAGTGCAGTTTTCAGACAACGGTGGACACTGGACCGGCGCCGGCGGACACTGCCGACACTTCTGACATACGCACGCGTGCGGGGACACCTCCCCTACAACGCCAGACTCTCGGATAAGCCCGAGAGGTGTAAAGAAAAGTGTGGCGGACCGTCCAGTGAGGTCAGAGGTCAGAAAAGTGCAGTTTTCAGACAACGGTGGACACTGGACCGGCGCCGGCGGACACTGCCGACACTTCTGACATACGCACACGTGCGGGGACACCTCCCCTACAACGCCACACTCTCGGATAAGCCCGAGAGGTGTAAAGAAAAGTGTGGCGGACCGTCCAGTGAGGTCAGAGGTCAGAAAAGTGCAGTTTTCAGACAACGGTGGACACTGGACCGGCGCCGGCGGACACTGCCGACACTTCTGACATACGCACGCGTGCGGGGACACCTCCCCTACAACGCCAGACTCTCGGATAAGCCCGAGAGGTGTAAAGAAAAGTGTGGCGGACCGTCCAGTGAGGTCAGAGGTCAGAAAAGTGCAGTTTTCAGACAACGGTGGACACTGGACCGGCGCCGGCGGACACTGCCGACACTTTTGACATACGCACGCGTGCGGGGACACCTCCCCTACAACGCCACACTCTCGGATAAGCCCGAGAGATGTAAAAAAAAGTGTGGCGGACCGTCCAGTGAGGTCAGAGGTCAGAAAAGTGCAGTTTTCAGACAACGGTGGATACTGGACCGGCGCCGGCGGACACTGCCGACACTTCTGACATACGCACGCGTGCGGGGACACCTCCCCTACAACGCCAGACTCTCGGATAAGCCCGAGAGGTGTAAAGAAAAGTGTGGCGGACCGTCCAGTGAGGTCAGAGGTCAGAAAAGTGCAGTTTTCAGACAACGGTGGACACTGGACCGGCGCCGGCGGACACTGCCGACACTTCTGACATACGCACGCGTGTGGGGACACCTCCCCTACAACGCCACACTCTCGGATAAGCCCGAGAGGTGTAAAGAAAAGTGTGGCGGACCGTCCAGTGAGGTCAGAGGTCAGAAAAGTGCAGTTTTCAGACAACGGTGGACACTGGACCGGCGCCGGCGGACACTGCCGACACTTCTGACATACGCACGCGTGCGGGGACACCTCCCCTACAACGCCACACTCTCGGATAAGCCCGAGAGGTGTGAAGAAAAGTGTGGCGGACCGTCCAGTGAGGTCAGAAAAGTGCAGTTTTCAGACAACGGTGGACACTGGACCGGCGCCGGCGGACACTGCCGACACTTCTGACATACGCACGCGTGCGGGGACACCTCCCCTACAACGCCAGACTCTCGGATAAGCCCGAGAGATGTAAAAAAAAGTTTGGCGGACCGTCCAGTGAGGTCAGAGGTCAGAAAAGTGCAGTTTTCAGACAACGGTGGACACTGGACCGGCGCCGGCGGACACTGCCGACACTTCTGACATACGCACGCGTGCGGGGACACCTCCCCTACAACGCCACACTCTCGGATAAGCCCGAGAGGTGTGAAGAAAAGTGTGGCGGACCGTCCAGTGAGGTCAAAAAAGTGCAGTTTTCAGACAACGGTGGACACTGGACCGGCGCCGGCGGACACTGCCGACACTTCTGACATACGCACGCGTGCGGGGACACCTCCCCTACAACGCCACACTCTCGGATAAGCCCGAGAGATGTAAAAAAAAGTGTGGCGGACCGTCCAGTGAGGTCAGAGGTCAGAAAAGTGCAGTTTTCAGACAACGGTGGACACTGGACCGGCGCCGGCGGACACTGCCGACACTTCTGACATACGCACGCGTGCGGGGACACCTCCCCTACAACGCCAGACTCTCGGATAAGCCCGAGAGATGTAAAAAAAAGTGTGGCGGACCGTCCAGTGAGGTCAGAGGTCAGAAAAGTGCAGTTTTCAGACAACGGTGGACACTGGACCGGCGCCGGCGGACACTGCCGACACTTCTGACATACGCACGCGTGCGGGGACACCTCCCCTACAACGCCACACTCTCGGATAAGCCCGAGAGGTGTAAAGAAAAGTGTGGCGGACCGTCCAGTGAGGTCAGAGGTCAGAAAAGTGCAGTTTTCAGACAACGGTGGACACTGGACCGGCGCCGGCGGACACTGCCGACACTTCTGACATACGCACGCGTGCGGGGACACCTCCCCTACAACGCCAGACTCTCGGATAAGCCCGAGAGGTGTAAAGAAAAGTGTGGCGGACCGTCCAGTGAGGTCAGAGGTCAGAAAAGTGCAGTTTTCAGACAACGGTGGACACTGGACCGGCGCCGGCGGACACTGCCGACACTTCTGACATACGCACGCGTGTGGGGACACCTCCCCTACAACGCCACACTCTCGGATAAGCCCGAGAGGTGTAAAGAAAAGTGTGGCGGACCGTCCAGTGAGGTCAGAGGTCAGAAAAGTGCAGTTTTCAGACAACGGTGGACACTGGACCGGCGCCGGCGGACACTGCCGACACTTCTGACATACGCACGCGTGCGGGGACACCTCCCCTACAACGCCAGACTCTCGGATAAGCCCGAGAGATGTAAAAAAAAGTGTGGCGGACCGTCCAGTGAGGTCAGAGGTCAGAAAAGTGCAGTTTTCAGACAACGGTGGACACTGGACCGGCGCCGGCGGACACTGCCGACACTTCTGACATACGCACGCGTGCGGGGACACCTCCCCTACAACGCCACACTCTCGGATAAGCCCGAGAGGTGTAAAGAAAAGTGTGGCGGACCGTCCAGTGAGGTCAGAGGTCAGAAAAGTGCAGTTTTCAGACAACGGTGGACACTGGACCGGCGCCGGCGGACACTGCCGACACTTCTGACATACGCACGCGTGCGGGGACACCTCCCCTACAACGCCAGACTCTCGGATAAGCCCGAGAGGTGTAAAGAAAAGTGTGGCGGACCGTCCAGTGAGGTCAGAGGTCAGAAAAGTGCAGTTTTCAGACAACGGTGGACACTGGACCGGCGCCGGCGGACACTGCCGACACTTCTGACATACGCACGCGTGCGGGGACACCTCCCCTACAACGCCAGACTCTCGGATAAGCCCGAGAGGTGTAAAGAAAAGTGTGGCGGACCGTCCAGTGAGGTCAGAGGTCAGAAAAGTGCAGTTTTCAGACAACGGTGGACACTGGACCGGCGCCGGCGGACACTGCCGACACTTCTGACATACGCACGCGTGTGGGGACACCTCCCCTACAACGCCACACTCTCGGATAAGCCCGAGAGGTGTAAAGAAAAGTGTGGCGGACCGTCCAGTGAGGTCAGAGGTCAGAAAAGTGCAGTTTTCAGACAACGGTGGACACTGGACCGGCGCCGGCGGACACTGCCGACACTTCTGACATACGCACGCGTGCGGGGACACCTCCCCTACAACGCCACACTCTCGGATAAGCCCGAGAGGTGTAAAGAAAAGTGTGGCGGACCGTCCAGTGAGGTCAGAGGTCAGAAAAGTGCAGTTTTCAGACAACGGTGGACACTGGACCGGCGCCGGCGGACACTGCCGACACTTCTGACATACGCACGCGTGCGGGGACACCTCCCCTACAACGCCAGACTCTCGGATAAGCCCGAGAGGTGTAAAGAAAAGTGTGGCGGACCGTCCAGTGAGGTCAGAGGTCAGAAAAGTGCAGTTTTCAGACAACGGTGGACACTGGACCGGCGCCGGCGGACACTGCCGACAATTCTGACATACGCACGCGTGCGGGGACACCTCCCCTACAACGCCACACTCTCGGATAAGCCCGAGAGATGTAAAAAAAAGTGTGGCGGACCGTCCAGTGAGGTCAGAGGTCAGAAAAGTGCAGTTTTCAGACAACGGTGGACACTGGACCGGCGCCGGCGGACACTGCCGACACTTCTGACATACGCACGCGTGCGGGGACACCTCCCCTACAACGCCAGACTCTCGGATAAGCCCGAGAGGTGTAAAGAAAAGTGTGGCGGACCGTCCAGTGAGGTCAGAGGTCAGAAAAGTGCAGTTTTCAGACAACGGTGGACACTGGACCGGCGCCGGCGGACACTGCCGACACTTCTGACATACGCACGCGTGCGGGGACACCTCCCCTACAACGCCAGACTCTTGGATAAGCCCGAGAGGTGTAAAGAAAAGTGTGGCGGACCGTCCAGTGAGGTCAGAGGTCAGAAAAGTGCAGTTTTCAGACAACGGTGGACACTGGACCGGCGCCGGCGGACACTGCCGACACTTCTGACATACGCACGCGTGCGGGGACACCTCCCCTACAACGCCAGACTCTCGGATAAGCCCGAGAGGTGTAAAGAAAAGTGTGGCGGACCGTCCAGTGAGGTCAGAGGTCAGAAAAGTGCAGTTTTCAGACAACGGTGGACACTGGACCGGCGCCGGCGGACACTGCCGACACTTCTGACATACGCACGAGTGCGGGGACACCTCCCCTACAACGCCAGACTCTCGGATAAGCCCGAGAGGTGTAAAGAAAAGTGTGGCGGACCGTCCAGTGAGGTCAGAGGTCAGAAAAGTGCAGTTTTCAGACAACGGTGGACACTGGACCGGCGCCGGCGGACACTGCCGACAATTCTGACATACGCACGCGTGCGGGGACACCTCCCCTACAACGCCACACTCTCGGATAAGCCCGAGAGATGTAAAAAAAAGTGTGGCGGACCGTCCAGTGAGGTCAGAGGTCAGAAAAGTGCAGTTTTCAGACAACGGTGGACACTGGACCGGCGCCGGCGGACACTGCCGACACTTCTGACATACGCACGCGTGCGGGGACACCTCCCCTACAACGCCAGACTCTCGGATAAGCCCGAGAGATGTAAAAAAAAGTTTGGCGGACCGTCCAGTGAGGTCAGAGGTCAGAAAAGTGCAGTTTTCAGACAACGGTGGACACTGGACCGGCGCCGGCGGACACTGCCGACACTTCTGACATACGCACGCGTGCGGGGACACCTCCCCTACAACGCCACACTCTCGGATAAGCCCGAGAGGTGTGAAGAAAAGTGTGGCGGACCGTCCAGTGAGGTCAGAAAAGTGCAGTTTTCAGACAACGGTGGACACTGGACCGGCGCCGGCGGACACTGCCGACACTTCTGACATACGCACGCGTGCGGGGACACCTCCCCTACAACGCCACACTCTCGGATAAGCCCGAGAGATGTAAAAAAAAGTGTGGCGGACCGTCCAGTGAGGTCAGAGGTCAGAAAAGTGCAGTTTTCAGACAACGGTGGACACTGGACCGGCGCCGGCGGACACTGCCGACACTTCTGACATACGCACGCGTGCGGGGACACCTCCCCTACAACGCCAGACTCTCGGATAAGCCCGAGAGATGTAAAAAAAAGTGTGGCGGACCGTCCAGTGAGGTCAGAGGTCAGAAAAGTGCAGTTTTCAGACAACGGTGGACACTGGACCGGCGCCGGCGGACACTGCCGACACTTCTGACATACGCACGCGTGCGGGGACACCTCCCCTACAACGCCACACTCTCGGATAAGCCCGAGAGGTGTAAAGAAAAGTGTGGCGGACCGTCCAGTGAGGTCAGAGGTCAGAAAAGTGCAGTTTTCAGACAACGGTGGACACTGGACCGGCGCCAGCGGACACTGCCGACACTTCTGACATACGCACGCGTGCGGGGACACCTCCCCTACAACGCCAGACTCTCGGATAAGCCCGAGAGGTGTAAAAAAAAGTGTGGCGGACCGTCCAGTGAGGTCAGAGGTCAGAAAAGTGCAGTTTTCAGACAACGGTGGACACTGGACCGGCGCCGGCGGACACTGCCGACACTTCTGACATACGCACGCGTGCGGGGACACCTCCCCTACAACGCCACACTCTCGGATAAGCCCGAGAGATGTAAAAAAAAGTGTGGCGGACCGTCCAGTGAGGTCAGAGGTCAGAAAAGTGCAGTTTTCAGACAACGGTGGACACTGGACCGGCGCCGGCGGACACTGCCGACACTTCTGACATACGCACGCGTGCGGGGACACCTCCCCTACAACGCCACACTCTCGGATAAGCCCGAGAGATGTAAAAAAAAGTGTGGCGGACCGTCCAGTGAGGTCAGAGGTCAGAAAAGTGCAGTTTTCAGACAACGGTGGACACTGGACCGGCGCCGGCGGACACTGCCGACACTTCTGACATACGCACGCGTGCGGGGACACCTCCCCTACAACGCCAGACTCTCGGATAAGCCCGAGAGGTGTAAAAAAAAGTGTGGCGGACCGTCCAGTGAGGTCAGAGGTCAGAAAAGTGCCGTTTTCAGACAACAGTGGACACTGGACAGGCACCGGTGGACACTGCCGACACTTCTGACATACGCACGCGTGCGGGGACACCTCCCCTACAACGCCACACTCTCGGATAAGCCCGAGAGGTGTAAAGAAAAGTGTGGCGGACCGTCCAGTGAGGTCAGAGGTCAGAAAAGTGCAGTTTTCAGACAACGGTGGACACTGGACCGGCGCCGGCGGACACTTCTGACATACGCACGCGTGCGGGGACACCTCCCCTACAACGCCACACTCTCGGATAAGCCCGAGAGGTGTAAAGAAAAGTGTGGCGGACCGTCCAGTGAGGTCAGAGGTCAGAAAAGTGCAGTTTTCAGACAACGGTGGACACTGGACCGGCGCCGGCGGACACTTCTGACATACGCACGCGTGCGGGGACACCTCCCCTACAACGCCAGACTCTCGGATAAGCCCGAGAGGTGTAAAGAAAAGTGTGGCGGACCGTCCAGTGAGGTCAGAGGTCAGAAAAGTGCAGTTTTCAGACAACGGTGGACACTGGACCGGCGCCGGCGGACACTGCCGACACTTCTGACATACGCACGCGTGCGGGGACACCTCCCCTACAACGCCAGACTCTCGGATAAGCCCGAGAGGTGTAAAGAAAAGTGTGGCGGACCGTCCAGTGAGGTCAGAGGTCAGAAAAGTGCCGTTTTCAGACAACAGTGGACACTGGACAGGCACCGGTGGACACTGCCGACACTTCTGACATACGCACGCGTGCGGGGACACCTTCCCTACAACGCCACACTCTCGGATAAGCCCGAGAGGTGTAAAGAAAAGTGTGGCGGACCGTCCAGTGAGGTCAGGGGTCAGAAAAGTGCAGTTTTCAGACAACGGTGGACACTGGACCGGCGCCGGCGGACACTGCCGACACTTCTGACATACGCACGCGTGCGGGGACACCTCCCCTACAACGCCACACTCTCGGATAAGCCCGAGAGGTGTAAAGAAAAGTGTGGCGGACCGTCCAGTGAGGTCAGAGGTCAGAAAAGTGCAGTTTTCAGACAACGGTGGACACTGGACCGGCGCCGGCGGACACTGCCGACACTTCTGACATACGCACGCGTGCGGGGACACCTCCCCTACAACGCCACACTCTCGGATAAGCCCGAGAGGTGTAAAGAAAAGTGTGGCGGACCGTCCAGTGAGGTCAGAGGTCAGAAAAGTGCAGTTTTCAGACAACGGTGGACACTGGACCGGCGCCGGCGGACACTGCCGACACTTCTGACATACGCACGCGTGCGGGGACACCTCCCCTACAACGCCAGACTCTCGGATAAGCCCGAGAGGTGTAAAAAAAAGTGTGGCGGACCGTCCAGTGAGGTCAGAGGTCAGAAAAGTGCAGTTTTCAGACAACGGTGGACACTGGACCGGCGCCGGCGGACACTGCCGACACTTCTGACATACGCACGCGTGCGGGGACACCTCCCCTACAACGCCACACTCTCGGATAAGCCCGAGAGATGTAAAAAAAAGTGTGGCGGACCGTCCAGTGAGGTCAGAGGTCAGAAAAGTGCAGTTTTCAGACAACGGTGGACACTGGACCGGCGCCGGCGGACACTGCCGACACTTCTGACATACGCACGCGTGCGGGGACACCTCCCCTACAACGCCACACTCTCGGATAAGCCCGAGAGATGTAAAAAAAAGTGTGGCGGACCGTCCAGTGAGGTCAGAGGTCAGAAAAGTGCAGTTTTCAGACAACGGTGGACACTGGACCGGCGCCGGCGGACACTGCCGACACTTCTGACATACGCACGCGTGCGGGGACACCTCCCCTACAACGCCAGACTCTCGGATAAGCCCGAGAGGTGTAAAAAAAAGTGTGGCGGACCGTCCAGTGAGGTCAGAGGTCAGAAAAGTGCCGTTTTCAGACAACAGTGGACACTGGACAGGCACCGGTGGACACTGCCGACACTTCTGACATACGCACGCGTGCGGGGACACCTCCCCTACAACGCCACACTCTCGGATAAGCCCGAGAGGTGTAAAGAAAAGTGTGGCGGACCGTCCAGTGAGGTCAGAGGTCAGAAAAGTGCAGTTTTCAGACAACGGTGGACACTGGACCGGCGCCGGCGGACACTTCTGACATACGCACGCGTGCGGGGACACCTCCCCTACAACGCCACACTCTCGGATAAGCCCGAGAGGTGTAAAGAAAAGTGTGGCGGACCGTCCAGTGAGGTCAGAGGTCAGAAAAGTGCAGTTTTCAGACAACGGTGGACACTGGACCGGCGCCGGCGGACACTTCTGACATACGCACGCGTGCGGGGACACCTCCCCTACAACGCCAGACTCTCGGATAAGCCCGAGAGGTGTAAAGAAAAGTGTGGCGGACCGTCCAGTGAGGTCAGAGGTCAGAAAAGTGCAGTTTTCAGACAACGGTGGACACTGGACCGGCGCCGGCGGACACTGCCGACACTTCTGACATACGCACGCGTGCGGGGACACCTCCCCTACAACGCCAGACTCTCGGATAAGCCCGAGAGGTGTAAAGAAAAGTGTGGCGGACCGTCCAGTGAGGTCAGAGGTCAGAAAAGTGCCGTTTTCAGACAACAGTGGACACTGGACAGGCACCGGTGGACACTGCCGACACTTCTGACATACGCACGCGTGCGGGGACACCTCCCCTACAACGCCACACTCTCGGATAAGCCCGAGAGGTGTAAAGAAAAGTGTGGCGGACCGTCCAGTGAGGTCAGAGGTCAGAAAAGTGCAGTTTTCAGACAACGGTGGACACTGGACCGGCGCCGGCGGACACTGCGGACACTTCTGACATACGCACGCGTGCGGGGACACCTCCCCTACAACGCCAGACTCTCGGATAAGCCCGAGAGGTGTAAAGAAAAGTGTGGACACTGGACCGGCGCCGGTGGACACTGCCGACACTTCTGACATACGCACGCGTGCGGGGACACCTCCCCTACAACGCCAGACTCTCGGATAAGCCCGAGAGGTGTAAAAAAAAGTGTGGCGGACCGTCCAGTGAGGTCAGAGGTCAGAAAAGTGCCGTTTTCAGACAACAGTGGACACTGGACAGGCACCGGTGGACACTGCCGACACTTCTGACATACGCACGCGTGCGGGGACACCTCCCCTACAACGCCACACTCTCGGATAAGCCCGAGAGGTGTAAAGAAAAGTGTGGCGGACCGTCCAGTGAGGTCAGGGGTCAGAAAAGTGCAGTTTTCAGACAACGGTGGACACTGGACCGGCGCCGGCGGACACTGCCGACACTTCTGACATACGCACGCGTGCGGGGACACCTCCCCTACAACGCCACACTCTCGGATAAGCCCGAGAGGTGTAAAGAAAAGTGTGGCGGACCGTCCAGTGAGGTCAGAGGTCAGAAAAGTGCAGTTTTCAGACAACGGTGGACACTGGACCGGCGCCGGCGGACACTTCTGACATACGCACGCGTGCGGGGACACCTCCCCTACAACGCCAGACTCTCGGATAAGCCCGAGAGGTGTAAAGAAAAGTGTGGCGGACCGTCCAGTGAGGTCAGAGGTCAGAAAAGTGCAGTTTTCAGACAACGGTGGACACTGGACCGGCGCCGGCGGACACTGCCGACACTTCTGACATACGCACGCGTGCGGGGACACCTCCCCTACAACGCCAGACTCTCGGATAAGCCCGAGAGGTGTAAAGAAAAGTGTGGCGGACCGTCCAGTGAGGTCAGAGGTCAGAAAAGTGCCGTTTTCAGACAACAGTGGACACTGGACAGGCACCGGTGGACACTGCCGACACTTCTGACATACGCACGCGTGCGGGGACACCTTCCCTACAACGCCACACTCTCGGATAAGCCCGAGAGGTGTAAAGAAAAGTGTGGCGGACCGTCCAGTGAGGTCAGGGGTCAGAAAAGTGCAGTTTTCAGACAACGGTGGACACTGGACCGGCGCCGGCGGACACTGCCGACACTTCTGACATACGCACGCGTGCGGGGACACCTCCCCTACAACGCCACACTCTCGGATAAGCCCGAGAGGTGTAAAGAAAAGTGTGGCGGACCGTCCAGTGAGGTCAGAGGTCAGAAAAGTGCAGTTTTCAGACAACGGTGGACACTGGACCGGCGCCGGCGGACACTGCCGACACTTCTGACATACGCACGCGTGCGGGGACACCTCCCCTACAACGCCACACTCTCGGATAAGCCCGAGAGGTGTAAAGAAAAGTGTGGCGGACCGTCCAGTGAGGTCAGAGGTCAGAAAAGTGCAGTTTTCAGACAACGGTGGACACTGGACCGGCGCCGGCGGACACTGCCGACACTTCTGACATACGCACGCGTGCGGGGACACCTCCCCTACAACGCCAGACTCTCGGATAAGCCCGAGAGGTGTAAAAAAAAGTGTGGCGGACCGTCCAGTGAGGTCAGAGGTCAGAAAAGTGCAGTTTTCAGACAACGGTGGACACTGGACCGGCGCCGGCGGACACTGCCGACACTTCTGACATACGCACGCGTGCGGGGACACCTCCCCTACAACGCCACACTCTCGGATAAGCCCGAGAGATGTAAAAAAAAGTGTGGCGGACCGTCCAGTGAGGTCAGAGGTCAGAAAAGTGCAGTTTTCAGACAACGGTGGACACTGGACCGGCGCCGGCGGACACTGCCGACACTTCTGACATACGCACGCGTGCGGGGACACCTCCCCTACAACGCCACACTCTCGGATAAGCCCGAGAGATGTAAAAAAAAGTGTGGCGGACCGTCCAGTGAGGTCAGAGGTCAGAAAAGTGCAGTTTTCAGACAACGGTGGACACTGGACCGGCGCCGGCGGACACTGCCGACACTTCTGACATACGCACGCGTGCGGGGACACCTCCCCTACAACGCCAGACTCTCGGATAAGCCCGAGAGGTGTAAAAAAAAGTGTGGCGGACCGTCCAGTGAGGTCAGAGGTCAGAAAAGTGCCGTTTTCAGACAACAGTGGACACTGGACAGGCACCGGTGGACACTGCCGACACTTCTGACATACGCACGCGTGCGGGGACACCTCCCCTACAACGCCACACTCTCGGATAAGCCCGAGAGGTGTAAAGAAAAGTGTGGCGGACCGTCCAGTGAGGTCAGAGGTCAGAAAAGTGCAGTTTTCAGACAACGGTGGACACTGGACCGGCGCCGGCGGACACTTCTGACATACGCACGCGTGCGGGGACACCTCCCCTACAACGCCACACTCTCGGATAAGCCCGAGAGGTGTAAAGAAAAGTGTGGCGGACCGTCCAGTGAGGTCAGAGGTCAGAAAAGTGCAGTTTTCAGACAACGGTGGACACTGGACCGGCGCCGGCGGACACTTCTGACATACGCACGCGTGCGGGGACACCTCCCCTACAACGCCAGACTCTCGGATAAGCCCGAGAGGTGTAAAGAAAAGTGTGGCGGACCGTCCAGTGAGGTCAGAGGTCAGAAAAGTGCAGTTTTCAGACAACGGTGGACACTGGACCGGCGCCGGCGGACACTGCCGACACTTCTGACATACGCACGCGTGCGGGGACACCTCCCCTACAACGCCAGACTCTCGGATAAGCCCGAGAGGTGTAAAGAAAAGTGTGGCGGACCGTCCAGTGAGGTCAGAGGTCAGAAAAGTGCCGTTTTCAGACAACAGTGGACACTGGACAGGCACCGGTGGACACTGCCGACACTTCTGACATACGCACGCGTGCGGGGACACCTCCCCTACAACGCCACACTCTCGGATAAGCCCGAGAGGTGTAAAGAAAAGTGTGGCGGACCGTCCAGTGAGGTCAGAGGTCAGAAAAGTGCAGTTTTCAGACAACGGTGGACACTGGACCGGCGCCGGCGGACACTGCCGACACTTCTGACATACGCACGCGTGCGGGGACACCTCCCCTACAACGCCAGACTCTCGGATAAGCCCGAGAGGTGTAAAGAAAAGTGTGGACACTGGACCGGCGCCGGTGGACACTGCCGACACTTCTGACATACGCACGCGTGCGGGGACACCTCCCCTACAACGCCAGACTCTCGGATAAGCCCGAGAGGTGTAAAAAAAAGTGTGGCGGACCGTCCAGTGAGGTCAGAGGTCAGAAAAGTGCCGTTTTCAGACAACAGTGGACACTGGACAGGCACCGGTGGACACTGCCGACACTTCTGACATACGCACGCGTGCGGGGACACCTCCCCTACAACGCCACACTCTCGGATAAGCCCGAGAGGTGTAAAGAAAAGTGTGGCGGACCGTCCAGTGAGGTCAGGGGTCAGAAAAGTGCAGTTTTCAGACAACGGTGGACACTGGACCGGCGCCGGCGGACACTGCCGACACTTCTGACATACGCACGCGTGCGGGGACACCTCCCCTACAACGCCACACTCTCGGATAAGCCCGAGAGATGTAAAGAAAAGTGTGGCGGACCGTCCAGTGAGGTCAGAGGTCAGAAAAGTGCAGTTTTCAGACAACGGTGGACACTGGACCGGCGCCGGCGGACACTGCCGACACTTCTGACATACGCACGCGTGCGGGGACACCTCCCCTACAACGCCACACTCTCGGATAAGCCCGAGAGGTGTAAAGAAAAGTGTGGCGGACCGTCCAGTGAGGTCAGAGGTCAGAAAAGTGCAGTTTTCAGACAACGGTGGACACTGGACCGGCGCCGGCGGACACTGCCGACACTTCTGACATACGCACGCGTGCGGGGACACCTCCCCTACAACGCCAGACTCTCGGATAAGCCCGAGAGGTGTAAAAAAAAGTGTGGCGGACCGTCCAGTGAGGTCAGAGGTCAGAAAAGTGCAGTTTTCAGACAACGGTGGACACTGGACCGGCGCCGGCGGACACTGCCGACACTTCTGACATACGCACGCGTGCGGGGACACCTCCCCTACAACGCCACACTCTCGGATAAGCCCGAGAGATGTAAAAAAAAGTGTGGCGGACCGTCCAGTGAGGTCAGAGGTCAGAAAAGTGCAGTTTTCAGACAACGGTGGACACTGGACCGGCGCCGGCGGACACTGCCGACACTTCTGACATACGCACGCGTGCGGGGACACCTCCCCTACAACGCCACACTCTCGGATAAGCCCGAGAGATGTAAAAAAAAGTGTGGCGGACCGTCCAGTGAGGTCAGAGGTCAGAAAAGTGCAGTTTTCAGACAACGGTGGACACTGGACCGGCGCCGGCGGACACTGCCGACACTTCTGACATACGCACGCGTGCGGGGACACCTCCCCTACAACGCCAGACTCTCGGATAAGCCCGAGAGGTGTAAAAAAAAGTGTGGCGGACCGTCCAGTGAGGTCAGAGGTCAGAAAAGTGCCGTTTTCAGACAACAGTGGACACTGGACAGGCACCGGTGGACACTGCCGACACTTCTGACATACGCACGCGTGCGGGGACACCTCCCCTACAACGCCACACTCTCGGATAAGCCCGAGAGGTGTAAAGAAAAGTGTGGCGGACCGTCCAGTGAGGTCAGAGGTCAGAAAAGTGCAGTTTTCAGACAACGGTGGACACTGGACCGGCGCCGGCGGACACTTCTGACATACGCACGCGTGCGGGGACACCTCCCCTACAACGCCACACTCTCGGATAAGCCCGAGAGGTGTAAAGAAAAGTGTGGCGGACCGTCCAGTGAGGTCAGAGGTCAGAAAAGTGCAGTTTTCAGACAACGGTGGACACTGGACCGGCGCCGGCGGACACTTCTGACATACGCACGCGTGCGGGGACACCTCCCCTACAACGCCAGACTCTCGGATAAGCCCGAGAGGTGTAAAGAAAAGTGTGGCGGACCGTCCAGTGAGGTCAGAGGTCAGAAAAGTGCAGTTTTCAGACAACGGTGGACACTGGACCGGCGCCGGCGGACACTGCCGACACTTCTGACATACGCACGCGTGCGGGGACACCTCCCCTACAACGCCAGACTCTCGGATAAGCCCGAGAGGTGTAAAGAAAAGTGTGGCGGACCGTCCAGTGAGGTCAGAGGTCAGAAAAGTGCAGTTTTCAGACAACGGTGGACACTGGACCGGCGCCGGCGGACACTGCCGACACTTCTGACATACGCACGCGTGCGGGGACACCTCCCCTACAACGCCACACTCTCGGATAAGCCCGAGAGATGTAAAAAAAAGTGTGGCGGACCGTCCAGTGAGGTCAGAAAAGTGCAGTTTTCAGACAACGGTGGACACTGGACCGGCGCCGGCGGACACTGCCGACACTTCTGACTTACGCACGCGTGCGGGGACACCTCCCCTACAACGCCACACTCTCGGATAAGCCCGAGAGGTGTAAAGAAAAGTGTGGCGGACCGTCCAGTGAGGTCAGAGGTCAGAAAAGTGCAGTTTTCAGACAACGGTGGACACTGGACCGGCGCCGGCGGACACTGCCGACACTTCTGACATACGCACGCGTGCGGGGACACCTCCCCTACAACGCCAGACTCTCGGATAAGCCCGAGAGGTGTAAAGAAAAGTGTGGCGGACCGTCCAGTGAGGTCAGAGGTCAGAAAAGTGCAGTTTTCAGACAACGGTGGACACTGGACCGGCGCCGGCGGACACTGCCGACACTTCTGACATACGCACACGTGCGGGGACACCTCCCCTACAACGCCACACTCTCGGATAAGCCCGAGAGGTGTAAAGAAAAGTGTGGCGGACCGTCCAGTGAGGTCAGAGGTCAGAAAAGTGCAGTTTTCAGACAACGGTGGACACTGGACCGGCGCCGGCGGACACTGCCGACACTTCTGACATACGCACGCGTGCGGGGACACCTCCCCTACAACGCCAGACTCTCGGATAAGCCCGAGAGGTGTAAAGAAAAGTGTGGCGGACCGTCCAGTGAGGTCAGAGGTCAGAAAAGTGCAGTTTTCAGACAACGGTGGACACTGGACCGGCGCCGGCGGACACTGCCGACACTTTTGACATACGCACGCGTGCGGGGACACCTCCCCTACAACGCCACACTCTCGGATAAGCCCGAGAGATGTAAAAAAAAGTGTGGCGGACCGTCCAGTGAGGTCAGAGGTCAGAAAAGTGCAGTTTTCAGACAACGGTGGATACTGGACCGGCGCCGGCGGACACTGCCGACACTTCTGACATACGCACGCGTGCGGGGACACCTCCCCTACAACGCCAGACTCTCGGATAAGCCCGAGAGGTGTAAAGAAAAGTGTGGCGGACCGTCCAGTGAGGTCAGAGGTCAGAAAAGTGCAGTTTTCAGACAACGGTGGACACTGGACCGGCGCCGGCGGACACTGCCGACACTTCTGACATACGCACGCGTGTGGGGACACCTCCCCTACAACGCCACACTCTCGGATAAGCCCGAGAGGTGTAAAGAAAAGTGTGGCGGACCGTCCAGTGAGGTCAGAGGTCAGAAAAGTGCAGTTTTCAGACAACGGTGGACACTGGACCGGCGCCGGCGGACACTGCCGACACTTCTGACATACGCACGCGTGCGGGGACACCTCCCCTACAACGCCACACTCTCGGATAAGCCCGAGAGGTGTGAAGAAAAGTGTGGCGGACCGTCCAGTGAGGTCAGAAAAGTGCAGTTTTCAGACAACGGTGGACACTGGACCGGCGCCGGCGGACACTGCCGACACTTCTGACATACGCACGCGTGCGGGGACACCTCCCCTACAACGCCAGACTCTCGGATAAGCCCGAGAGATGTAAAAAAAAGTTTGGCGGACCGTCCAGTGAGGTCAGAGGTCAGAAAAGTGCAGTTTTCAGACAACGGTGGACACTGGACCGGCGCCGGCGGACACTGCCGACACTTCTGACATACGCACGCGTGCGGGGACACCTCCCCTACAACGCCACACTCTCGGATAAGCCCGAGAGGTGTGAAGAAAAGTGTGGCGGACCGTCCAGTGAGGTCAGAAAAGTGCAGTTTTCAGACAACGGTGGACACTGGACCGGCGCCGGCGGACACTGCCGACACTTCTGACATACGCACGCGTGCGGGGACACCTCTCCTACAACGCCACACTCTCGGATAAGCCCGAGAGATGTAAAAAAAAGTGTGGCGGACCGTCCAGTGAGGTCAGAGGTCAGAAAAGTGCAGTTTTCAGACAACGGTGGACACTGGACCGGCGCCGGCGGACACTGCCGACACTTCTGACATACGCACGCGTGCGGGGACACCTCCCCTACAACGCCAGACTCTCGGATAAGCCCGAGAGATGTAAAAAAAAGTGTGGCGGACCGTCCAGTGAGGTCAGAGGTCAGAAAAGTGCAGTTTTCAGACAACGGTGGACACTGGACCGGCGCCGGCGGACACTGCCGACACTTCTGACATACGCACGCGTGCGGGGACACCTCCCCTACAACGCCACACTCTCGGATAAGCCCGAGAGGTGTAAAGAAAAGTGTGGCGGACCGTCCAGTGAGGTCAGAGGTCAGAAAAGTGCAGTTTTCAGACAACGGTGGACACTGGACCGGCGCCGGCGGACACTGCCGACACTTCTGACATACGCACGCGTGCGGGGACACCTCCCCTACAACGCCAGACTCTCGGATAAGCCCGAGAGGTGTAAAGAAAAGTGTGGCGGACCGTCCAGTGAGGTCAGAGGTCAGAAAAGTGCAGTTTTCAGACAACGGTGGACACTGGACCGGCGCCGGCGGACACTGCCGACACTTCTGACATACGCACGCGTGTGGGGACACCTCCCCTACAACGCCACACTCTCGGATAAGCCCGAGAGGTGTAAAGAAAAGTGTGGCGGACCGTCCAGTGAGGTCAGAGGTCAGAAAAGTGCAGTTTTCAGACAACGGTGGACACTGGACCGGCGCCGGCGGACACTGCCGACACTTCTGACATACGCACGCGTGCGGGGACACCTCCCCTACAACGCCACACTCTCGGATAAGCCCGAGAGGTGTAAAGAAAAGTGTGGCGGACCGTCCAGTGAGGTCAGAGGTCAGAAAAGTGCAGTTTTCAGACAACGGTGGACACTGGACCGGCGCCGGCGGACACTGCCGACACTTCTGACATACGCACGCGTGCGGGGACACCTCCCCTACAACGCCACACTCTCGGATAAGCCCGAGAGGTGTAAAGAAAAGTGTGGCGGACCGTCCAGTGAGGTCAGAGGTCAGAAAAGTGCAGTTTTCAGACAACGGTGGACACTGGACCGGCGCCGGCGGACACTGCCGACACTTCTGACATACGCACGCGTGCGGGGACACCTCCCCTACAACGCCAGACTCTCGGATAAGCCCGAGAGATGTAAAAAAAAGTTTGGCGGACCGTCCAGTGAGGTCAGAGGTCAGAAAAGTGCAGTTTTCAGACAACGGTGGACACTGGACCGGCGCCGGCGGACACTGCCGACACTTCTGACATACGCACGCGTGCGGGGACACCTCCCCTACAACGCCACACTCTCGGATAAGCCCGAGAGGTGTGAAGAAAAGTGTGGCGGACCGTCCAGTGAGGTCAGAAAAGTGCAGTTTTCAGACAACGGTGGACACTGGACCGGCGCCGGCGGACACTGCCGACACTTCTGACATACGCACGCGTGCGGGGACACCTCCCCTACAACGCCACACTCTCGGATAAGCCCGAGAGATGTAAAAAAAAGTGTGGCGGACCGTCCAGTGAGGTCAGAGGTCAGAAAAGTGCAGTTTTCAGACAACGGTGGACACTGGACCGGCGCCGGCGGACACTGCCGACACTTCTGACATACGCACGCGTGCGGGGACACCTCCCCTACAACGCCAGACTCTCGGATAAGCCCGAGAGATGTAAAAAAAAGTGTGGCGGACCGTCCAGTGAGGTCAGAGGTCAGAAAAGTGCAGTTTTCAGACAACGGTGGACACTGGACCGGCGCCGGCGGACACTGCCGACACTTCTGACATACGCACGCGTGCGGGGACACCTCCCCTACAACGCCACACTCTCGGATAAGCCCGATATGTGTAAAGAAAAGTGTGGCGGACCGTCCAGTGAGGTCAGAGGTCAGAAAAGTGCAGTTTTCAGACAACGGTGGACACTGGACCGGCGCCGGCGGACACTGCCGACACTTCTGACATACGCACGCGTGCGGGGACACCTCCCCTACAACGCCAGACTCTCGGATAAGCCCGAGAGGTGTAAAGAAAAGTGTGGCGGACCGTCCAGTGAGGTCAGAGGTCAGAAAAGTGCAGTTTTCAGACAACGGTGGACACTGGACCGGCGCCGGCGGACACTGCCGACACTTCTGACATACGCACGCGTGTGGGGACACCTCCCCTACAACGCCACACTCTCGGATAAGCCCGAGAGGTGTAAAGAAAAGTGTGGCGGACCGTCCAGTGAGGTCAGAGGTCAGAAAAGTGCAGTTTTCAGACAACGGTGGACACTGGACCGGCGCCGGCGGACACTGCCGACACTTCTGACATACGCACGCGTGCGGGGACACCTCCCCTACAACGCCACACTCTCGGATAAGCCCGAGAGGTGTAAAGAAAAGTGTGGCGGACCGTCCAGTGAGGTCAGAGGTCAGAAAAGTGCAGTTTTCAGACAACGGTGGACACTGGACCGGCGCCGGCGGACACTGCCGACACTTCTGACATACGCACGCGTGCGGGGACACCTCCCCTACAACGCCACACTCTCGGATAAGCCCGAGAGGTGTAAAGAAAAGTGTGGCGGACCGTCCAGTGAGGTCAGAGGTCAGAAAAGTGCAGTTTTCAGACAACGGTGGACACTGGACCGGCGCCGGCGGACACTGCCGACACTTCTGACATACGCACGCGTGCGGGGACACCTCCCCTACAACGCCAAACTCTCGGATAAGCCCGAGAGGTGTAAAGAAAAGTTTGGCGGACCGTCCAGTGAGGTCAGAGGTCAGAAAAGTGCAGTTTTCAGACAACGGTGGACACTGGACCGGCGCCGGCGGACACTGCCGACACTTCTGACATACGCACGCGTGCGGGGACACCTCCCCTACAACGCCACACTCTCGGATAAGCCCGAGAGATGTAAAGAAAAGTGTGGCTGACCGTCCAGTGAGGTCAGAGGTCAGAAAAGTGCAGTTTTCAGACAACGGTGGACACTGGACCGGCGCCGGCGGACACTGCCGACACTTCTGACATACGCACGCGTGCGGGGACACCTCCCCTACAACGCCAGACTCTCGGATAAGCCCGAGAGGTGTAAAGAAAAGTGTGGCGGACCGTCCAGTGAGGTCAGAGGTCAGAAAAGTGCAGTTTTCAGACAACGGTGGACACTGGACCGGCGCCGGCGGACACTGCCGAAACTTTTGACATACGCACGCGTGCGGGGACACCTCCCCTACAACGCCTGACTCTCGGATAAGCCCGAGAGATGTAAAAAAAAGTGTGGCGGACCGTCCAGTGAGGTCAGAGGTCAGAAAAGTGCAGTTTTCAGACAACGGTGGACACTGGACCGGCGCCGGCGGACACTGCCGACACTTCTGACATACGCACGTGTGCGGGGACACCTCCCCTACAACGCCACACTCTCGGATAAGCCCGAGAGATGTAAAAAAAAGTGTGGCGGACCGTCCAGTGAGGTCAGAGGTCAGAAAAGTGCAGTTTTCAGACAACGGTGGACACTGGACCGGCGCCGGCGGACACTGCCGACACTTCTGACATACGCACGCGTGCGGGGACACCTCCCCTACAACGCCACACTCTCGGATAAGCCCGAGAGATGTAAAAAAAAGTGTGGCGGACCGTCCAGTGAGGTCAGAGGTCAGAAAAGTGCAGTTTTCAGACAACGGTGGATACTGGACCGGCGCCGGCGGACACTGCCGACACTTCTGACATACGCACGCGTGCGGGGACACCTCCCCTACAACGCCAGACTCTCGGATAAGCCCGAGAGGTGTAAAGAAAAGTGTGGCGGACCGTCCAGTGAGGTCAGAGGTCAGAAAAGTGCAGTTTTCAGACAACGGTGGACACTGGACCGGCGCCGGCGGACACTGCCGACACTTCTGACATACGCACGCGTGCGGGGACACCTCCCCTACAACGCCACACTCTCGGATAAGCCCGAGAGGTGTAAAAAAAAGTGTGGCGGACCGTCCAGTGAGGTCAGAGGTCAGAAAAGTGCAGTTTTCAGACAACGGTGGACACTGGACCGGCGCCGGCGGACACTGCCGACACTTCTGACATACGCACGTGTGCGGGGACACCTCCCCTACAACGCCACACTCTCGGATAAGCCCGAGAGATGTAAAAAAAAGTGTGGCGGACCGTCCAGTGAGGTCAGAGGTCAGAAAAGTGCAGTTTTCAGACAACGGTGGACACTGGACCGGCGCCGGCGGACACTGCCGACACTTCTGACATACGCACGCGTGCGGGGACACCTCCCCTACAACGCCACACTCTCGGATAAGCCCGAGAGATGTAAAAAAAAGTGTGGCGGACCGTCCAGTGAGGTCAGAGGTCAGAAAAGTGCAGTTTTCAGACAACGGTGGATACTGGACCGGCGCCGGCGGACACTGCCGACACTTCTGACATACGCACGCGTGCGGGGACACCTCCCCTACAACGCCAGACTCTCGGATAAGCCCGAGAGGTGTAAAGAAAAGTGTGGCGGACCGTCCAGTGAGGTCAGAGGTCAGAAAAGTGCAGTTTTCAGACAACGGTGGACACTGGACCGGCGCCGGCGGACACTGCCGACACTTCTGACATACGCACGCGTGTGGGGACACCTCCCCTACAACGCCACACTCTCGGATAAGCCCGAGAGGTGTAAAGAAAAGTGTGGCGGACCGTCCAGTGAGGTCAGAGGTCAGAAAAGTGCAGTTTTCAGACAACGGTGGACACTGGACCGGCGCCGGCGGACACTGCCGACACTTCTGACATACGCACGCGTGCGGGGACACCTCCCCTACAACGCCACACTCTCGGATAAGCCCGAGAGGTGTGAAGAAAAGTGTGGCGGACCGTCCAGTGAGGTCAGAAAAGTGCAGTTTTCAGACAACGGTGGACACTGGACCGGCGCCGGCGGACACTGCCGACACTTCTGACATACGCACGCGTGCGGGGACACCTCCCCTACAACGCCAGACTCTCGGATAAGCCCGAGAGATGTAAAAAAAAGTTTGGCGGACCGTCCAGTGAGGTCAGAGGTCAGAAAAGTGCAGTTTTCAGACAACGGTGGACACTGGACCGGCGCCGGCGGACACTGCCGACACTTCTGACATACGCACGCGTGCGGGGACACCTCCCCTACAACGCCACACTCTCGGATAAGCCCGAGAGGTGTGAAGAAAAGTGTGGCGGACCGTCCAGTGAGGTCAGAAAAGTGCAGTTTTCAGACAACGGTGGACACTGGACCGGCGCCGGCGGACACTGCCGACACTTCTGACATACGCACGCGTGCGGGGACACCTCCCCTACAACGCCACACTCTCGGATAAGCCCGAGAGATGTAAAAAAAAGTGTGGCGGACCGTCCAGTGAGGTCAGAGGTCAGAAAAGTGCAGTTTTCAGACAACGGTGGACACTGGACCGGCGCCGGCGGACACTGCCGACACTTCTGACATACGCACGCGTGCGGGGACACCTCCCCTACAACGCCAGACTCTCGGATAAGCCCGAGAGATGTAAAAAAAAGTGTGGCGGACCGTCCAGTGAGGTCAGAGGTCAGAAAAGTGCAGTTTTCAGACAACGGTGGACACTGGACCGGCGCCGGCGGACACTGCCGACACTTCTGACATACGCACGCGTGCGGGGACACCTCCCCTACAACGCCACACTCTCGGATAAGCCCGAGAGGTGTAAAGAAAAGTGTGGCGGACCGTCCAGTGAGGTCAGAGGTCAGAAAAGTGCAGTTTTCAGACAACGGTGGACACTGGACCGGCGCCGGCGGACACTGCCGACACTTCTGACATACGCACGCGTGCGGGGACACCTCCCCTACAACGCCAGACTCTCGGATAAGCCCGAGAGGTGTAAAGAAAAGTGTGGCGGACCGTCCAGTGAGGTCAGAGGTCAGAAAAGTGCAGTTTTCAGACAACGGTGGACACTGGACCGGCGCCGGCGGACACTGCCGACACTTCTGACATACGCACGCGTGTGGGGACACCTCCCCTACAACGCCACACTCTCGGATAAGCCCGAGAGGTGTAAAGAAAAGTGTGGCGGACCGTCCAGTGAGGTCAGAGGTCAGAAAAGTGCAGTTTTCAGACAACGGTGGACACTGGACCGGCGCCGGCGGACACTGCCGACACTTCTGACATACGCACGCGTGCGGGGACACCTCCCCTACAACGCCACACTCTCGGATAAGCCCGAGAGGTGTAAAGAAAAGTGTGGCGGACCGTCCAGTGAGGTCAGAGGTCAGAAAAGTGCAGTTTTCAGACAACGGTGGACACTGGACCGGCGCCGGCGGACACTGCCGACACTTCTGACATACGCACGCGTGCGGGGACACCTCCCCTACAACGCCACACTCTCGGATAAGCCCGAGAGGTGTAAAGAAAAGTGTGGCGGACCGTCCAGTGAGGTCAGAGGTCAGAAAAGTGCAGTTTTCAGACAACGGTGGACACTGGACCGGCGCCGGCGGACACTGCCGACACTTCTGACATACGCACGCTCTCGCACCCGAGAGGTGTAAAGAAAAGTGTGGCGGACCGTCCAGTGAGGTCAGAGGTCAGAAAAGTGCAGTTTTCAGACAACGGTGGACACTGGACCGGCGCCAGCGGACACTGCCGACACTTCTGACATACGCACGCGTGCGGGGACACCTCCCCTACAACGCCACACTCTCGGATAAGCCCGAGAGATGTAAAAAAAAGTGTGGCGGACCGTCCAGTGAGGTCAGAGGTCAGAAAAGTGCAGTTTTCAGACAACGGTGGATACTGGACCGGCGCCGGCGGACACTGCCGACACTTCTGACATACGCACGCGTGCGGGGACACCTCCCCTACAACGCCAGACTCTCGGATAAGCCCGAGAGGTGTAAAGAAAAGTGTGGCGGACCGTCCAGTGAGGTCAGAGGTCAGAAAAGTGCAGTTTTCAGACAACGGTGGACACTGGACCGGCGCCGGCGGACACTGCCGACACTTCTGACATACGCACGCGTGCGGGGACACCTCCCCTACAACGCCACACTCTCGGATAAGCCCGAGAGATGTAAAAAAAAGTGTGGCGGACCGTCCAGTGAGGTCAGAGGTCAGAAAAGTGCAGTTTTCAGACAACGGTGGATACTGGACCGGCGCCGGCGGACACTGCCGACACTTCTGACATACGCACGCGTGCGGGGACACCTCCCCTACAACGCCAGACTCTCGGATAAGCCCGAGAGGTGTAAAGAAAAGTGTGGCGGACCGTCCAGTGAGGTCAGAGGTCAGAAAAGTGCAGTTTTCAGACAACGGTGGACACTGGACCGGCGCCGGCGGACACTGCCGACACTTCTGACATACGCACGCGTGCGGGGACACCTCCCCTACAACGCCACACTCTCGGATAAGCCCGAGAGGTGTAAAAAAAAGTGTGGCGGACCGTCCAGTGAGGTCAGAGGTCAGAAAAGTGCAGTTTTCAGACAACGGTGGACACTGGACCGGCGCCGGCGGACACTGCCGACACTTCTGACATACGCACGTGTGCGGGGACACCTCCCCTACAACGCCACACTCTCGGATAAGCCCGAGAGATGTAAAAAAAAGTGTGGCGGACCGTCCAGTGAGGTCAGAGGTCAGAAAAGTGCAGTTTTCAGACAACGGTGGACACTGGACCGGCGCCGGCGGACACTGCCGACACTTCTGACATACGCACGCGTGCGGGGACACCTCCCCTACAACGCCACACTCTCGGATAAGCCCGAGAGATGTAAAAAAAAGTGTGGCGGACCGTCCAGTGAGGTCAGAGGTCAGAAAAGTGCAGTTTTCAGACAACGGTGGATACTGGACCGGCGCCGGCGGACACTGCCGACACTTCTGACATACGCACGCGTGCGGGGACACCTCCCCTACAACGCCAGACTCTCGGATAAGCCCGAGAGGTGTAAAGAAAAGTGTGGCGGACCGTCCAGTGAGGTCAGAGGTCAGAAAAGTGCAGTTTTCAGACAACGGTGGACACTGGACCGGCGCCGGCGGACACTGCCGACACTTCTGACATACGCACGCGTGTGGGGACACCTCCCCTACAACGCCACACTCTCGGATAAGCCCGAGAGGTGTAAAGAAAAGTGTGGCGGACCGTCCAGTGAGGTCAGAGGTCAGAAAAGTGCAGTTTTCAGACAACGGTGGACACTGGACCGGCGCCGGCGGACACTGCCGACACTTCTGACATACGCACGCGTGCGGGGACACCTCCCCTACAACGCCACACTCTCGGATAAGCCCGAGAGGTGTGAAGAAAAGTGTGGCGGACCGTCCAGTGAGGTCAGAAAAGTGCAGTTTTCAGACAACGGTGGACACTGGACCGGCGCCGGCGGACACTGCCGACACTTCTGACATACGCACGCGTGCGGGGACACCTCCCCTACAACGCCAGACTCTCGGATAAGCCCGAGAGATGTAAAAAAAAGTTTGGCGGACCGTCCAGTGAGGTCAGAGGTCAGAAAAGTGCAGTTTTCAGACAACGGTGGACACTGGACCGGCGCCGGCGGACACTGCCGACACTTCTGACATACGCACGCGTGCGGGGACACCTCCCCTACAACGCCACACTCTCGGATAAGCCCGAGAGGTGTGAAGAAAAGTGTGGCGGACCGTCCAGTGAGGTCAGAAAAGTGCAGTTTTCAGACAACGGTGGACACTGGACCGGCGCCGGCGGACACTGCCGACACTTCTGACATACGCACGCGTGCGGGGACACCTCCCCTACAACGCCACACTCTCGGATAAGCCCGAGAGATGTAAAAAAAAGTGTGGCGGACCGTCCAGTGAGGTCAGAGGTCAGAAAAGTGCAGTTTTCAGACAACGGTGGACACTGGACCGGCGCCGGCGGACACTGCCGACACTTCTGACATACGCACGCGTGCGGGGACACCTCCCCTACAACGCCAGACTCTCGGATAAGCCCGAGAGATGTAAAAAAAAGTGTGGCGGACCGTCCAGTGAGGTCAGAGGTCAGAAAAGTGCAGTTTTCAGACAACGGTGGACACTGGACCGGCGCCGGCGGACACTGCCGACACTTCTGACATACGCACGCGTGCGGGGACACCTCCCCTACAACGCCACACTCTCGGATAAGCCCGAGAGGTGTAAAGAAAAGTGTGGCGGACCGTCCAGTGAGGTCAGAGGTCAGAAAAGTGCAGTTTTCAGACAACGGTGGACACTGGACCGGCGCCGGCGGACACTGCCGACACTTCTGACATACGCACGCGTGCGGGGACACCTCCCCTACAACGCCAGACTCTCGGATAAGCCCGAGAGGTGTAAAGAAAAGTGTGGCGGACCGTCCAGTGAGGTCAGAGGTCAGAAAAGTGCAGTTTTCAGACAACGGTGGACACTGGACCGGCGCCGGCGGACACTGCCGACACTTCTGACATACGCACGCGTGTGGGGACACCTCCCCTACAACGCCACACTCTCGGATAAGCCCGAGAGGTGTAAAGAAAAGTGTGGCGGACCGTCCAGTGAGGTCAGAGGTCAGAAAAGTGCAGTTTTCAGACAACGGTGGACACTGGACCGGCGCCGGCGGACACTGCCGACACTTCTGACATACGCACGCGTGCGGGGACACCTCCCCTACAACGCCACACTCTCGGATAAGCCCGAGAGATGTAAAAAAAAGTGTGGCGGACCGTCCAGTGAGGTCAGAGGTCAGAAAAGTGCAGTTTTCAGACAACGGTGGACACTGGACCGGCGCCGGCGGACACTGCCGACACTTCTGACATACGCACGCGTGCGGGGACACCTCCCCTACAACGCCACACTCTCGGATAAGCCCGAGAGATGTAAAGAAAAGTGTGGCTGACCGTCCAGTGAGGTCAGAGGTCAGAAAAGTGCAGTTTTCAGACAACGGTGGACACTGGACCGGCGCCGGCGGACACTGCCGACACTTCTGACATACGCACGCGTGCGGGGACACCTCCCCTACAACGCCACACTCTCGGATAAGCCCGAGAGGTGTGAAGAAAAGTGTGGCGGACCGTCCAGTGAGGTCAGAAAAGTGCAGTTTTCAGACAACGGTGGACACTGGACCGGCGCCGGCGGACACTGCCGACACTTCTGACATACGCACGCGTGCGGGGACACCTCCCCTACAACGCCAGACTCTCGGATAAGCCCGAGAGATGTAAAAAAAAGTTTGGCGGACCGTCCAGTGAGGTCAGAGGTCAGAAAAGTGCAGTTTTCAGACAACGGTGGACACTGGACCGGCGCCGGCGGACACTGCCGACACTTCTGACATACGCACGCGTGCGGGGACACCTCCCCTACAACGCCACACTCTCGGATAAGCCCGAGAGATGTAAAAAAAAGTGTGGCGGACCGTCCAGTGAGGTCAGAGGTCAGAAAAGTGCAGTTTTCAGACAACGGTGGATACTGGACCGGCGCCGGCGGACACTGCCGACACTTCTGACATACGCACGCGTGCGGGGACACCTCCCCTACAACGCCAGACTCTCGGATAAGCCCGAGAGGTGTAAAGAAAAGTGTGGCGGACCGTCCAGTGAGGTCAGAGGTCAGAAAAGTGCAGTTTTCAGACAACGGTGGACACTGGACCGGCGCCGGCGGACACTGCCGACACTTCTGACATACGCACGCGTGCGGGGACACCTCCCCTACAACGCCACACTCTCGGATAAGCCCGAGAGATGTAAAAAAAAGTGTGGCGGACCGTCCAGTGAGGTCAGAGGTCAGAAAAGTGCAGTTTTCAGACAACGGTGGATACTGGACCGGCGCCGGCGGACACTGCCGACACTTCTGACATACGCACGCGTGCGGGGACACCTCCCCTACAACGCCAGACTCTCGGATAAGCCCGAGAGGTGTAAAGAAAAGTGTGGCGGACCGTCCAGTGAGGTCAGAGGTCAGAAAAGTGCAGTTTTCAGACAACGGTGGACACTGGACCGGCGCCGGCGGACACTGCCGACACTTCTGACATACGCACGCGTGTGGGGACACCTCCCCTACAACGCCACACTCTCGGATAAGCCCGAGAGGTGTAAAGAAAAGTGTGGCGGACCGTCCAGTGAGGTCAGAGGTCAGAAAAGTGCAGTTTTCAGACAACGGTGGACACTGGACCGGCGCCGGCGGACACTGCCGACACTTCTGACATACGCACGTGTGCGGGGACACCTCCCCTACAACGCCACACTCTCGGATAAGCCCGAGAGATGTAAAAAAAAGTGTGGCGGACCGTCCAGTGAGGTCAGAGGTCAGAAAAGTGCAGTTTTCAGACAACGGTGGACACTGGACCGGCGCCGGCGGACACTGCCGACACTTCTGACATACGCACGCGTGCGGGGACACCTCCCCTACAACGCCACACTCTCGGATAAGCCCGAGAGATGTAAAAAAAAGTGTGGCGGACCGTCCAGTGAGGTCAGAGGTCAGAAAAGTGCAGTTTTCAGACAACGGTGGATACTGGACCGGCGCCGGCGGACACTGCCGACACTTCTGACATACGCACGCGTGCGGGGACACCTCCCCTACAACGCCAGACTCTCGGATAAGCCCGAGAGGTGTAAAGAAAAGTGTGGCGGACCGTCCAGTGAGGTCAGAGGTCAGAAAAGTGCAGTTTTCAGACAACGGTGGACACTGGACCGGCGCCGGCGGACACTGCCGACACTTCTGACATACGCACGCGTGCGGGGACACCTCCCCTACAACGCCACACTCTCGGATAAGCCCGAGAGATGTAAAGAAAAGTGTGGCGGACCGTCCAGTGAGGTCAGAGGTCAGAAAAGTGCAGTTTTCAGACAACGGTGGACACTGGACCGGCGCCGGCGGACACTGCCGACACTTCTGACATACGCACGCGTGCGGGGACACCTCCCCTACAACGCCACACTCTCGGATAAGCCCGAGAGGTGTAAAAAAAAGTGTGGCGGACCGTCCAGTGAGGTCAGAGGTCAGAAAAGTGCCGTTTTCAGACAACAGTGGACACTGGACAGGCACCGGCGGACACTGCCGACACTTCTGACATACGCACGCGTGCGGGGACACCTCCCCTACAACGCCACACTCTCGGATAAGCCCGAGAGATGTAAAAAAAAGTGTGGCGGACCGTCCAGTGAGGTCAGAGGTCAGAAAAGTGCAGTTTTCAGACAACGGTGGACACTGGACCGGCGCCGGCGGACACTGCCGACACTTCTGACATACGCACGCGTGCGGGGACACCTCCCCTACAACGCCACACTCTCGGATAAGCCCGAGAGATGTAAAGAAAAGTGTGGCGGACCGTCCAGTGAGGTCAGAGGTCAGAAAAGTGCAGTTTTCAGACAACGGTGGACACTGGACCGGCGCCGGCGGACACTGCCGACACTTCTGACATACGCACGCGTGCGGGGACACCTCCCCTACAACGCCAGACTCTCGGATAAGCCCGAGAGATGTAAAAAAAAGTGTGGCGGACCGTCCAGTGAGGTCAGAGGTCAGAAAAGTGCAGTTTTCAGACAACGGTGGACACTGGACCGGCGCCGGCGGACACTGCCGACACTTCTGACATACGCACGCGTGCGGGGACACCTCCCCTACAACGCCACACTCTCGGATAAGCCCGAGAGGTGTAAAAAAAAGTGTGGCGGACCGTCCAGTGAGGTCAGAGGTCAGAAAAGTGCCGTTTTCAGACAACACTGGACAGGCACCGGTGGACACTGCCGACACTTCTGACATACGCACGCGTGCGGGGACACCTCCCCTACAACGCCACACTCTCGGATAAGCCCGAGAGGTGTAAAGAAAAGTGTGGCGGACCGTCCAGTGAGGTCAGAGGTCAGAAAAGTGCAGTTTTCAGACAACGGTGGACACTGGACCGGCGCCGGCGGACACTGCCGACACTTCTGACATACGCACGCGTGCGGGGACACCTCCCCTACAACGCCACACTCTCGGAAAAGCCCGAGAGGTGTAAAGAAAAGTGTGGCGGACCGTCCAGTGAGGTCAGAGGTCAGAAAAGTGCAGTTTTCAGACAACGGTGGACACTGGACCGGCGCCGGCGGACACTGCCGACACTTCTGACATACGCACGCGTGCGGGGACACCTCCCCTACAACGCCAGACTCTCGGATAAGCCCGAGAGATGTAAAAAAAAGTGTGGCGGACCGTCCAGTGAGGTCAAAGGTCAGAAAAGTGCAGTTTTCAGACAACGGTGGATACTGGACCGGCGCCGGCGGACACTGCCGACACTTCTGACATACGCACGCGTGCGGGGACACCTCCCCTACAACGCCACACTCTCGGATAAGCCCGAGAGGTGTAAAAAAAAGTGTGGCGGACCGTCCAGTGAGGTCAGAGGTAAAAAAAGTGGCGTTTTCAGACAACAGTGGACACTGGACAGGCACCGGTGGACACTGCCGACACTTCTGACATACGCACGCGTGCGGGGACACCTCCCCTACAACACCACACTCTCGGATAAGCCCGAGAGGTGTAAAAAAAAGTGTGGCGGACCGTCCAGTGAGGTCAGAGGTCAGAAAAGTGCAGTTTTCAGACAACGGTGGACACTGGACCGGCGCCGGCGGACACTGCCGACACTTCTGATATACGCACGCGTGCGGGGACACCTCCCCTACAACGCCACACTCTCGGATAAGCCCGAGAGATGTAAAAAAAAGTGTGGCGGACCGTCCAGTGAGGTCAGAGGTCAGAAAAGTGCAGTTTTCAGACAACGGTGGACACTGGACCGGCGCCGGCGGACACTGCCGACACTTCTGACATACGCACGCGTGCGGGGACACCTCCCCTACAACGCCACACTCTCGGATAAGCCCGAGAGGTGTAAAGAAAAGTGTGGCGGACCGTCCAGTGAGGTCAGAGGTCAGAAAAGTGCCGTTTTCAGACAACAGTGGACACTGGACAGGCACCGGCGGACACTGCCGACACTTCTGACATACGCACGCGTGCGGGGACACCTCCCCTACAACGCCAGACTCTCGGATAAGCCCGAGAGGTGTAAAGAAAAGTGTGGCGGACCGTCCAGTGAGGTCAGAGGTCAGAAAAGTGCAGTTTTCAGACAACGGTGGACACTGGACCGGCGCCGGCGGACACTGCCGACACTTCTGACATACGCACGCGTGCGGGGACACCTCCCCTACAACGCCAGACTCTCGGATAAGCCCGAGAGGTGTAAAGAAAAGTGTGGCGGACCGTCCAGTGAGGTCAGAGGTCAGAAAAGTGCAGTTTTCAGACAACGGTGGACACTGGACCGGCGCCGGTGGACACTGCCGACACTTCTGACATACGCACGCGTGCGGGGACACCTCCCCTACAACGCCACACTCTCGGATAAGCCCGAGCGATGTAAAAAAAAGTGTGGCGGACCGTCCAGTGAGGTCAGAGGTCAGAAAAGTGCAGTTTTCAGACAACGGTGGACAATGGACCGGCGCCGGCGGACACTGCCGACACTTCTGACATACGCACGCGTGCGGGGACACCTCCCCTACAACGCCAGACTCTCGGATAAGCCCGAGAGATGTAAAAAAAAGTGTGGCGGACCGTCCAGTGAGGTCAGAAAAGTGCAGTTTTCAGACAACGGTGGACACTGGACCGGCGCCGGCGGACACTGCCGACACTTCTGACATACGCACGCGTGCGGGGACACCTCCCCTACAACGCCAGACTCTCGGATAAGCCCGAGAGATGTAAAAAAAAGTTTGGCGGACCGTCCAGTGAGGTCAGAGGTCAGAAAAGTGCAGTTTTCAGACAACGGTGGACACTGGACCGGCGCCGGCGGACACTGCCGACACTTCTGACATACGCACGCGTGCGGGGACACCTCCCCTACAACGCCAGACTCTCGGATAAGCCCGAGAGGTGTAAAGAAAAGTGTGGCGGACCGTCCAGTGAGGTCAGAGGTCAGAAAAGTGCAGTTTTCAGACAACGGTGGACACTGGACCGGCGCCGGCGGACACTGCCGACACTTTTGACATACGCACGCGTGCGGGGACACCTCCCCTACAACGCCACACTCTCGGATAAGCCCGAGAGGTGTAAAGAAAAGTGTGGCGGACCGTCCAGTGAGGTCAGAGGTCAGAAAAGTGCAGTTTTCAGACAACGGTGGACACTGGACCGGCGCCGGCGGACACTGCCGACACTTCTGACATACGCACGCGTGCGGGGACACCTCCCCTACAACGCCACACTCTCGGATAAGCCCGAGAGATGTAAAAAAAAGTGTGGCGGACCGTCCAGTGAGGTCAGAGGTCAGAAAAGTGCAGTTTTCAGACAACGGTGGACACTGGACCGGCGCCGGCGGACACTGCCGACACTTCTGACATACGCACGCGTGCGGGGACACCTCCCCTACAACGCCAGACTCTCGGATAAGCCCGAGAGGTGTAAAGAAAAGTGTGGCGGACCGTCCAGTGAGGTCAGAGGTCAGAAAAGTGCAGTTTTCAGACAACGGTGGACACTGGACCGGCGCCGGCGGACACTGCCGACACTTCTGACATACGCACGCGTGCGGGGACACCTCCCCTACAACGCCAGACTCTCGGATAAGCCCGAGAGGTGTAAAGAAAAGTGTGGCGGACCGTCCAGTGAGGTCAGAGGTCAGAAAAGTGCAGTTTTCAGACAACGGTGGACACTGGACCGGCGCCGGCGGACACTGCCGACACTTCTGACATACGCACGCGTGCGGGGACACCTCCCCTACAACGCCACACTCTCGGATAAGCCCGAGAGGTGTGAAGAAAAGTGTGGCGGACCGTCCAGTGAGGTCAGAAAAGTGCAGTTTTCAGACAACGGTGGACACTGGACCGGCGCCGGCGGACACTGCCGACACTTCTGACATACGCACGCGTGCGGGGACACCTCCCCTACAACGCCAGACTCTCGGATAAGCCCGAGAGATGTAAAAAAAAGTTTGGCGGACCGTCCAGTGAGGTCAGAGGTCAGAAAAGTGCAGTTTTCAGACAACGGTGGACACTGGACCGGCGCCGGCGGACACTGCCGACACTTCTGACATACGCACGCGTGCGGGGACACCTCCCCTACAACGCCAGACTCTCGGATAAGCCCGAGAGGTGTAAAGAAAAGTGTGGCGGACCGTCCAGTGAGGTCAGAGGTCAGAAAAGTGCAGTTTTCAGACAACGGTGGACACTGGACCGGCGCCGGCGGACACTGCCGACACTTTTGACATACGCACGCGTGCGGGGACACCTCCCCTACAACGCCACACTCTCGGATAAGCCCGAGAGGTGTAAAGAAAAGTGTGGCGGACCGTCCAGTGAGGTCAGAGGTCAGAAAAGTGCAGTTTTCAGACAACGGTGGACACTGGACCGGCGCCGGCGGACACTGCCGACACTTCTGACATACGCACGCGTGCGGGGACACCTCCCCTACAACGCCACACTCTCGGATAAGCCCGAGAGATGTAAAAAAAAGTGTGGCGGACCGTCCAGTGAGGTCAGAGGTCAGAAAAGTGCAGTTTTCAGACAACGGTGGACACTGGACCGGCGCCGGCGGACACTGCCGACACTTCTGACATACGCACGCGTGCGGGGACACCTCCCCTACAACGCCAGACTCTCGGATAAGCCCGAGAGGTGTAAAGAAAAGTGTGGCGGACCGTCCAGTGAGGTCAGAGGTCAGAAAAGTGCAGTTTTCAGACAACGGTGGACACTGGACCGGCGCCGGCGGACACTGCCGACACTTCTGACATACGCACGCGTGCGGGGACACCTCCCCTACAACGCCAAACTCTCGGATAAGCCCGAGAGATGTAAAAAAAAGTGTGGCGGACCGTCCAGTGAGGTCAGAGGTCAGAAAAGTGCAGTTTTCAGACAACGGTGGACACTGGACCGGCGCCGGCGGACACTGCCGACACTTCTGACATACGCACGCGTGCGGGGACACCTCCCCTACAACGCCACACTCTCGGATAAGCCCGAGAGATGTAAAAAAAAGTGTGGCGGACCGTCCAGTGAGGTCAGAGGTCAGAAAAGAGCAGTTTTCAGACAACGGTGGACACTGGACCGGCGCCGGCGGACACTGCCGACACTTCTGACATACGCACGCGTGTGGGGACACCTCCCCTACAACGCCACACTCTCGGATAAGCCCGAGAGGTGTAAAGAAAAGTGTGGCGGACCGTCCAGTGAGGTCAGAGGTCAGAAAAGTGCAGTTTTCAGACAACGGTGGACACTGGACCGGCGCCGGCGGACACTGCCGACACTTCTGACATACGCACGCGTGCGGGGACACCTCCCCTACAACGCCACACTCTCGGATAAGCCCGAGAGATGTAAAAAAAAGTGTGGCGGACCGTCCAGTGAGGTCAGAGGTCAGAAAAGTGCAGTTTTCAGACAACGGTGGACACTGGACCGGCGCCGGCGGACACTGCCGACACTTCTGACATACGCACGCGTGCGGGGACACCTCCCCTACAACGCCAGACTCTCGGATAAGCCCGAGAGGTGTAAAGAAAAGTGTGGCGGACCGTCCAGTGAGGTCAGAGGTCAGAAAAGTGCAGTTTTCAGACAACGGTGGACACTGGACCGGCGCCGGCGGACACTGCCGACACTTCTGACATACGCACGCGTGCGGGGACACCTCCCCTACAACGCCACACTCTCGGATAAGCCCGAGAGATGTAAAAAAAAGTGTGGCGGACCGTCCAGTGAGGTCAGAGGTCAGAAAAGTGCAGTTTTCAGACAACGGTGGACACTGGACCGGCGCCGGCGGACACTGCCGACACTTCTGACATACGCACGCGTGCGGGGACACCTCCCCTACAACGCCACACTCTCGGATAAGCCCGAGAGATGTAAAAAAAAGTGTGGCGGACCGTCCAGTGAGGTCAGAGGTCAGAAAAGAGCAGTTTTCAGACAACGGTGGACACTGGACCGGCGCCGGCGGACACTGCCGACACTTCTGACATACGCACGCGTGTGGGGACACCTCCCCTACAACGCCACACTCTCGGATAAGCCCGAGAGGTGTAAAGAAAAGTGTGGCGGACCGTCCAGTGAGGTCAGAGGTCAGAAAAGTGCAGTTTTCAGACAACGGTGGACACTGGACCGGCGCCGGCGGACACTGCCGACACTTCTGACATACACACGCGTGCGGGGACACCTCCCCTACAACGCCAGACTCTCGGATAAGCCCGAGAGGTGTAAAGAAAAGTGTGGCGGACCGTCCAGTGAGGTCAGAGGTCAGAAAAGTGCAGTTTTCAGACAACGGTGGACACTGGACCGGCGCCGGCGGACACTGCCGACACTTCTGACATACGCACGCGTGCGGGGACACCTCCCCTACAACGCCACACTCTCGGATAAGCCCGAGAGGTGTGAAGAAAAGTGTGGCGGACCGTCCAGTGAGGTCAGAAAAGTGCAGTTTTCAGACAACGGTGGACACTGGACCGGCGCCGGCGGACACTGCCGACACTTCTGACATACGCACGCGTGCGGGGACACCTCCCCTACAACGCCAGACTCTCGGATAAGCCCGAGAGATGTAAAAAAAAGTTTGGCGGACTGTCCAGTGAGGTCAGAGGTCAGAAAAGTGCAGTTTTCAGACAACGGTGGACACTGGACCGGCGCCGGCGGACACTGCCGACACTTCTGACATACGCACGCGTGCGGGGACACCTCCCCTACAACGCCAGACTCTCGGATAAGCCCGAGAGGTGTAAAGAAAAGTGTGGCGGACCGTCCAGTGAGGTCAGAGGTCAGAAAAGTGCAGTTTTCAGACAACGGTGGACACTGGACCGGCGCCGGCGGACACTGCCGACACTTTTGACATACGCACGCGTGCGGGGACACCTCCCCTACAACGCCACACTCTCGGATAAGCCCGAGAGGTGTAAAGAAAAGTGTGGCGGACCGTCCAGTGAGGTCAGAGGTCAGAAAAGTGCAGTTTTCAGACAACGGTGGACACTGGACCGGCGCCGGCGGACACTGCCGACACTTCTGACATACGCACGCGTGCGGGGACACCTCCCCTACAACGCCACACTCTCGGATAAGCCCGAGAGATGTAAAAAAAAGTGTGGCGGACCGTCCAGTGAGGTCAGAGGTCAGAAAAGTGCAGTTTTCAGACAACGGTGGACACTGGACCTGCGCCGGCGGACACTGCCGACACTTCTGACATACGCACGCGTGCGGGGACACCTCCCCTACAACGCCACACTCTCGGATAAGCCCGAGAGGTGTAAAGAAAAGTGTGGCGGACCGTCCAGTGAGGTCAGAGGTCAGAAAAGTGCAGTTTTCAGACAACGGTGGACACTGGACCGGCGCCGGCGGACACTGCCGACACTTCTGACATACGCACGTGTGCGGGGGACACCTCCCTACAACGCCACACTCTCGGATAAGCCCGAGAGATGTAAAAAAAAGTGTGGCGGACCGTCCAGTGAGGTCAGAGGTCAGAAAAGTGCAGTTTTCAGACAACGGTGGACACTGGACCGACGCCGGCGGACACTGCCGACACTTCTGACATACGCACGCGTGCGGGGACACCTCCCCTACAACGCCACACTCTCGGATAAGCCCGAGAGGTGTAAAGAAAAGTGTGGCGGACCGTCCAGTGAGGTCAGAGGTCAGAAAAGTGCAGTTTTCAGACAACGGTGGACACTGGACCGGCGCCGGCGGACACTGCCGACACTTCTGACATACGCACGCGTGCGGGGACACCTCCCCTACAACGCCACACTCTCGGATAAGCCCGAGAGGTGTAAAGAAAAGTGTGGCGGACCGTCCAGTGAGGTCAGAGGTCAGAAAAGTGCAGTTTTCAGACAACGGTGGACACTGGACCGGCGCCGGCGGACACTGCCGACACTTCTGACATACGCACGCGTGCGGGGACACCTCCCCTACAACGCCACACTCTCGGATAAGCCGAGAGGTAGTAAAGAAAAGTGTGGCGGACCGTCCAGTGAGGTCAGAGGTCAGAAAGTGCAGTTTTCAGACAACGGTGGACACTGGACCGGCGCCGGCGGACACTGCCGACACTTCTGACATACGCACGCGTGCGGGGACACCTCCCCTACAACGCCAGACTCTCGGATAAGCCCGAGAGGTGTAAAGAAAAGTGTGGCGGACCGTCCAGTGAGGTCAGAGGTCAGAAAAGTGCAGTTTTCAGACAACGGTGGACACTGGACCGGCGCCGGCGGACACTGCCGACACTTTTGACAAACGCACGCGTGCGGGGACACCTCCCCTACAACGCCACACTCTCGGATAAGCCCGAGAGATGTAAAAAAAAGTGTGGCGGACCGTCCAGTGAGGTCAGAGGTCAGAAAAGTGCAGTTTTCAGACAACGGTGGACACTGGACCGGCGCCGGCGGACACTGCCGACACTTCTGACATACGCACGTGTGCGGGGACACCTCCCCTACAACGCCACACTCTCGGATAAGCCCGAGAGATGTAAAAAAAAGTGTGGCGGACCGTCCAGTGAGGTCAGAGGTCAGAAAAGTGCAGTTTTCAGACAACGGTGGACACTGGACCGACGCCGGCGGACACTGCCGACACTTCTGACATACGCACGCGTGCGGGGACACCTCCCCTACAACGCCACACTCTCGGATAAGCCCGAGAGATGTAAAAAAAAGTGTGGCGGACCGTCCAGTGAGGTCAGAGGTCAGAAAAGTGCAGTTTTCAGACAACGGTGGACACTGGACCGGCGCCGGCGGACACTGCCGACACTTTTGACAAACGCACGCGTGCGGGGACACCTCCCCTACAACGCCACACTCTCGGATAAGCCCGAGAGATGTAAAAAAAAGTGTGGCGGACCGTCCAGTGAGGTCAGAGGTCAGAAAAGTGCAGTTTTCAGACAACGGTGGACACTGGACCGGCGCCGGCGGACACTGCCGACACTTCTGACATACGCACGTGTGCGGGGACACCTCCCCTACAACGCCACACTCTCGGATAAGCCCGAGAGATGTAAAAAAAAGTGTGGCGGACCGTCCAGTGAGGTCAGAGGTCAGAAAAGTGCAGTTTTCAGACAACGGTGGACACTGGACCGACGCCGGCGGACACTGCCGACACTTCTGACATACGCACGCGTGCGGGGACACCTCCCCTACAACGCCACACTCTCGGATAAGCCCGAGAGGTGTAAAGAAAAGTGTGGCGGACCGTCCAGTGAGGTCAGAGGTCAGAAAAGTGCAGTTTTCAGACAACGGTGGACACTGGACCGGCGCCGGCGGACACTGCCGACACTTCTGACATACGCACGCGTGCGGGGACACCTCCCCTACAACGCCACACTCTCGGATAAGCCCGAGAGGTGTAAAGAAAAGTGTGGCGGACCGTCCAGTGAGGTCAGAGGTCAGAAAAGTGCAGTTTTCAGACAACGGTGGACACTGGACCGGCGCCGGCGGACACTGCCGACACTTCTGACATACGCACGCGTGCGGGGACACCTCCCCTACAACGCCACACTCTCGGATAAGCCCGAGAGGTGTAAAGAAAAGTGTGGCGGACCGTCCAGTGAGGTCAGAGGTCAGAAAAGTGCAGTTTTCAGACAACGGTGGACACTGGACCGGCGCCGGCGGACACTGCCGACACTTCTGACATACGCACGCGTGCGGGGACACCTCCCCTACAACGCCAGACTCTCGGATAAGCCCGAGAGGTGTAAAGAAAAGTGTGGCGGACCGTCCAGTGAGGTCAGAGGTCAGAAAAGTGCAGTTTTCAGACAACGGTGGACACTGGACCGGCGCCGGCGGACACTGCCGACACTTTTGACAAACGCACGCGTGCGGGGACACCTCCCCTACAACGCCACACTCTCGGATAAGCCCGAGAGATGTAAAAAAAAGTGTGGCGGACCGTCCAGTGAGGTCAGAGGTCAGAAAAGTGCAGTTTTCAGACAACGGTGGACACTGGACCGGCGCCGGCGGACACTGCCGACACTTCTGACATACGCACGTGTGCGGGGACACCTCCCCTACAACGCCACACTCTCGGATAAGCCCGAGAGATGTAAAAAAAAGTGTGGCGGACCGTCCAGTGAGGTCAGAGGTCAGAAAAGTGCAGTTTTCAGACAACGGTGGACACTGGACCGACGCCGGCGGACACTGCCGACACTTCTGACATACGCACGCGTGCGGGGACACCTCCCCTACAACGCCACACTCTCGGATAAGCCCGAGAGATGTAAAAAAAAGTGTGGCGGACCGTCCAGTGAGGTCAGAGGTCAGAAAAGTGCAGTTTTCAGACAACGGTGGACACTGGACCGGCGCCGGCGGACACTGCCGACACTTTTGACAAACGCACGCGTGCGGGGACACCTCCCCTACAACGCCACACTCTCGGATAAGCCCGAGAGATGTAAAAAAAAGTGTGGCGGACCGTCCAGTGAGGTCAGAGGTCAGAAAAGTGCAGTTTTCAGACAACGGTGGACACTGGACCGGCGCCGGCGGACACTGCCGACACTTCTGACATACGCACGTGTGCGGGGACACCTCCCCTACAACGCCACACTCTCGGATAAGCCCGAGAGATGTAAAAAAAAGTGTGGCGGACCGTCCAGTGAGGTCAGAGGTCAGAAAAGTGCAGTTTTCAGACAACGGTGGACACTGGACCGACGCCGGCGGACACTGCCGACACTTCTGACATACGCACGCGTGCGGGGACACCTCCCCTACAACGCCAAACTCTCGGATAAGCCCGAGAGGTGTAAAGAAAAGTGTGGCGGACCGTCCAGTGAGGTCAGAGGTCAGAAAAGTGCAGTTTTCAGACAACGGTGGACACTGGACCGGCGCCGGCGGACACTGCCGACACTTCTGACATACGCACGCGTGCGGGGACACCTCCCCTACAACGCCACACTCTCGGATAAGCCCGAGAGGTGTAAAGAAAAGTGTGGCGGACCGTCCAGTGAGGTCAGAGGTCAGAAAAGTGCAGTTTTCAGACAACGGTGGACACTGGACCGGCGCCGGCGGACACTGCCGACACTTCTGACATACGCACGCGTGCGGGGACACCTCCCCTACAACGCCACACTCTCGGATAAGCCCGAGAGGTGTAAAGAAAAGTGTGGCGGACCGTCCAGTGAGGTCAGAGGTCAGAAAAGTGCAGTTTTCAGACAACGGTGGACACTGGACCGGCGCCGGCGGACACTGCCGACACTTCTGACATACGCACGCGTGCGGGGACACCTCCCCTACAACGCCAGACTCTCGGATAAGCCCGAGAGGTGTAAAGAAAAGTGTGGCGGACCGTCCAGTGAGGTCAGAGGTCAGAAAAGTGCAGTTTTCAGACAACGGTGGACACTGGACCGGCGCCGGCGGACACTGCCGACACTTTTGACAAACGCACGCGTGCGGGGACACCTCCCCTACAACGCCACACTCTCGGATAAGCCCGAGAGATGTAAAAAAAAGTGTGGCGGACCGTCCAGTGAGGTCAGAGGTCAGAAAAGTGCAGTTTTCAGACAACGGTGGACACTGGACCGGCGCCGGCGGACACTGCCGACACTTCTGACATACGCACGTGTGCGGGGACACCTCCCCTACAACGCCACACTCTCGGATAAGCCCGAGAGATGTAAAAAAAAGTGTGGCGGACCGTCCAGTGAGGTCAGAGGTCAGAAAAGTGCAGTTTTCAGACAACGGTGGACACTGGACCGACGCCGGCGGACACTGCCGACACTTCTGACATACGCACGCGTGCGGGGACACCTCCCCTACAACGCCACACTCTCGGATAAGCCCGAGAGATGTAAAAAAAAGTGTGGCGGACCGTCCAGTGAGGTCAGAGGTCAGAAAAGTGCAGTTTTCAGACAACGGTGGACACTGGACCGGCGCCGGCGGACACTGCCGACACTTTTGACAAACGCACGCGTGCGGGGACACCTCCCCTACAACGCCACACTCTCGGATAAGCCCGAGAGATGTAAAAAAAAGTGTGGCGGACCGTCCAGTGAGGTCAGAGGTCAGAAAAGTGCAGTTTTCAGACAACGGTGGACACTGGACCGGCGCCGGCGGACACTGCCGACACTTCTGACATACGCACGTGTGCGGGGACACCTCCCCTACAACGCCACACTCTCGGATAAGCCCGAGAGATGTAAAAAAAAGTGTGGCGGACCGTCCAGTGAGGTCAGAGGTCAGAAAAGTGCAGTTTTCAGACAACGGTGGACACTGGACCGACGCCGGCGGACACTGCCGACACTTCTGACATACGCACGCGTGCGGGGACACCTCCCCTACAACGCCACACTCTCGGATAAGCCCGAGAGGTGTAAAGAAAAGTGTGGCGGACCGTCCAGTGAGGTCAGAGGTCAGAAAAGTGCAGTTTTCAGACAACGGTGGACACTGGACCGGCGCCGGCGGACACTGCCGACACTTCTGACATACGCACGCGTGCGGGGACACCTCCCCTACAACGCCACACTCTCGGATAAGCCCGAGAGGTGTAAAGAAAAGTGTGGCGGACCGTCCAGTGAGGTCAGAGGTCAGAAAAGTGCAGTTTTCAGACAACGGTGGACACTGGACCGGCGCCGGCGGACACTGCCGACACTTCTGACATACGCACGCGTGCGGGGACACCTCCCCTACAACGCCACACTCTCGGATAAGCCCGAGAGGTGTAAAGAAAAGTGTGGCGGACCGTCCAGTGAGGTCAGAGGTCAGAAAAGTGCAGTTTTCAGACAACGGTGGACACTGGACCGGCGCCGGCGGACACTGCCGACACTTCTGACATACGCACGCGTGCGGGGACACCTCCCCTACAACGCCACACTCTCGGATAAGCCCGAGAGATGTAAAAAAAAGTGTGGCGGACCGTCCAGTGAGGTCAGAGGTCAGAAAAGTGCAGTTTTCAGACAACAGTGGACACTGGACCGGCGCCGGCGGACACTGCCGACACTTCTGACATACGCACGCGTGCGGGGACACCTCCCCTACAACGCCACACTCTCGGATAAGCCCGAGAGGTGTAAAGAAAAGTGTGGCGGACCGTCCAGTGAGGTCAGAGGTCAGAAAAGTGCAGTTTTCAGACAACGGTGGACACTGGACCGGCGCCGGCGGACACTGCCGACACTTCTGACATACGCACGCGTGCGGGGACACCTCCCCTACAACGCCACACTCTCGGATAAGCCCGAGAGGTGTAAAGAAAAGTGTGGCGGACCGTCCAGTGAGGTCAGAGGTCAGAAAAGTGCAGTTTTCAGACAACGGTGGACACTGGACCGGCGCCGGCGGACACTGCCGACACTTCTGACATACGCACGCGTGCGGGGACACCTCCCCTACAACGCCAGACTCTCGGATAAGCCCGAGAGGTGTAAAGAAAAGTGTGGCGGACCGTCCAGTGAGGTCAGAGGTCAGAAAAGTGCAGTTTTCAGACAACGGTGGACACTGGACCGGCGCCGGCGGACACTGCCGACACTTTTGACAAACGCACGCGTGCGGGGACACCTCCCCTACAACGCCACACTCTCGGATAAGCCCGAGAGATGTAAAAAAAAGTGTGGCGGACCGTCCAGTGAGGTCAGAGGTCAGAAAAGTGCAGTTTTCAGACAACGGTGGACACTGGACCGGCGCCGGCGGACACTGCCGACACTTCTGACATACGCACGTGTGCGGGGACACCTCCCCTACAACGCCACACTCTCGGATAAGCCCGAGAGATGTAAAAAAAAGTGTGGCGGACCGTCCAGTGAGGTCAGAGGTCAGAAAAGTGCAGTTTTCAGACAACGGTGGACACTGGACCGACGCCGGCGGACACTGCCGACACTTCTGACATACGCACGCGTGCGGGGACACCTCCCCTACAACGCCAGACTCTCGGATAAGCCCGAGAGATGTAAAAAGAAGTTTGGCGGACCGTCCAGTGAGGTCAGAGGTCAGAAAAGTGCAGTTTTCAGACAACGGTGGACACTGGACCGGCGCCGGCGGACACTGCCGACACTTCTGACATACGCACGCGTGCGGGGACACCTCCCCTACAACGCCACACTCTCGGATAAGCCCGAGAGATGTAAAAAAAAGTGTGGCGGACCGTCCAGTGAGGTCAGAGGTCAGAAAAGTGCAGTTTTCAGACAACGGTGGACACTGGACCGACGCCGGCGGACACTGCCGACACTTCTGACAAACGCACGCGTGCGGGGACACCTCCCCTACAACGCCACACTCTCGGATAAGCCCGAGAGGTGTAAAAAAAAGTGTGGCGGACCGTCCAGTGAGGTCAGAGGTCAGAAAAGTGCAGTTTTCAGACAACGGTGGACACTGGACCGGCGCCGGCGGACACTGCCGACACTTCTGACATACGCACGCGTGCGGGGACACCTCCCCTACAACGCCACACTCTCGGATAAGCCCGAGAGGTGTAAAGAAAAGTGTGGCGGACCGTCCAGTGAGGTCAGAGGTCAGAAAAGTGCAGTTTTCAGACAACGGTGGACACTGGACCGGCGCCGGCGGACACTGCCGACACTTCTGACATACGCACGCGTGCGGGGACACCTCCCCTACAACGCCACACTCTCGGATAAGCCCGAGAGGTGTAAAGAAAAGTGTGGCGGACCGTCCAGTGAGGTCAGAGGTCAGAAAAGTGCAGTTTTCAGACAACGGTGGACACTGGACCGGCGCCGGCGGACACTGCCGACACTTCTGACATACGCACGCGTGCGGGGACACCTCCCCTACAACGCCAGACTCTCGGATAAGCCCGAGAGGTGTAAAGAAAAGTGTGGCGGACCGTCCAGTGAGGTCAGAGGTCAGAAAAGTGCAGTTTTCAGACAACGGTGGACACTGGACCGGCGCCGGCGGACACTGCCGACACTTTTGACAAACGCACGCGTGCGGGGACACCTCCCCTACAACGCCACACTCTCGGATAAGCCCGAGAGATGTAAAAAAAAGTGTGGCGGACCGTCCAGTGAGGTCAGAGGTCAGAAAAGTGCAGTTTTCAGACAACGGTGGACACTGGACCGGCGCCGGCGGACACTGCCGACACTTCTGACATACGCACGTGTGCGGGGACACCTCCCCTACAACGCCACACTCTCGGATAAGCCCGAGAGATGTAAAAAAAAGTGTGGCGGACCGTCCAGTGAGGTCAGAGGTCAGAAAAGTGCAGTTTTCAGACAACGGTGGACACTGGACCGACGCCGGCGGACACTGCCGACACTTCTGACATACGCACGCGTGCGGGGACACCTCCCCTACAACGCCACACTCTCGGATAAGCCCGAGAGATGTAAAAAAAAGTGTGGCGGACCGTCCAGTGAGGTCAGAGGTCAGAAAAGTGCAGTTTTCAGACAACGGTGGACACTGGACCGACGCCGGCGGACACTGCCGACACTTCTGACATACGCACGCGTGCGGGGACACCTCCCCTACAACGCCAGACTCTCGGATAAGCCCGAGAGATGTAAAAAGAAGTTTGGCGGACCGTCCAGTGAGGTCAGAGGTCAGAAAAGTGCAGTTTTCAGACAACGGTGGACACTGGACCGGCGCCGGCGGACACTGCCGACACTTCTGACATACGCACGCGTGCGGGGACACCTCCCCTACAACGCCACACTCTCGGATAAGCCCGAGAGATGTAAAAAAAAGTGTGGCGGACCGTCCAGTGAGGTCAGAGGTCAGAAAAGTGCAGTTTTCAGACAACGGTGGACACTGGACCGACGCCGGCGGACACTGCCGACACTTCTGACAAACGCACGCGTGCGGGGACACCTCCCCTACAACGCCACACTCTCGGATAAGCCCGAGAGGTGTAAAAAAAAGTGTGGCGGACCGTCCAGTGAGGTCAGAGGTCAGAAAAGTGCAGTTTTCAGACAACGGTGGACACTGGACCGGCGCCGGCGGACACTGCCGACACTTCTGACATACGCACGCGTGCGGGGACACCTCCCCTACAACGCCACACTCTCGGATAAGCCCGAGAGGTGTAAAGAAAAGTGTGGCGGACCGTCCAGTGAGGTCAGAGGTCAGAAAAGTGCAGTTTTCAGACAACGGTGGACACTGGACCGGCGCCGGCGGACACTGCCGACACTTCTGACATACGCACGCGTGCGGGGACACCTCCCCTACAACGCCACACTCTCGGATAAGCCCGAGAGGTGTAAAGAAAAGTGTGGCGGACCGTCCAGTGAGGTCAGAGGTCAGAAAAGTGCAGTTTTCAGACAACGGTGGACACTGGACCGGCGCCGGCGGACACTGCCGACACTTCTGACATACGCACGCGTGCGGGGACACCTCCCCTACAACGCCAGACTCTCGGATAAGCCCGAGAGGTGTAAAGAAAAGTGTGGCGGACCGTCCAGTGAGGTCAGAGGTCAGAAAAGTGCAGTTTTCAGACAACGGTGGACACTGGACCGGCGCCGGCGGACACTGCCGACACTTTTGACAAACGCACGCGTGCGGGGACACCTCCCCTACAACGCCACACTCTCGGATAAGCCCGAGAGATGTAAAAAAAAGTGTGGCGGACCGTCCAGTGAGGTCAGAGGTCAGAAAAGTGCAGTTTTCAGACAACGGTGGACACTGGACCGGCGCCGGCGGACACTGCCGACACTTCTGACATACGCACGTGTGCGGGGACACCTCCCCTACAACGCCACACTCTCGGATAAGCCCGAGAGATGTAAAAAAAAGTGTGGCGGACCGTCCAGTGAGGTCAGAGGTCAGAAAAGTGCAGTTTTCAGACAACGGTGGACACTGGACCGACGCCGGCGGACACTGCCGACACTTCTGACATACGCACGCGTGCGGGGACACCTCCCCTACAACGCCACACTCTCGGATAAGCCCGAGAGATGTAAAAAAAAGTGTGGCGGACCGTCCAGTGAGGTCAGAGGTCAGAAAAGTGCAGTTTTCAGACAACGGTGGACACTGGACCGGCGCCGGCGGACACTGCCGACACTTTTGACAAACGCACGCGTGCGGGGACACCTCCCCTACAACGCCACACTCTCGGATAAGCCCGAGAGATGTAAAAAAAAGTGTGGCGGACCGTCCAGTGAGGTCAGAGGTCAGAAAAGTGCAGTTTTCAGACAACGGTGGACACTGGACCGGCGCCGGCGGACACTGCCGACACTTCTGACATACGCACGTGTGCGGGGACACCTCCCCTACAACGCCACACTCTCGGATAAGCCCGAGAGATGTAAAAAAAAGTGTGGCGGACCGTCCAGTGAGGTCAGAGGTCAGAAAAGTGCAGTTTTCAGACAACGGTGGACACTGGACCGACGCCGGCGGACACTGCCGACACTTCTGACATACGCACGCGTGCGGGGACACCTCCCCTACAACGCCACACTCTCGGATAAGCCCGAGAGGTGTAAAGAAAAGTGTGGCGGACCGTCCAGTGAGGTCAGAGGTCAGAAAAGTGCAGTTTTCAGACAACGGTGGACACTGGACCGGCGCCGGCGGACACTGCCGACACTTCTGACATACGCACGCGTGCGGGGACACCTCCCCTACAACGCCACACTCTCGGATAAGCCCGAGAGGTGTAAAGAAAAGTGTGGCGGACCGTCCAGTGAGGTCAGAGGTCAGAAAAGTGCAGTTTTCAGACAACGGTGGACACTGGACCGGCGCCGGCGGACACTGCCGACACTTCTGACATACGCACGCGTGCGGGGACACCTCCCCTACAACGCCACACTCTCGGATAAGCCCGAGAGGTGTAAAGAAAAGTGTGGCGGACCGTCCAGTGAGGTCAGAGGTCAGAAAAGTGCAGTTTTCAGACAACGGTGGACACTGGACCGGCGCCGGCGGACACTGCCGACACTTCTGACATACGCACGCGTGCGGGGACACCTCCCCTACAACGCCACACTCTCGGATAAGCCCGAGAGATGTAAAAAAAAGTGTGGCGGACCGTCCAGTGAGGTCAGAGGTCAGAAAAGTGCAGTTTTCAGACAACGGTGGACACTGGACCGGCGCCGGCGGACACTGCCGACACTTCTGACATACGCACGCGTGCGGGGACACCTCCCCTACAACGCCACACTCTCGGATAAGCCCGAGAGGTGTAAAGAAAAGTGTGGCGGACCGTCCAGTGAGGTCAGAGGTCAGAAAAGTGCAGTTTTCAGACAACGGTGGACACTGGACCGGCGCCGGCGGACACTGCCGACACTTCTGACATACGCACGCGTGCGGGGACACCTCCCCTACAACGCCACACTCTCGGATAAGCCCGAGAGGTGTAAAGAAAAGTGTGGCGGACCGTCCAGTGAGGTCAGAGGTCAGAAAAGTGCAGTTTTCAGACAACGGTGGACACTGGACCGGCGCCGGCGGACACTGCCGACACTTCTGACATACGCACGCGTGCGGGGACACCTCCCCTACAACGCCAGACTCTCGGATAAGCCCGAGAGGTGTAAAGAAAAGTGTGGCGGACCGTCCAGTGAGGTCAGAGGTCAGAAAAGTGCAGTTTTCAGACAACGGTGGACACTGGACCGGCGCCGGCGGACACTGCCGACACTTTTGACAAACGCACGCGTGCGGGGACACCTCCCCTACAACGCCAGACTCTCGGATAAGCCCGAGAGGTGTAAAGAAAAGTGTGGCGGACCGTCCAGTGAGGTCAGAGGTCAGAAAAGTGCAGTTTTCAGACAACGGTGGACACTGGACCGGCGCCGGCGGACACTGCCGACACTTCTGACATACGCACGCGTGCGGGGACACCTCCCCTACAACGCCACACTCTCGGATAAGCCCGAGAGATGTAAAAAAAAGTGTGGCGGACCGTCCAGTGAGGTCAGAGGTCAGAAAAGTGCAGTTTTCAGACAACGGTGGACACTGGACCGGCGCCGGCGGACACTGCCGACACTTCTGACATACGCACGCGTGCGGGGACACCTCCCCTACAACGCCAGACTCTCGGATAAGCCCGAGAGATGTAAAAAGAAGTGTGGCGGACCGTCCAGTGAGGTCAGAGGTCAGAAAAGTGCAGTTTTCAGACAACGGTGGACACTGGACCGGCGCCGGCGGACACTGCCGACACTTCTGACATACGCACGCGTGCGGGGACACCTCCCCTACAACGCCACACTCTCGGATAAGCCCGAGAGATGTAAAAAAAGTGTGGCGGACCGTCCAGTGAGGTCAGAGGTCAGAAAAGTGCAGTTTTCAGACAACGGTGGACACTGGACCGGCGCCGGCAGACACTGCCGACACTTCTGACATACGCACGCGTGCGGGGACACCTCCCCTACAACGCCACACTCTCGGATAAGCCCGAGAGGTGTAAAAAAAAGTGTGGCGGACCGTCCAGTGAGGTCAGAGGTCAGAAAAGTGCCGTTTTCAGACAACGGTGGACACTGGACCGGCGCCGGCGGACACTGCCGACACTTCTGACATACGCACGCGTGCGGGGACACCTCCCCTACAACGCCACACTCTCGGATAAGCCCGAGAGATGTAAAAAAAAGTGTGGCGGACCGTCCAGTGAGGTCAGAGGTCAGAAAAGTGCAGTTTTCAGACAACGGTGGACACTGGACCGACGCCGGCGGACACTGCCGACACTTCTGACATACGCACGTGTGCGGGGACACCTCCCCTACAACGCCACACTCTCGGATAAGCCCGAGAGATGTAAAAAAAAGTGTGGCGGACCGTCCAGTGAGGTCAGAGGTCAGAAAAGTGCAGTTTTCAGACAACGGTGGACACTGGACTGGCGCCGGCGGACACTGCCGACACTTCTGACATACGCACGCGTGCGGGGACACCTCCCCTACAACGCCAGACTCTCGGATAAGCCCGAGAGATGTAAAAAGAAGTGTGGCGGACCGTCCAGTGAGGTCAGAGGTCAGAAAAGTGCAGTTTTCAGACAACGGTGGACACTGGACCGGCGCCGGCGGACACTGCCGACACTTCTGACATACGCACGCGTGCGGGGACACCTCCCCTACAACGCCACACTCTCGGATAAGCCCGAGAGATGTAAAAAAAGTGTGGCGGACCGTCCAGTGAGGTCAGAGGTCAGAAAAGTGCAGTTTTCAGACAACGGTGGACACTGGACCGGCGCCGGCAGACACTGCCGACACTTCTGACATACGCACGCGTGCGGGGACACCTCCCCTACAACGCCACACTCTCGGATAAGCCCGAGAGGTGTAAAAAAAAGTGTGGCGGACCGTCCAGTGAGGTCAGAGGTCAGAAAAGTGCCGTTTTCAGACAACGGTGGACACTGGACCGGCGCCGGCGGACACTGCCGACACTTCTGACATACGCACGCGTGCGGGGACACCTCCCCTACAACGCCACACTCTCGGATAAGCCCGAGAGGTGTAAAGAAAAGTGTGGCGGACCGTCCAGTGAGGTCAGAGGTCAGAAAAGTGCAGTTTTCAGACAACGGTGGACACTGGACCGGCGCCGGCGGACACTGCCGACACTTCTGACATACGCACGCGTGCGGGGACACCTCCCCTACAACGCCAGACTCTCGGATAAGCCAGAGAGGTGTAAAGAAAAGTGTGGCGGACCGTCCAGTGAGGTCAGAGGTCAGAAAAGTGCAGTTTTCAGACAACGGTGGACACTGGACCGGCGCCGGCGGACACTGCCGACACTTCTGACATACGCACGCGTGCGGGGACACCTCCCCTACAACGCCAGACTCTCGGATAAGCCCGAGAGGTGTAAAGAAAAGTGTGGCGGACCGTCCAGTGAGGTCAGAGGTCAGAAAAGTGCAGTTTTCAGACAACGGTGGACACTGGACCGGCGCCGGCGGACACTGCCGACACTTCTGACATACGCACGCGTGCGGGGACACCTCCCCTACAACGCCACACTCTCGGATAAGCCCGAGAGGTGTAAAAAAAAGTGTGGCGGACCGTCCAGTGAGGTCAGAGGTCAGAAAAGTGCCGTTTTCAGACAACAGTGGACACTGGACAGGCACCGGTGGACACTGCCGACACTTCTGACATACGCACGCGTGCGGGGACACCTCCCCTACAACGCCACACTCTCGGATAAGCCCGAGAGGTGTAAAAAAAAGTGTGGCGGACCGTCCAGTGAGGTCAGAGGTCAGAAAAGTGCCGTTTTCAGACAACAGTGGACACTGGACAGGCACCGGTGGACACTGCCGACACTTCTGACATACGCACGCGTGCGGGGACACCTCCCCTACAACGCCACACTCTCGGATAAGCCCGAGAGGTGTAAAAAAAAGTGTGGCGGACCGTCCAGTGAGGTCAGAGGTCAGAAAAGTGCCGTTTTCAGACAACAGTGGACACTGGACCGGCGCCGGCGGACACTGCCGACACTTCTGACATACGCACGCGTGCGGGGACACCTCCCCTACAACGCCACACTCTCGGATAAGCCCGAGAGGTGTAAAAAAAAGTGTGGCGGACCGTCCAGTGAGGTCAGAGGTCAGAAAAGTGCCGTTTTCAGACAACATCGGACACTGGACCGGCGCCGGCGGACACTGCCGACACTTCTGACATACGCACGCGAGAGGTGTAAAAAAAGGTGTGGCGGACCGTCCAGTGAGGTCAGAGGTCAGAAAAGTGCCGTTTTCAGACAACAGTGGACACTGGACCGGCGCCGGCGGACAATGCCGACACTTCTGACATACGCACGCGTGCGGGGACACCTCCCCTACAACGCCACACTCTCGGATAAGCCCGAGAGATGTAAAAAAAGTGTGGCGGACCGTCCAGTGAGGTCAGAGGTCAGAAAAGTGCAGTTTTCAGACAACGGTGGACACTGGACCGGCGCCGGCAGACACTGCCGACACTTCTGACATACGCACGCGTGCGGGGACACCTCCCCTACAACGCCACACTCTCGGATAAGCCCGAGAGGTGTAAAAAAAAGTGTGGCGGACCGTCCAGTGAGGTCAGAGGTCAGAAAAGTGCCGTTTTCAGACAACAGTGGACACTGGACCGGCGCCGGCGGACACTGCCGACACTTCTGACATACGCACGCGTGCGGGGACACCTCCCCTACAACGCCACACTCTCGGATAAGCCCGAGAGGTGTAAAGAAAAGTGTGGCGGACCGTCCAGTGAGGTCAGAGGTCAGAAAAGTGCAGTTTTCAGACAACGGTGGACACTGGACCGGCGCCGGCGGACACTGCCGACACTTCTGACATACGCACGCGTGCGGGGACACCTCCCCTACAACGCCAGACTCTCGGATAAGCCCGAGAGATGTAAAGAAAAGTGTGGCGGACCGTCCAGTGAGGTGAGAGGTCAGAAAAGTGCAGTTTTCAGACAACGGTGGACACTGGACCGGCGCCGGCGGACACTGCCGACACTTCTGACATACGCACGCGTGCGGGGACACCTCCCCTACAACGCCAAACTCTCGGATAAGCCCGAGAGGTGTAAAAAAAAGTGTGGCGGACCGTCCAGTGAGGTCAGAGGTCAGAAAAGTGCCGTTTTCAGACAACAGTGGACACTGGACAGGCACCGGTGGACACTGCCGACACTTCTGACATACGCACGCGTGCGGGGACACCTCCCCTACAACGCCACACTCTCGGATAAGCCAGAGAGGTGTAAAGAAAAGTGTGGCGGACCGTCCAGTGAGGTCAGAGGTCAGAAAAGTGCAGTTTTCAGACAACGGTGGACACTGGACCGGCGCCGGCGGACACTGCCGACACTTCTGACATACGCACGCGTGCGGGGACACCTCCCCTACAACGCCAGACTCTCGGATAAGCCCGAGAGGTGTAAAGAAAAGTGTGGCGGACCGTCCAGTGAGGTCAGAGGTCAGAAAAGTGCAGTTTTCAGACAACGGTGGACACTGGACCGGCGCCGGCGGACACTGCCGACACTTCTGACATACGCACGCGTGCGGGGACACCTCCCCTACAACGCCACACTCTCGGATAAGCCCGAGAGGTGTAAAAAAAAGTGTGGCGGACCGTCCAGTGAGGTCAGAGGTCAGAAAAGTGCCGTTTTCAGACAACAGTGGACACTGGACAGGCACCGGTGGACACTGCCGACACTTCTGACATACGCACGCGTGCGGGGACACCTCCCCTACAACGCCACACTCTCGGATAAGCCCGAGAGGTGTAAAAAAAAGTGTGGCGGACCGTCCAGTGAGGTCAGAGGTCAGAAAAGTGCCGTTTTCAGACAACAGTGGACACTGGACAGGCACCGGTGGACACTGCCGACACTTCTGACATACGCACGCGTGCGGGGACACCTCCCCTACAACGCCACACTCTCGGATAAGCCCGAGAGGTGTAAAAAAAAGTGTGGCGGACCGTCCAGTGAGGTCAGAGGTCAGAAAAGTGCCGTTTTCAGACAACATCGGACACTGGACCGGCGCCGGCGGACACTGCCGACACTTCTGACATACGCACGCGAGAGGTGTAAAAAAAAGTGTGGCGGACCGTCCAGTGAGGTCAGAGGTCAGAAAAGTGCCGTTTTCAGACAACAGTGGACACTGGACAGGCACCGGTGGACACTGCCGACACTTCTGACATACGCACGCGTGCGGGGACACCTCCCCTACAACGCCACACTCTCGGATAAGCCCGAGAGATGTAAAAAAAAGTGTGGCGGACCGTCCAGTGAGGTCAGAGGTCAGAAAAGTGCAGTTTTCAGACAACAGTGGACACTGGACCGGCGCCGGCGGACACTGCCGACACTTCTGACATACGCACGCGAGAGGTGTAAAAAAAAGTGTGGCGGACCGTCCAGTGAGGTCAGAGGTCAGAAAAGTGCCGTTTTCAGACAACAGTGGACACTGGACAGGCACCGGTGGACACTGCCGACACTTCTGACATACGCACGCGTGCGGGGACACCTCCCCTACAACGCCACACTCTCGGATAAGCCCGAGAGGTGTAAAAAAAAGTGTGGCGGACCGTCCAGTGAGGTCAGAGGTCAGAAAAGTGCCGTTTTCAGACAACAGTGGACACTGGACAGGCACCGGTGGACACTGCCGACACTTCTGACATACGCACGCGTGCGGGGACACCTCCCCTACAACGCCACACTCTCGGATAAGCCCGAGAGGTGTAAAAAAAAGTGTGGCGGACCGTCCAGTGAGGTCAGAGGTCAGAAAAGTGCCGTTTTCAGACAACAGTGGACACTGGACCGGCGCCGGCGGACACTGCCGACACTTTTGACATACGCACGCGAGAGGTGTAAAAAAAAGTGTGACGGACCGTCCAGTGAGGTCAGAGGTCAGAAAAGTGCCGTTTTCAGACAACAGTGGACACTGGACAGGCACCGGTGGACACTGCCGACACTTCTGACATACGCACGCGTGCGGGGACACCTCCCCTACAACGCCACACTCTCGGATAAGCCCGAGAGATGTAAAGAAAAGTGTGGCGGACCGTCCAGTGAGGTGAGAGGTCAGAAAAGTGCAGTTTTCAGACAACGGTGGACACTGGACCGGCGCCGGCGGACACTGCCGACACTTCTGACATACGCACGCGTGCGGGGACACCTCCCCTACAACGCCACACTCTCGGATAAGCCCGAGAGGTGTAAAAAAAAGTGTGGCGGACCGTCCAGTGAGGTCAGAGGTCAGAAAAGTGCCGTTTTCAGACAACAGTGGACACTGGACAGGCACCGGTGGACACTGCCGACACTTCTGACATACGCACGCGTGCGGGGACACCTCCCCTACAACGCCACACTCTCGGATAAGCCAGAGAGGTGTAAAGAAAAGTGTGGCGGACCGTCCAGTGAGGTCAGAGGTCAGAAAAGTGCAGTTTTCAGACAACGGTGGACACTGGACCGGCGCCGGCGGACACTGCCGACACTTCTGACATACGCACGCGTGCGGGGACACCTCCCCTACAACGCCAGACTCTCGGATAAGCCCGAGAGGTGTAAAGAAAAGTGTGGCGGACCGTCCAGTGAGGTCAGAGGTCAGAAAAGTGCAGTTTTCAGACAACGGTGGACACTGGACCGGCGCCGGCGGACACTGCCGACACTTCTGACATACGCACGCGTGCGGGGACACCTCCCCTACAACGCCACACTCTCGGATAAGCCCCAGAGGTGTAAAAAAAAGTGTGGCGGACCGTCCAGTGAGGTCAGAGGTCAGAAAAGTGCCGTTTTCAGACAACAGTGGACACTGGACAGGCACCGGTGGACACTGCCGACACTTCTGACATACGCACGCGTGCGGGGACACCTCCCCTACAACGCCACACTCTCGGATAAGCCCGAGAGGTGTAAAAAAAAGTGTGGCGGACCGTCCAGTGAGGTCAGAGGTCAGAAAAGTGCCGTTTTCAGACAACAGTGGACACTGGACAGGCACCGGTGGACACTGCCGACACTTCTGACATACGCACGCGTGCGGGGACACCTCCCCTACAACGCCACACTCTCGGATAAGCCCGAGAGGTGTAAAAAAAAGTGTGGCGGACCGTCCATTGAGGTCAGAGGTCAGAAAAGTGCCGTTTTCAGACAACAGTGGACACTGGACCGGCGCCGGCGGACACTGCCGACACTTCTGACATACGCACGCGAGAGGTGTAAAAAAAAGTGTGGCGGACCGTCCAGTGAGGTCAGAGGTCAGAAAAGTGCCGTTTTCAGACAACAGTGGACACTGGACAGGCACCGGTGGACACTGCCGACACTTCTGACATACGCACGCGTGCGGGGACACCTCCCCTACAACGCCACACTCTCGGATAAGCCCGAGAGATGTAAAAAAAAGTGTGGCGGACCGTCCAGTGAGGTCAGAGGTCAGAAAAGTGCGGTTTTCAGACAACAGTGGACACTGGACCGGCGCCGGCGGACACTGCCGACACTTCTGACATACGCACACGTGCGGGGACACCTACCCTACAACGCCACACTCTCGGATAAGCCCGAGAGGTGTAAAAAAAAGTGTGGCGGACCGTCCAGTGAGGTCAGAGGTCAGAAAAGTGCCGTTTTCAGACAACAGTGGACACTGGACAGGCGCCGGCGGACACTGCCGACACTTCTGACATACGCACGAGTGCGGGGACACCTCCCCTACAACGTCACACTCTCGGATAAGCCCGAGAGTTGTAAATAAAAGTGTGGCGGACCGTCCAGTGAGGGCAGAGGTCAGAAAAGTGCCGTTTTCAGACAACAGTGGACACTGGACAGGCGCCGGCAGACACTGCCGACACTTCTGACATACGCACGCGTGCGGGGACACCTCCCCTACAACGCCACACTCTCGGATAAGCCCGAGAGGTGTAAAGAAAAGTGTGGCGGACCGTCCAGTGAGGTCAGAGGTCAGAAAAGTGCAGTTTTCAGACAACGGTGGACACTGGACCGGCGCCGGCGGACACTGCCGACACTTCTGACATACGCACGCGTGCGGGGACACCTCCCCTACAACGCCAGACTCTCGGATAAGCCCGAGAGATGTAAAGAAAAGTGTGGCGGACCGTCCAGTGAGGTGAGAGGTCAGAAAAGTGCAGTTTTCAGACAACGGTGGACACTGGACCGGCGCCGGCGGACACTGCCGACACTTCTGACATACGCACGCGTGCGGGGACACCTCCCCTACAACGCCACACTCTCGGATAAGCCCGAGAGGTGTAAAAAAAAGTGTGGCGGACCGTCCAGTGAGGTCAGAGGTCAGAAAAGTGCCGTTTTCAGACAACAGTGGACACTGGACAGGCACCGGTGGACACTGCCGACACTTCTGACATACGCACGCGTGCGGGGACACCTCCCCTACAACGCCACACTCTCGGATAAGCCAGAGAGGTGTAAAGAAAAGTGTGGCGGACCGTCCAGTGAGGTCAGAGGTCAGAAAAGTGCAGTTTTCAGACAACGGTGGACACTGGACCGGCGCCGGCGGACACTGCCGACACTTCTGACATACGCACGCGTGCGGGGACACCTCCCCTACAACGCCAGACTCTCGGATAAGCCCGAGAGGTGTAAAGAAAAGTGTGGCGGACCGTCCAGTGAGGTCAGAGGTCAGAAAAGTGCAGTTTTCAGACAACGGTGGACACTGGACCGGCGCCGGCGGACACTGCCGACACTTCTGACATACGCACGCGTGCGGGGACACCTCCCCTACAACGCCACACTCTCGGATAAGCCCCAGAGGTGTAAAAAAAAGTGTGGCGGACCGTCCAGTGAGGTCAGAGGTCAGAAAAGTGCCGTTTTCAGACAACAGTGGACACTGGACAGGCACCGGTGGACACTGCCGACACTTCTGACATACGCACGCGTGCGGGGACACCTCCCCTACAACGCCACACTCTCGGATAAGCCCGAGAGGTGTAAAAAAGAGTGTGGCGGACCGTCCAGTGAGGTCAGAGGTCAGAAAAGTGCCGTTTTCAGACAACAGTGGACACTGGACAGGCACCGGTGGACACTGCCGACACTTCTGACATACGCACGCGTGCGGGGACACCTCCCCTACAACGCCACACTCTCGGATAAGCCCGAGAGGTGTAAAAAAAAGTGTGGCGGACCGTCCAGTGAGGTCAGAGGTCAGAAAAGTGCCGTTTTCAGACAACAGTGGACACTGGACCGGCGCCGGCGGACACTGCCGACACTTCTGACATACGCACGCGAGAGGTGTAAAAAAAAGTGTGACGGACCGTCCAGTGAGGTCAGAGGTCAGAAAAGTGCCGTTTTCAGACAACAGTGGACACTGGACAGGCACCGGTGGACACTGCCGACACTTCTGACATACGCACGCGTGCGGGGACACCTCCCCTACAACGCCACACTCTCGGATAAGCCCGAGAGATGTAAAGAAAAGTGTGGCGGACCGTCCAGTGAGGTGAGAGGTCAGAAAAGTGCAGTTTTCAGACAACGGTGGACACTGGACCGGCGCCGGCGGACACTGCCGACACTTCTGACATACGCACGCGTGCGGGGACACCTCCCCTACAACGCCACACTCTCGGATAAGCCCGAGAGGTGTAAAAAAAAGTGTGGCGGACCGTCCAGTGAGGTCAGAAAAGTGCCGTTTTCAGACAACAGTGGACACTGGACAGGCACCGGTGGACACTGCCGACACTTCTGACATACGCACGCGTGCGGGGACACCTCCCCTACAACGCCACACTCTCGGATAAGCCAGAGAGGTGTAAAGAAAAGTGTGGCGGACCGTCCAGTGAGGTCAGAGGTCAGAAAAGTGCAGTTTTCAGACAACGGTGGACACTGGACCGGCGCCGGCGGACACTGCCGACACTTCTGACATACGCACGCGTGCGGGGACACCTCCCCTACAACGCCACACTCTCGGATAAGCCCCAGAGGTGTAAAAAAAAGTGTGGCGGACCGTCCAGTGAGGTCAGAGGTCAGAAAAGTGCCGTTTTCAGACAACAGTGGACACTGGACAGGCACCGGTGGACACTGCCGACACTTCTGACATACGCACGCGTGCGGGGACACCTCCCCTACAACGCCACACTCTCGGATAAGCCCGAGAGGTGTAAAAAAAAGTGTGGCGGACCGTCCAGTGAGGTCAGAGGTCAGAAAAGTGCCGTTTTCAGACAACAGTGGACACTGGACAGGCACCGGTGGACACTGCCGACACTTCTGACATACGCACGCGTGCGGGGACACCTCCCCTACAACGCCACACTCTCGGATAAGCCCGAGAGGTGTAAAAAAAAGTGTGGCGGACCGTCCAGTGAGGTCAGAGGTCAGAAAAGTGCCGTTTTCAGACAACAGTGGACACTGGACCGGCGCCGGCGGACACTGCCGACACTTCTGACATACGCACGCGAGAGGTGTAAAAAAAAGTGTGGCGGACCGTCCAGTGAGGTCAGAGGTCAGAAAAGTGCCGTTTTCAGACAACAGTGGACACTGGACAGGCACCGGTGGACACTGCCGACACTTCTGACATACGCACGCGTGCGGGGACACCTCCCCTACAACGCCACACTCTCGGATAAGCCCGAGAGATGTAAAAAAAAGTGTGGCGGACCGTCCAGTGAGGTCAGAGGTCAGAAAAGTGCGGTTTTCAGACAACAGTGGACACTGGACCGGCGCCGGCGGACACTGCCGACACTTCTGACATACGCACACGTGCGGGGACACCTACCCTACAACGCCACACTCTCGGATAAGCCCGAGAGGTGTAAAAAAAAGTGTGGCGGACCGTCCAGTGAGGTCAGAGGTCAGAAAAGTGCCGTTTTCAGACAACAGTGGACACTGGACAGGCGCCGGCGGACACTGCCGACACTTCTGACATACGCACGAGTGCGGGGACACCTCCCCTACAACGTCACACTCTCGGATAAGCCCGAGAGTTGTAAATAAAAGTGTGGCGGACCGTCCAGTGAGGGCAGAGGTCAGAAAAGTGCCGTTTTCAGACAACAGTGGACACTGGACAGGCGCCGGCAGACACTGCCGACACTTCTGACATACGCACGCGTGCGGGGACACCTCCCCTACAACGCCACACTCTCGGATAAGCCCGAGAGGTGTAAAGAAAAGTGTGGCGGACCGTCCAGTGAGGTCAGAGGTCAGAAAAGTGCAGTTTTCAGACAACGGTGGACACTGGACCGGCGCCGGCGGACACTGCCGACACTTCTGACATACGCACGCGTGCGGGGACACCTCCCCTACAACGCCAGACTCTCGGATAAGCCCGAGAGATGTAAAGAAAAGTGTGGCGGACCGTCCAGTGAGGTGAGAGGTCAGAAAAGTGCAGTTTTCAGACAACGGTGGACACTGGACCGGCGCCGGCGGACACTGCCGACACTTCTGACATACGCACGCGTGCGGGGACACCTCCCCTACAACGCCACACTCTCGGATAAGCCCGAGAGGTGTAAAAAAAAGTGTGGCGGACCGTCCAGTGAGGTCAGAGGTCAGAAAAGTGCCGTTTTCAGACAACAGTGGACACTGGACAGGCACCGGTGGACACTGCCGACACTTCTGACATACGCACGCGTGCGGGGACACCTCCCCTACAACGCCACACTCTCGGATAAGCCAGAGAGGTGTAAAGAAAAGTGTGGCGGACCGTCCAGTGAGGTCAGAGGTCAGAAAAGTGCAGTTTTCAGACAACGGTGGACACTGGACCGGCGCCGGCGGACACTGCCGACACTTCTGACATACGCACGCGTGCGGGGACACCTCCCCTACAACGCCACACTCTCGGATAAGCCCGAGAGATGTAAAAAAAAGTGTGGCGGACCGTCCAGTGAGGTCAGAGGTCAGAAAAGTGCAGTTTTCAGACAACGGTGGATACTGGACCGGCGCCGGCGGACACTGCCGACACTTCTGACATACGCACGCGTGCGGGGACACCTCCCCTACAACGCCAGACTCTCGGATAAGCCCGAGAGGTGTAAAGAAAAGTGTGGCGGACCGTCCAGTGAGGTCAGAGGTCAGAAAAGTGCAGTTTTCAGACAACGGTGGACACTGGACCGGCGCCGGCGGACACTGCCGACACTTCTGACATACGCACGCGTGCGGGGACACCTCCCCTACAACGCCAGACTCTCGGATAAGCCCGAGAGGTGTAAAGAAAAGTGTGGCGGACCGTCCAGTGAGGTCAGAGGTCAGAAAAGTGCAGTTTTCAGACAACGGTGGACAATGGACCGGCGCCGGCGGACACTGCCGAAACTTTTGACATACGCACGCGTGCGGGGACACCTCCCCTACAACGCCTGACTCTCGGATAAGCCCGAGAGATGTAAAAAAAAGTGTGGCGGACCGTCCAGTGAGGTCAGAGGTCAGAAAAGTGCAGTTTTCAGACAACGGTGGACACTGGACCGGCGCCGGCGGACACTGCCGACACTTCTGACATACGCACGTGTGCGGGGACACCTCCCCTACAACGCCACACTCTCGGATAAGCCCGAGAGATGTAAAAAAAAGTGTGGCGGACCGTCCAGTGAGGTCAGAGGTCAGAAAAGTGCAGTTTTCAGACAACGGTGGACACTGGACCGGCGCCGGCGGACACTGCCGACACTTCTGACATACGCACGCGTGCGGGGACACCTCCCCTACAACGCCACACTCTCGGATAAGCCCGAGAGATGTAAAAAAAAGTGTGGCGGACCGTCCAGTGAGGTCAGAGGTCAGAAAAGTGCAGTTTTCAGACAACGGTGGATACTGGACCGGCGCCGGCGGACACTGCCGACACTTCTGACATACGCACGCGTGCGGGGACACCTCCCCTACAACGCCAGACTCTCGGATAAGCCCGAGAGGTGTAAAGAAAAGTGTGGCGGACCGTCCAGTGAGGTCAGAGGTCAGAAAAGTGCAGTTTTCAGACAACGGTGGACACTGGACCGGCGCCGGCGGACACTGCCGACACTTCTGACATACGCACGCGTGCGGGGACACCTCCCCTACAACGCCAGACTCTCGGATAAGCCCGAGAGGTGTAAAGAAAAGTGTGGCGGACCGTCCAGTGAGGTCAGAGGTCAGAAAAGTGCAGTTTTCAGACAACGGTGGACAATGGACCGGCGCCGGCGGACACTGCCGACACTTCTGACATACGCACGCGTGCGGGGACACCTCCCCTACAACGCCAGACTCTCGGATAAGCCCGAGAGGTGTAAAGAAAAGTGTGGCGGACCGTCCAGTGAGGTCAGAGGTCAGAAAAGTGCAGTTTTCAGACAACGGTGGACAATGGACCGGCGCCGGCGGACACTGCCGACACTTCTGACATACGCACGCGTGCGGGGACACCTCCCCTACAACGCCAGACTCTCGGATAAGCCCGAGAGATGTAAAAAAAAGTGTGGCGGACCGTCCAGTGAGGTCAGAGGTCAGAAAAGTGCAGTTTTCAGACAACGGTGGACACTGGACCGGCGCCGGGCGGACACTGCCGACACTTCTGACATACGCACGCGTGCGGGGACACCTCCCCTACAACGCCAAACTCTCGGATAAGCCCGAGAGATGTAAAAAAAAGTGTGGCGGACCGTCCAGTGAGGTCAGAGGTCAGAAAAGTGCAGTTTTCAGACAACGGTGGACACTGGACCGGCGCCGGCGGACACTGCCGACACTTCTGACATACGCACGCGTGCGGGGACACCTCCCCTACAACGCCACACTCTCGGATAAGCCCGAGAGATGTAAAAAAAAGTGTGGCGGACCGTCCAGTGAGGTCAGAGGTCAGAAAAGTGCCGTTTTCAGACAACAGTGGACACTGGACAGGCACCGGTGGACACTGCCGACACTTCTGACATACGCACGCGTGCGGGGACACCTCCCCTACAACGCCACACTCTCGGATAAGCCCGAGAGGTGTAAAAAAAAGTGTGGCGGACCGTCCAGTGAGGTCAGAGGTCAGAAAAGTGCCGTTTTCAGACAACAGTGGACACTGGACCGGCGCCGGCGGACACTGCCGACACTTCTGACATACGCACGCGAGAGGTGTAAAAAAAAGTGTGGCGGACCGTCCAGTGAGGTCAGAGGTCAGAAAAGTGCCGTTTTCAGACAACAGTGGACACTGGACAGGCACCGGTGGACACTGCCGACACTTCTGACATACGCACGCGTGCGGGGACACCTCCCCTACAACGCCAGACTCTCGGATAAGCCCGAGAGGTGTAAAGAAAAGTGTGGCGGATCGTCCAGTGAGGTCAGAGGTCAGAAAAGTGCAGTTTTCAGACAACGGTGGACACTGGACCGGCGCCGGCGGACACTGCCGACACTTCTGACATACGCACGCGTGCGGGGACACCTCCCCTACAACGCCAGACTCTCGGATAAGCCCGAGAGGTGTAAAGAAAAGTGTGGCGGATCGTCCAGTGAGGTCAGAGGTCAGAAAAGTGCAGTTTTCAGACAACGGTGGACACTGGACCGGCGCCGGCGGACACTGCCGACACTTCTGACATACGCACGCGTGCGGGGACACCTCCCCTACAACGCCACACTCTCGGATAAGCCCGAGAGGTGTAAAGAAAAGTGTGGCGGACCGTCCAGTGAGGTCAGAGGTCAGAAAAGTGCAGTTTTCAGACAACGGTGGACACTGGACCGGCGCCGGCGGACACTGCCGACACTTCTGACATACGCACGCGTGCGGGGACACCTCCCCTACAACGCCAGACTCTCGGATAAGCCCGAGAGGTGTAAAGAAAAGTGTGGCGGACCGTCCAGTGAGGTCAGAGGTCAGAAAAGTGCAGTTTTCAGACAACGGTGGACACTGGACCGGCGCCGGCGGACACTGCCGACACTTCTGACATACGCACGCGTGCGGGGACACCTCCCCTACAACGCCACACTCTCGGATAAGCCCGAGAGGTGTAAAGAAAAGTGTGGCGGACCGTCCAGTGAGGTCAGAGGTCAGAAAAGTGCAGTTTTCAGACAACGGTGGACACTGGACCGGCGCCGGCGGACACTGCCGACACTTCTGACATACGCACGCGTGCGGGGACACCTCCCCTACAACGCCAGACTCTCGGATAAGCCCGAGAGGTGTAAAGAAAAGTGTGGCGGACCGTCCAGTGAGGTCAGAGGTCAGAAAAGTGCAGTTTTCAGACAACGGTGGACAATGGACCGGCGCCGGCGGACACTGCCGACACTTCTGACATACGCACGCGTGCGGGGACACCTCCCCTACAACGCCAGACTCTCGGATAAGCCCGAGAGATGTAAAAAAAAGTGTGGCGGACCGTCCAGTGAGGTCAGAGGTCAGAAAAGTGCAGTTTTCAGACAACGGTGGACACTGGACCGGCGCCGGGCGGACACTGCCGACACTTCTGACATACGCACGCGTGCGGGGACACCTCCCCTACAACGCCAAACTCTCGGATAAGCCCGAGAGATGTAAAAAAAAGTGTGGCGGACCGTCCAGTGAGGTCAGAGGTCAGAAAAGTGCAGTTTTCAGACAACGGTGGACACTGGACCGGCGCCGGCGGACACTGCCGACACTTCTGACATACGCACGCGTGCGGGGACACCTCCCCTACAACGCCACACTCTCTGATAAGCCCGAGAGGTGTAAAAAAAAGTGTGGCGGACCGTCCAGTGAGGTCAGAGGTCAGAAAAGTGCCGTTTTCAGACAACAGTGGACACTGGACAGGCACCGGTGGACACTGCCGACACTTCTGACATACGCACGCGTGCGGGGACACCTCCCCTACAACGCCACACTCTCGGATAAGCCCGAGAGGTGTAAAAAAAAGTGTGGCGGACCGTCCAGTGAGGTCAGAGGTCAGAAAAGTGCCGTTTTCAGACAACAGTGGACACTGGACAGGCACCGGTGGACACTGCCGACACTTCTGACATACGCACGCGTGCGGGGACACCTCCCCTACAACGCCACACTCTCGGATAAGCCCGAGAGATGTAAAAAAAAGTGTGGCGGACCGTCCAGTGAGGTCAGAGGTCAGAAAAGTGCAGTTTTCAGACAACAGTGGACACTGGACCGGCGCCGGCGGACACTGCCGACACTTCTGACATACGCACACGTGCGGGGACACCTACCCTACAACGCCATACTCTCGGATAAGCCCGAGAGGTGTAAAAAAAAGTGTGGCGGACCGTCCAGTGAGGTCAGAGGTCAGAAAAGTGCCGTTTTCAGACAACAGTGGACACTGGACCGGCGCCGGCGGACACTGCCGACACTTCTGACATACGCACGCGTGCGGGGACACCTCCCCTACAACGCCACACTCTCGGATAAGCCCGAGAGGTGTAAAAAAAATTGTGGCGGACCGTCCAGTGAGGTCAGAGGTCAGAAAAGTGCCGTTTTCAGACAACAGTGGACACTGGACAGGCGCCGGCGGACACTGCCGACACTTCTGACATACGCACGAGTGCGGGGACACCTCCCCTACAACGTCACACTCTCGGATAAGCCCGAGAGTTGTAAATAAAAGTGTGGCGGACCGTCCAGTGAGGTCAGAGGTCAGAAAAGTGCCGTTTTCAGACAACAGTGGACACTGGACAGGCGCCGGCGGACACTGCCGACACTTCTGACATACGCACGCGTGCGGGGACACCTCCCCTACAACGCCACACTCTCGGATAAGCCCGAGAGGTGTAAAGAAAAGTGTGGCGGACCGTCCAGTGAGGTCAGAGGTCAGAAAAGTGCAGTTTTCAGACAACGGTGGACACTGGACCGGCGCCGGCGGACACTGCCGACACTTCTGACATACGCACGCGTGCGGGGACACCTCCCCTACAACGCCAGACTCTCGGATAAGCCCGAGAGATGTAAAGAAAAGTGTGGCGGACCGTCCAGTGAGGTGAGAGGTCAGAAAAGTGCAGTTTTCAGACAACGGTGGACACTGGACCGGCGCCGGCGGACACTGCCGACACTTCTGACATACGCACGCGTGCGGGGACACCTCCCCTACAACGCCACACTCTCGGATAAGCCCGAGAGGTGTAAAAAAAAGTGTGGCGGACCGTCCAGTGAGGTCAGAGGTCAGAAAAGTGCCGTTTTCAGACAACAGTGGACACTGGACAGGCACCGGTGGACACTGCCGACACTTCTGACATACGCACGCGTGCGGGGACACCTCCCCTACAACGCCACACTCTCGGATAAGCCAGAGAGGTGTAAAGAAAAGTGTGGCGGACCGTCCAGTGAGGTCAGAGGTCAGAAAAGTGCAGTTTTCAGACAACGGTGGACACTGGACCGGCGCCGGCGGACACTGCCGACACTTCTGACATACGCACGCGTGCGGGGACACCTCCCCTACAACGCCAGACTCTCGGATAAGCCCGAGAGGTGTAAAGAAAAGTGTGGCTGACCGTCCAGTGAGGTCAGAGGTCAGAAAAGTGCAGTTTTCAGACAACGGTGGACACTGGACCGGCGCCGGCGGACACTGCCGACACTTCTGACATACGCACGCGTGCGGGGACACCTCCCCTACAACGCCAGACTCTCGGATAAGCCCGAGAGGTGTAAAGAAAAGTGTGGCGGACCGTCCAGTGAGGTCAGAGGTCAGAAAAGTGCAGTTTTCAGACAACGGTGGACACTGGACCGGCGCCGGCGGACACTGCCGAAACTTTTGACATACGCACGCGTGCGGGGACACCTCCCCTACAACGCCTGACTCTCGGATAAGCCCGAGAGATGTAAAAAAAAGTGTGGCGGACCGTCCAGTGAGGTCAGAGGTCAGAAAAGTGCAGTTTTCAGACAACGGTGGACACTGGACCGGCGCCGGCGGACACTGCCGACACTTCTGACATACGCACGTGTGCGGGGACACCTCCCCTACAACGCCACACTCTCGGATAAGCCCGAGAGATGTAAAAAAAAGTGTGGCGGACCGTCCAGTGAGGTCAGAGGTCAGAAAAGTGCAGTTTTCAGACAACGGTGGACACTGGACCGGCGCCGGCGGACACTGCCGACACTTCTGACATACGCACGCGTGCGGGGACACCTCCCCTACAACGCCACACTCTCGGATAAGCCCGAGAGATGTAAAAAAAAGTGTGGCGGACCGTCCAGTGAGGTCAGAGGTCAGAAAAGTGCAGTTTTCAGACAACGGTGGATACTGGACCGGCGCCGGCGGACACTGCCGACACTTCTGACATACGCACGCGTGCGGGGACACCTCCCCTACAACGCCAGACTCTCGGATAAGCCCGAGAGGTGTAAAGAAAAGTGTGGCGGACCGTCCAGTGAGGTCAGAGGTCAGAAAAGTGCAGTTTTCAGACAACGGTGGACACTGGACCGGCGCCGGCGGACACTGCCGACACTTCTGACATACGCACGCGTGCGGGGACACCTCCCCTACAACGCCAGACTCTCGGATAAGCCCGAGAGGTGTAAAGAAAAGTGTGGCGGACCGTCCAGTGAGGTCAGAGGTCAGAAAAGTGCAGTTTTCAGACAACGGTGGACACTGGACCGGCGCCGGCGGACACTGCCGACACTTCTGACATACGCACGTGTGCGGGGACACCTCCCCTACAACGCCACACTCTCGGATAAGCCCGAGAGATGTAAAAAAAAGTGTGGCGGACCGTCCAGTGAGGTCAGAGGTCAGAAAAGTGCAGTTTTCAGACAACGGTGGACACTGGACCGGCGCCGGCGGACACTGCCGACACTTCTGACATACGCACGCGTGCGGGGACACCTCCCCTACAACGCCACACTCTCGGATAAGCCCGAGAGATGTAAAAAAAAGTGTGGCGGACCGTCCAGTGAGGTCAGAGGTCAGAAAAGTGCAGTTTTCAGACAACGGTGGATACTGGACCGGCGCCGGCGGACACTGCCGACACTTCTGACATACGCACGCGTGCGGGGACACCTCCCCTACAACGCCAGACTCTCGGATAAGCCCGAGAGGTGTAAAGAAAAGTGTGGCGGACCGTCCAGTGAGGTCAGAGGTCAGAAAAGTGCAGTTTTCAGACAACGGTGGACACTGGACCGGCGCCGGCGGACACTGCCGACACTTCTGACATACGCACGCGTGCGGGGACACCTCCCCTACAACGCCAGACTCTCGGATAAGCCCGAGAGGTGTAAAGAAAAGTGTGGCGGACCGTCCAGTGAGGTCAGAGGTCAGAAAAGTGCAGTTTTCAGACAACGGTGGACACTGGACCGGCGCCGGCGGACACTGCCGAAACTTTTGACATACGCACGCGTGCGGGGACACCTCCCCTACAACGCCTGACTCTCGGATAAGCCCGAGAGATGTAAAAAAAAGTGTGGCGGACCGTCCAGTGAGGTCAGAGGTCAGAAAAGTGCAGTTTTCAGACAACGGTGGACACTGGACCGGCGCCGGCGGACACTGCCGACACTTCTGACATACGCACGTGTGCGGGGACACCTCCCCTACAACGCCACACTCTCGGATAAGCCCGAGAGATGTAAAAAAAAGTGTGGCGGACCGTCCAGTGAGGTCAGAGGTCAGAAAAGTGCAGTTTTCAGACAACGGTGGACACTGGACCGGCGCCGGCGGACACTGCCGACACTTCTGACATACGCACGCGTGCGGGGACACCTCCCCTACAACGCCACACTCTCGGATAAGCCCGAGAGATGTAAAAAAAAGTGTGGCGGACCGTCCAGTGAGGTCAGAGGTCAGAAAAGTGCAGTTTTCAGACAACGGTGGATACTGGACCGGCGCCGGCGGACACTGCCGACACTTCTGACATACGCACGCGTGCGGGGACACCTCCCCTACAACGCCAGACTCTCGGATAAGCCCGAGAGGTGTAAAGAAAAGTGTGGCGGACCGTCCAGTGAGGTCAGAGGTCAGAAAAGTGCAGTTTTCAGACAACGGTGGACACTGGACCGGCGCCGGCGGACACTGCCGACACTTCTGACATACGCACGCGTGCGGGGACACCTCCCCTACAACGCCAGACTCTCGGATAAGCCCGAGAGGTGTAAAGAAAAGTGTGGCGGACCGTCCAGTGAGGTCAGAGGTCAGAAAAGTGCAGTTTTCAGACAACGGTGGACAATGGACCGGCGCCGGCGGACACTGCCGACACTTCTGACATACGCACGCGTGCGGGGACACCTCCCCTACAACGCCAGACTCTCGGATAAGCCCGAGAGGTGTAAAGAAAAGTGTGGCGGACCGTCCAGTGAGGTCAGAGGTCAGAAAAGTGCAGTTTTCAGACAACGGTGGACAATGGACCGGCGCCGGCGGACACTGCCGACACTTCTGACATACGCACGCGTGCGGGGACACCTCCCCTACAACGCCAGACTCTCGGATAAGCCCGAGAGATGTAAAAAAAAGTGTGGCGGACCGTCCAGTGAGGTCAGAGGTCAGAAAAGTGCAGTTTTCAGACAACGGTGGACACTGGACCGGCGCCGGGCGGACACTGCCGACACTTCTGACATACGCACGCGTGCGGGGACACCTCCCCTACAACGCCAAACTCTCGGATAAGCCCGAGAGATGTAAAAAAAAGTGTGGCGGACCGTCCAGTGAGGTCAGAGGTCAGAAAAGTGCAGTTTTCAGACAACGGTGGACACTGGACCGGCGCCGGCGGACACTGCCGACACTTCTGACATACGCACGCGTGCGGGGACACCTCCCCTACAACGCCACACTCTCGGATAAGCCCGAGAGATGTAAAAAAAAGTGTGGCGGACCGTCCAGTGAGGTCAGAGGTCAGAAAAGTGCCGTTTTCAGACAACAGTGGACACTGGACAGGCACCGGTGGACACTGCCGACACTTCTGACATACGCACGCGTGCGGGGACACCTCCCCTACAACGCCACACTCTCGGATAAGCCCGAGAGGTGTAAAAAAAAGTGTGGCGGACCGTCCAGTGAGGTCAGAGGTCAGAAAAGTGCCGTTTTCAGACAACAGTGGACACTGGACCGGCGCCGGCGGACACTGCCGACACTTCTGACATACGCACGCGAGAGGTGTAAAAAAAAGTGTGGCGGACCGTCCAGTGAGGTCAGAGGTCAGAAAAGTGCCGTTTTCAGACAACAGTGGACACTGGACAGGCACCGGTGGAAACTGCCGACACTTCTGACATACGCACGCGTGCGGGGACACCTCCCCTACAACGCCAGACTCTCGGATAAGCCCGAGAGGTGTAAAGAAAAGTGTGGCGGATCGTCCAGTGAGGTCAGAGGTCAGAAAAGTGCAGTTTTCAGACAACGGTGGACACTGGACCGGCGCCGGCGGACACTGCCGACACTTCTGACATACGCACGCGTGCGGGGACACCTCCCCTACAACGCCACACTCTCGGATAAGCCCGAGAGGTGTAAAGAAAAGTGTGGCGGACCGTCCAGTGAGGTCAGAGGTCAGAAAAGTGCAGTTTTCAGACAACGGTGGACACTGGACCGGCGCCGGCGGACACTGCCGACACTTCTGACATACGCACGCGTGCGGGGACACCTCCCCTACAACGCCAGACTCTCGGATAAGCCCGAGAGGTGTAAAGAAAAGTGTGGCGGACCGTCCAGTGAGGTCAGAGGTCAGAAAAGTGCAGTTTTCAGACAACGGTGGACACTGGACCGGCGCCGGCGGACACTGCCGACACTTCTGACATACGCACGCGTGCGGGGACACCTCCCCTACAACGCCACACTCTCGGATAAGCCCGAGAGGTGTAAAGAAAAGTGTGGCGGACCGTCCAGTGAGGTCAGAGGTCAGAAAAGTGCAGTTTTCAGACAACGGTGGACACTGGACCGGCGCCGGCGGACACTGCCGACACTTCTGACATACGCACGCGTGCGGGGACACCTCCCCTACAACGCCAGACTCTCGGATAAGCCCGAGAGGTGTAAAGAAAAGTGTGGCGGACCGTCCAGTGAGGTCAGAGGTCAGAAAAGTGCAGTTTTCAGACAACGGTGGACACTGGACCGGCGCCGGCGGACACTGCCGACACTTCTGACATACGCACGCGTGCGGGGACACCTCCCCTACAACGCCAGACTCTCGGATAAGCCCGAGAGGTGTAAAGAAAAGTGTGGCGGACCGTCCAGTGAGGTCAGAGGTCAGAAAAGTGCAGTTTTCAGACAACGGTGGACAATGGACCGGCGCCGGCGGACACTGCCGACACTTCTGACATACGCACGCGTGCGGGGACACCTCCCCTACAACGCCAGACTCTCGGATAAGCCCGAGAGGTGTAAAGAAAAGTGTGGCGGACCGTCCAGTGAGGTCAGAGGTCAGAAAAGTGCAGTTTTCAGACAACGGTGGACAATGGACCGGCGCCGGCGGACACTGCCGACACTTCTGACATACGCACGCGTGCGGGGACACCTCCCCTACAACGCCAGACTCTCGGATAAGCCCGAGAGATGTAAAAAAAAGTGTGGCGGACCGTCCAGTGAGGTCAGAGGTCAGAAAAGTGCAGTTTTCAGACAACGGTGGACACTGGACCGGCGCCGGGCGGACACTGCCGACACTTCTGACATACGCACGCGTGCGGGGACACCTCCCCTACAACGCCAAACTCTCGGATAAGCCCGAGAGATGTAAAAAAAAGTGTGGCGGACCGTCCAGTGAGGTCAGAGGTCAGAAAAGTGCAGTTTTCAGACAACGGTGGACACTGGACCGGCGCCGGCGGACACTGCCGACACTTCTGACATACGCACGCGTGCGGGGACACCTCCCCTACAACGCCACACTCTCTGATAAGCCCGAGAGGTGTAAAAAAAAGTGTGGCGGACCGTCCAGTGAGGTCAGAGGTCAGAAAAGTGCCGTTTTCAGACAACAGTGGACACTGGACAGGCACCGGTGGACACTGCCGACACTTCTGACATACGCACGCGTGCGGGGACACCTCCCCTACAACGCCACACTCTCGGATAAGCCCGAGAGGTGTAAAAAAAAGTGTGGCGGACCGTCCAGTGAGGTCAGAGGTCAGAAAAGTGCCGTTTTCAGACAACAGTGGACACTGGACAGGCACCGGTGGACACTGCCGACACTTCTGACATACGCACGCGTGCGGGGACACCTCCCCTACAACGCCACACTCTCGGATAAGCCCGAGAGATGTAAAAAAAAGTGTGGCGGACCGTCCAGTGAGGTCAGAGGTCAGAAAAGTGCAGTTTTCAGACAACAGTGGACACTGGACCGGCGCCGGCGGACACTGCCGACACTTCTGACATACGCACACGTGCGGGGACACCTACCCTACAACGCCACACTCTCGGATAAGCCCGAGAGGTGTAAAAAAAAGTGTGGCGGACCGTCCAGTGAGGTCAGAGGTCAGAAAAGTGCCGTTTTCAGACAACAGTGGACACTGGACCGGCGCCGGCGGACACTGCCGACACTTCTGACATACGCACGCGTGCGGGGACACCTCCCCTACAACGCCACACTCTCGGATAAGCCCGAGAGGTGTAAAAAAAATTGTGGCGGACCGTCCAGTGAGGTCAGAGGTCAGAAAAGTGCCGTTTTCAGACAACAGTGGACACTGGACAGGCGCCGGCGGACACTGCCGACACTTCTGACATACGCACGAGTGCGGGGACACCTCCCCTACAACGTCACACTCTCGGATAAGCCCGAGAGTTGTAAATAAAAGTGTGGCGGACCGTCCAGTGAGGTCAGAGGTCAGAAAAGTGCCGTTTTCAGACAACAGTGGACACTGGACAGGCGCCGGCGGACACTGCCGACACTTCTGACATACGCACGCGTGCGGGGACACCTCCCCTACAACGCCACACTCTCGGATAAGCCCGAGAGGTGTAAAGAAAAGTGTGGCGGACCGTCCAGTGAGGTCAGAGGTCAGAAAAGTGCAGTTTTCAGACAACGGTGGACACTGGACCGGCGCCGGCGGACACTGCCGACACTTCTGACATACGCACGCGTGCGGGGACACCTCCCCTACAACGCCAGACTCTCGGATAAGCCCGAGAGATGTAAAGAAAAGTGTGGCGGACCGTCCAGTGAGGTGAGAGGTCAGAAAAGTGCAGTTTTCAGACAACGGTGGACACTGGACCGGCGCCGGCGGACACTGCCGACACTTCTGACATACGCACGCGTGCGGGGACACCTCCCCTACAACGCCACACTCTCGGATAAGCCCGAGAGGTGTAAAAAAAAGTGTGGCGGACCGTCCAGTGAGGTCAGAGGTCAGAAAAGTGCCGTTTTCAGACAACAGTGGACACTGGACAGGCACCGGTGGACACTGCCGACACTTCTGACATACGCACGCGTGCGGGGACACCTCCCCTACAACGCCACACTCTCGGATAAGCCAGAGAGGTGTAAAGAAAAGTGTGGCGGACCGTCCAGTGAGGTCAGAGGTCAGAAAAGTGCAGTTTTCAGACAACGGTGGACACTGGACCGGCGCCGGCGGACACTGCCGACACTTCTGACATACGCACGCGTGCGGGGACACCTCCCCTACAACGCCAGACTCTCGGATAAGCCCGAGAGGTGTAAAGAAAAGTGTGGCGGACCGTCCAGTGAGGTCAGAGGTCAGAAAAGTGCAGTTTTCAGACAACGGTGGACACTGGACCGGCGCCGGCGGACACTGCCGACACTTCTGACATACGCACGCGTGCGGGGAAACCTCCCCTACAACGCCACACTCTCGGATAAGCCCCAGAGGTGTAAAAAAAAGTGTGGCGGACCGTCCAGTGAGGTCAGAGGTCAGAAAAGTGCAGTTTTCAGACAACGGTGGACACTGGACAGGCACCGGTGGACACTGCCGACACTTCTGACATACGCACGCGTGCGGGGACACCTCCCCTACAACGCCACACTCTCGGATAAGCCCGAGAGATGTAAAAAAAAGTGTGGCGGACCGTCCAGTGAGGTCAGAGGTCAGAAAAGTGCAGTTTTCAGACAACAGTGGACACTGGACCGGCGCCGGCGGACACTGCCGACACTTCTGACATACGCACACGTGCGGGGACACCTACCCTACAACGCCACACTCTCGGATAAGCCCGAGAGGTGTAAAAAAAAGTGTGGCGGACCGTCCAGTGAGGTCAGAGGTCAGAAAAGTGCCGTTTTCAGACAACAGTGGACACTGGACCGGCGCCGGCGGACACTGCCGACACTTCTGACATACGCACGCGTGCGGGGACACCTCCCCTACAACGCCACACTCTCGGATAAGCCCGAGAGGTGTAAAAAAAATTGTGGCGGACCGTCCAGTGAGGTCAGAGGTCAGAAAAGTGCCGTTTTCAGACAACAGTGGACACTGGACAGGCGCCGGCGGACACTGCCGACACTTCTGACATACGCACGAGTGCGGGGACACCTCCCCTACAACGTCACACTCTCGGATAAGCCCGAGAGTTGTAAATAAAAGTGTGGCGGACCGTCCAGTGAGGTCAGAGGTCAGAAAAGTGCCGTTTTCAGACAACAGTGGACACTGGACAGGCGCCGGCGGACACTGCCGACACTTCTGACATACGCACGCGTGCGGGGACACCTCCCCTACAACGCCACACTCTCGGATAAGCCCGAGAGGTGTAAAGAAAAGTGTGGCGGACCGTCCAGTGAGGTCAGAGGTCAGAAAAGTGCAGTTTTCAGACAACGGTGGACACTGGACCGGCGCCGGCGGACACTGCCGACACTTCTGACATACGCACGCGTGCGGGGACACCTCCCCTACAACGCCAGACTCTCGGATAAGCCCGAGAGATGTAAAGAAAAGTGTGGCGGACCGTCCAGTGAGGTGAGAGGTCAGAAAAGTGCAGTTTTCAGACAACGGTGGACACTGGACCGGCGCCGGCGGACACTGCCGACACTTCTGACATACGCACGCGTGCGGGGACACCTCCCCTACAACGCCACACTCTCGGATAAGCCCGAGAGGTGTAAAAAAAAGTGTGGCGGACCGTCCAGTGAGGTCAGAGGTCAGAAAAGTGCCGTTTTCAGACAACAGTGGACACTGGACAGGCACCGGTGGACACTGCCGACACTTCTGACATACGCACGCGTGCGGGGACACCTCCCCTACAACGCCACACTCTCGGATAAGCCAGAGAGGTGTAAAGAAAAGTGTGGCGGACCGTCCAGTGAGGTCAGAGGTCAGAAAAGTGCAGTTTTCAGACAACGGTGGACACTGGACCGGCGCCGGCGGACACTGCCGACACTTCTGACATACGCACGCGTGCGGGGACACCTCCCCTACAACGCCAGACTCTCGGATAAGCCCGAGAGGTGTAAAGAAAAGTGTGGCGGACCGTCCAGTGAGGTCAGAGGTCAGAAAAGTGCAGTTTTCAGACAACGGTGGACACTGGACCGGCGCCGGCGGACACTGCCGACACTTCTGACATACGCACGCGTGCGGGGAAACCTCCCCTACAACGCCACACTCTCGGATAAGCCCCAGAGGTGTAAAAAAAAGTGTGGCGGACCGTCCAGTGAGGTCAGAGGTCAGAAAAGTGCAGTTTTCAGACAACGGTGGACACTGGACCGGCGCCGGCGGACACTGCCGACACTTCTGACATACGCACGCGTGCGGGGACACCTCCCCTACAACGCCAGACTCTCGGATAAGCCCGAGAGATGTAAAAAAAAGTGTGGCGGACCGTCCAGTGAGGTCAGAGGTCAGAAAAGTGCAGTTTTCAGACAACGGTGGACACTGGACCGGCGCCGGCGGACACTGCCGACACTTCTGACATACGCACGCGTGCGGGGACACCTCCCCTACAACGCCACACTCTCGGATAAGCCCGAGAGATGTAAAAAAAAGTGTGGCGGACCGTCCAGTGAGGTCAGAGGTCAGAAAAGTGCAGTTTTCAGACAACGGTGGACACTGGACCGGCGCCGGCGGACACTGCCGACACTTCTGACATACGCACGCGTGCGGGGACACCTCCCCTACAACGCCAGACTCTCGGATAAGCCCGAGAGATGTAAAAAAAAGTGTGGCGGACCGTCCAGTGAGGTCAGAGGTCAGAAAAGTGCAGTTTTCAGACAACGGTGGACACTGGACCGGCGCCGGCGGACACTGCCGACACTTCTGACATACGCACGCGAGAGGTGTAAAAAAAAGTGTGGCGGACCGTCCAGTGAGGTCAGAGGTCAGAAAAGTGCCGTTTTCAGACAACAGTGGACACTGGACCGGCGCCGGCGGACAATGCCGACACTTCTGACATACGCACGCGTGCGGGGACACCTCCCCTACAACGCCAGACTCTCGGATAAGCCCGAGAGGTGTAAAGAAAAGTGTGGCGCACCGTCCAGTGAGGTCAGAGGTCAGAAAAGTGCAGTTTTCAGACAACGGTGGACACTGGACCGGCGCCGGCGGACACTGCCGACACTTCTGACATACGCACGCGTGCGGGGACACCTCCCCTACAACGCCAGACTCTCGGATAAGCCCGAGAGGTGTAAAGAAAAGTGTGGCGGACCGTCCAGTGAGGTCAGAGGTCAGAAAAGTGCAGTTTTCAGACAACGGTGGACACTGGACCGGCGCCGGCGGACATTGCCGACACTTCTGACATACGCACGCGTGCGGGGACACCTCCCCTACAACGCCACACTCTCGGATAAGCCCGAGAGGTGTAAAAAAAAGTGTGGCGGACCGTCCAGTGAGGTCAGAGGTCAGAAAAGTGCCGTTTTCAGACAACAGTGGACACTGGACCGGCGCCGGCGGACACTGCCGACACTTCTGACATACGCACGCGTGCGGGGACACCTCCCCTACAACGCCACACTCTCGGATAAGCCCGAGAGGTGTAAAAAAAAGTGTGGCGGACCGTCCAGTGAGGTCAGAGGTCAGAAAAGTGCCGTTTTCAGACAACAGTGGACACTGGACCGGCGCCGGCGGACACTGCCGACACTTCTGACATACGCACGCGAGAGGTGTAAAAAAAAGTGTGGCGGACCGTCCAGTGAGGTCAGAGGTCAGAAAAGTGCAGTTTTCAGACAACGGTGGACACTGGACCGGCGCCGGCGGACACTGCCGACACTTCTGACATACGCACGCGTGCGGGGACACCTCCCCTACAACGCCAGACTCTCGGATAAGCCCGAGAGATGTAAAAAAAAGTGTGGCGGACCGTCCAGTGAGGTCAGAGGTCAGAAAAGTGCAGTTTTCAGACAACGGTGGACACTGGACCGGCGCCGGCGGACACTGCCGACACTTCTGACATACGCACGCGTGCGGGGACACCTCCCCTACAACGCCAGACTCTCGGATAAGCCCGAGAGGTGTAAAGAAAAGTGTGGCGGATCGTCCAGTGAGGTCAGAGGTCAGAAAAGTGCAGTTTTCAGACAACGGTGGACACTGGACCGGTGCCGGCGGACACTGCCGACACTTCTGACATACGCACGCGTGCGGGGACACCTCCCCTACAACGCCAGACTCTCGGATAAGCCCGAGAGGTGTAAAGAAAAGTGTGGCGGACCGTCCAGTGAGGTCAGAGGTCAGAAAAGTGCAGTTTTCAGACAACGGTGGACACTGGACCGGCGCCGGCGGACACTGCCGACACTTCTGACATACGCACGCGTGCGGGGACACCTCCCCTACAACGCCACACTCTCGGATAAGCCCGAGAGGTGTAAAAAAAAGTGTGGCGGACCGTCCAGTGAGGTCAGAGGTCAGAAAAGTGCCGTTTTCAGACAACAGTGGACACTGGACCGGCGCCGGCGGACACTGCCGACACTTCTGACATACGCACGCGTGCGGGGACACCTCCCCTACAACGCCACACTCTCGGATAAGCCCGAGAGGTGTAAAAAAAAGTGTGGCGGACCGTCCAGTGAGGTCAGAGGTCAGAAAAGTGCCGTTTTCAGACAACAGTGGACACTGGACCGGCGCCGGCGGACACTGCCGACACTTCTGACATACGCACGCGAGAGGTGTAAAAAAAAGTGTGGCGGACCGTCCAGTGAGGTCAGAGGTCAGAAAAGTGCAGTTTTCAGACAACGGTGGACACTGGACCGGCGCCGGCCGACACTGCCGACACTTCTGACATACGCACGCGTGCGGGGACACCTCCCCTACAACGCCAGACTCTCGGATAAGCCCGAGAAGTGTAAAGAAAAGTGTGGCGCACCGTCCAGTGAGGTCAGAGGTCAGAAAAGTGCAGTTTTCAGACAACAGTGGACACTGGACCGGCGCCGGCGGACACTGCCGACACTTCTGACATACGCACACGTGCGGGGACACCTACCCTACAACGCCACACTCTCGGATAAGCCCGAGAGGTGTAAAAAAAAGTGTGGCGGACCGTCCAGTGAGGTCAGAGGTCAGAAAAGTGCCGTTTTCAGACAACAGTGGACACTGGACCGGCGCCGGCGGACACTGCCGACACTTCTGACATACGCACGCGTGCGGGGACACCTCCCCTACAACGCCACACTCTCGGATAAGCCCGAGAGGTGTAAAAAAAATTGTGGCGGACCGTCCAGTGAGGTCAGAGGTCAGAAAAGTGCCGTTTTCAGACAACAGTGGACACTGGACAGGCGCCGGCGGACACTGCCGACACTTCTGACATACGCACGAGTGCGGGGACACCTCCCCTACAACGTCACACTCTCGGATAAGCCCGAGAGTTGTAAATAAAAGTGTGGCGGACCGTCCAGTGAGGTCAGAGGTCAGAAAAGTGCCGTTTTCAGACAACAGTGGACACTGGACAGGCGCCGGCGGACACTGCCGACACTTCTGACATACGCACGCGTGCGGGGACACCTCCCCTACAACGCCAAACTCTCGGATAAGCCCGAGAGGTGTAAAGAAAAGTGTGGCGGACCGTCCAGTGAGGTCAGAGGTCAGAAAAGTGCAGTTTTCAGACAACGGTGGACACTGGACCGGCGCCGGCGGACACTGCCGACACTTCTGACATACGCACGCGTGCGGGGACACCTCCCCTACAACGCCAGACTCTCGGATAAGCCCGAGAGATGTAAAGAAAAGTGTGGCGGACCGTCCAGTGAGGTGAGAGGTCAGAAAAGTGCAGTTTTCAGACAACGGTGGACACTGGACCGGCGCCGGCGGACACTGCCGACACTTCTGACATACGCACGCGTGCGGGGACACCTCCCCTACAACGCCACACTCTCGGATAAGCCCGAGAGGTGTAAAAAAAAGTGTGGCGGACCGTCCAGTGAGGTCAGAGGTCAGAAAAGTGCCGTTTTCAGACAACAGTGGACACTGGACAGGCACCGGTGGACACTGCCGACACTTCTGACATACGCACGCGTGCGGGGACACCTCCCCTACAACGCCACACTCTCGGATAAGCCAGAGAGGTGTAAAGAAAAGTGTGGCGGACCGTCCAGTGAGGTCAGAGGTCAGAAAAGTGCAGTTTTCAGACAACGGTGGACACTGGACCGGCGCCGGCGGACACTGCCGACACTTCTGACATACGCACGCGTGCGGGGACACCTCCCCTACAACGCCACACTCTCGGATAAGCCCGAGAGGTGTAAAAAAAAGTGTGGCGGACCGTCCAGTGAGGTCAGAGGTCAGAAAAGTGCAGTTTTCAGACAACGGTGGACACTGGACCGGCGCCGGCGGACACTGCCGACACTTCTGACATACGCACGCGTGCGGGGACACCTCCCCTACAACGCCACACTCTCGGATAAGCCCGAGAGGTGTAAAAAAAAGTGTGGCGGACCGTCCAGTGAGGTCAGAGGTCAGAAAAGTGCCGTTTTCAGACAACAGTGGACACTGGACAGGCACCGGTGGACACTGCCGACACTTCTGACATACGCACGCGTGCGGGGACACCTCCCCTACAACGCCACACTCTCGGATAAGCCAGAGAGGTGTAAAGAAAAGTGTGGCGGACCGTCCAGTGAGGTCAGAGGTCAGAAAAGTGCAGTTTTCAGACAACGGTGGACACTGGACCGGCGCCGGCGGACACTGCCGACACTTCTGACATACGCACGCGTGCGGGGACACCTCCCCTACAACGCCAGACTCTCGGATAAGCCCGAGAGATGTAAAGAAAAGTGTGGCGGACCGTCCAGTGAGGTGAGAGGTCAGAAAAGTGCAGTTTTCAGACAACGGTGGACACTGGACCGGCGCCGGCGGACACTGCCGACACTTCTGACATACGCACGCGTGCGGGGACACCTCCCCTACAACGCCACACTCTCGGATAAGCCCGAGAGGTGTAAAAAAAAGTGTGGCGGACCGTCCAGTGAGGTCAGAGGTCAGAAAAGTGCCGTTTTCAGACAACAGTGGACACTGGACAGGCACCGGTGGACACTGCCGACACTTCTGACATACGCACGCGTGCGGGGACACCTCCCCTACAACGCCACACTCTCGGATAAGCCAGAGAGGTGTAAAGAAAAGTGTGGCGGACCGTCCAGTGAGGTCAGAGGTCAGAAAAGTGCAGTTTTCAGACAACGGTGGACACTGGACCGGCGCCGGCGGACACTGCCGACACTTCTGACATACGCACGCGTGCGGGGACACCTCCCCTACAACGCCAGACTCTCGGATAAGCCCGAGAGGTGTAAAGAAAAGTGTGGCGGACCGTCCAGTGAGGTCAGAGGTCAGAAAAGTGCAGTTTTCAGACAACGGTGGACACTGGACCGGCGCCGGCGGACACTGCCGACACTTCTGACATACGCACGCGTGCGGGGAAACCTCCCCTACAACGCCACACTCTCGGATAAGCCCCAGAGGTGTAAAAAAAAGTGTGGCGGACCGTCCAGTGAGGTCAGAGGTCAGAAAAGTGCAGTTTTCAGACAACGGTGGACACTGGACCGGCGCCGGCGGACACTGCCGACACTTCTGACATACGCACGCGTGCGGGGACACCTCCCCTACAACGCCAGACTCTCGGATAAGCCCGAGAGATGTAAAAAAAAGTGTGGCGGACCGTCCAGTGAGGTCAGAGGTCAGAAAAGTGCAGTTTTCAGACAACGGTGGACACTGGACCGGCGCCGGCGGACACTGCCGACACTTCTGACATACGCACGCGTGCGGGGACACCTCCCCTACAACGCCACACTCTCGGATAAGCCCGAGAGATGTAAAAAAAAGTGTGGCGGACCGTCCAGTGAGGTCAGAGGTCAGAAAAGTGCAGTTTTCAGACAACGGTGGACACTGGACCGGCGCCGGCGGACACTGCCGACACTTCTGACATACGCACGCGTGCGGGGACACCTCCCCTACAACGCCAGACTCTCGGATAAGCCCGAGAGATGTAAAAAAAAGTGTGGCGGACCGTCCAGTGAGGTCAGAGGTCAGAAAAGTGCAGTTTTCAGACAACGGTGGACACTGGACCGGCGCCGGCGGACACTGCCGACACTTCTGACATACGCACGCGAGAGGTGTAAAAAAAAGTGTGGCGGACCGTCCAGTGAGGTCAGAGGTCAGAAAAGTGCCGTTTTCAGACAACAGTGGACACTGGACCGGCGCCGGCGGACAATGCCGACACTTCTGACATACGCACGCGTGCGGGGACACCTCCCCTACAACGCCAGACTCTCGGATAAGCCCGAGAGGTGTAAAGAAAAGTGTGGCGCACCGTCCAGTGAGGTCAGAGGTCAGAAAAGTGCAGTTTTCAGACAACGGTGGACACTGGACCGGCGCCGGCGGACACTGCCGACACTTCTGACATACGCACGCGTGCGGGGACACCTCCCCTACAACGCCAGACTCTCGGATAAGCCCGAGAGGTGTAAAGAAAAGTGTGGCGGACCGTCCAGTGAGGTCAGAGGTCAGAAAAGTGCAGTTTTCAGACAACGGTGGACACTGGACCGGCGCCGGCGGACATTGCCGACACTTCTGACATACGCACGCGTGCGGGGACACCTCCCCTACAACGCCACACTCTCGGATAAGCCCGAGAGGTGTAAAAAAAAGTGTGGCGGACCGTCCAGTGAGGTCAGAGGTCAGAAAAGTGCCGTTTTCAGACAACAGTGGACACTGGACCGGCGCCGGCGGACACTGCCGACACTTCTGACATACGCACGCGTGCGGGGACACCTCCCCTACAACGCCACACTCTCGGATAAGCCCGAGAGGTGTAAAAAAAAGTGTGGCGGACCGTCCAGTGAGGTCAGAGGTCAGAAAAGTGCCGTTTTCAGACAACAGTGGACACTGGACCGGCGCCGGCGGACACTGCCGACACTTCTGACATACGCACGCGAGAGGTGTAAAAAAAAGTGTGGCGGACCGTCCAGTGAGGTCAGAGGTCAGAAAAGTGCAGTTTTCAGACAACGGTGGACACTGGACCGGCGCCGGCGGACACTGCCGACACTTCTGACATACGCACGCGTGCGGGGACACCTCCCCTACAACGCCAGACTCTCGGATAAGCCCGAGAGATGTAAAAAAAAGTGTGGCGGACCGTCCAGTGAGGTCAGAGGTCAGAAAAGTGCAGTTTTCAGACAACGGTGGACACTGGACCGGCGCCGGCGGACACTGCCGACACTTCTGACATACGCACGCGTGCGGGGACACCTCCCCTACAACGCCAGACTCTCGGATAAGCCCGAGAGGTGTAAAGAAAAGTGTGGCGGATCGTCCAGTGAGGTCAGAGGTCAGAAAAGTGCAGTTTTCAGACAACGGTGGACACTGGACCGGTGCCGGCGGACACTGCCGACACTTCTGACATACGCACGCGTGCGGGGACACCTCCCCTACAACGCCAGACTCTCGGATAAGCCCGAGAGGTGTAAAGAAAAGTGTGGCGGACCGTCCAGTGAGGTCAGAGGTCAGAAAAGTGCAGTTTTCAGACAACGGTGGACACTGGACCGGCGCCGGCGGACACTGCCGACACTTCTGACATACGCACGCGTGCGGGGACACCTCCCCTACAACGCCACACTCTCGGATAAGCCCGAGAGGTGTAAAAAAAAGTGTGGCGGACCGTCCAGTGAGGTCAGAGGTCAGAAAAGTGCCGTTTTCAGACAACAGTGGACACTGGACCGGCGCCGGCGGACACTGCCGACACTTCTGACATACGCACGCGTGCGGGGACACCTCCCCTACAACGCCACACTCTCGGATAAGCCCGAGAGGTGTAAAAAAAAGTGTGGCGGACCGTCCAGTGAGGTCAGAGGTCAGAAAAGTGCCGTTTTCAGACAACAGTGGACACTGGACCGGCGCCGGCGGACACTGCCGACACTTCTGACATACGCACGCGAGAGGTGTAAAAAAAAGTGTGGCGGACCGTCCAGTGAGGTCAGAGGTCAGAAAAGTGCAGTTTTCAGACAACGGTGGACACTGGACCGGCGCCGGCCGACACTGCCGACACTTCTGACATACGCACGCGTGCGGGGACACCTCCCCTACAACGCCAGACTCTCGGATAAGCCCGAGAAGTGTAAAGAAAAGTGTGGCGCACCGTCCAGTGAGGTCAGAGGTCAGAAAAGTGCTGTTTTCAGACAACGGTGGACACTGGACCGGCGCCGGCGGACACTGCCGACACTTCTGACATACGCACGCGTGCGGGGACACCTCCCCTACAACGCCAGACTCTCGGATAAGCCCGAGAGGTGTAAAGAAAAGTGTGGCGGACCGTCCAGTGAGGTCAGAGGTCAGAAAAGTGCAGTTTTCAGACAACGGTGGACACTGGACCGGCGCCGGCGGACACTGCCGACACTTCTGACATACGCACGCGTGCGGGGACACCTCCCCTACAACGCCACACTCTCGGATAAGCCCGAGAGGTGTAAAAAAAAGTGTGGCGGACCGTCCAGTGAGGTCAGAGGTCAGAAAAGTGCCGTTTTCAGACAACAGTGGACACTGGACCGGCGCCGGCGGACACTGCCGACACTTCTGACATACGCACGCGAGAGGTGTAAAAAAAAGTGTGGCGGACCGTCCAGTGAGGTCAGAGGTCAGAAAAGTGCCGTTTTCAGACAACAGTGGACACTGGACCGGCGCCGGCGGACACTGCCGACACTTCTGACATACGCACGCGAGAGGTGTAAAAAAAAGTGTGGCGGACCGTCCAGTGAGGTCAGAGGTCAGAAAAGTGCAGTTTTCAGACAACGGTGGACACTGGACCGGTGCCGGCCGACACTGCCGACACTTCTGACATACGCACGCGTGCGGGGACACCTCCCCTACAACGCCACACTCTCGGATAAGCCCGAGAGATGTAAAAAAAAGTGTGGCGGACCGTCCAGTGAGGTCAGAGGTCAGAAAAGTGCAGTTTTCAGACAACGGTGGACACTGGACCGGCGCCGGCGGACACTGCCGACACTTCTGACATACGCACGCGTGCGGGGACACCTCCCCTACAACGCCAGACTCTCGGATAAGCCCGAGAGGTGTAAAGAAAAGTGTGGCGGATCGTCCAGTGAGGTCAGAGGTCAGAAAAGTGCAGTTTTCAGACAACGGTGGACACTGGACCGGTGCCGGCGGACACTGCCGACACTTCTGACATACGCACGCGTGCGGGGACACCTCCCCTACAACGCCAGACTCTCGGATAAGCCCGAGAGGTGTAAAGAAAAGTGTGGCGGACCGTCCAGTGAGGTCAGAGGTCAGAAAAGTGCAGTTTTCAGACAACGGTGGACACTGGACCGGCGCCGGCGGACACTGCCGACACTTCTGACATACGCACGCGTGCGGGGACACCTCCCCTACAACGCCACACTCTCGGATAAGCCCGAGAGGTGTAAAAAAAAGTGTGGCGGACCGTCCAGTGAGGTCAGAGGTCAGAAAAGTGCCGTTTTCAGACAACAGTGGACACTGGACCGGCGCCGGCGGACACTGCCGACACTTCTGACATACGCACGCGAGAGGTGTAAAAAAAAGTGTGGCGGACCGTCCAGTGAGGTCAGAGGTCAGAAAAGTGCAGTTTTCAGACAACGGTGGACACTGGACCGGCGCCGGCCGACACTGCCGACACTTCTGACATACGCACGCGTGCGGGGACACCTCCCCTACAACGCCAGACTCTCGGATAAGCCCGAGAAGTGTAAAGAAAAGTGTGGCGCACCGTCCAGTGAGGTCAGAGGTCAGAAAAGTGCAGTTTTCAGACAACGGTGGACACTGGACCGGCGCCGGCGGACACTGCCGACACTTCTGACATACGCACGCGTGCGGGGACACCTCCCCTACAACGCCAGACTCTCGGATAAGCCCGAGAGGTGTAAAGAAAAGTGTGGCGGACCGTCCAGTGAGGTCAGAGGTCAGAAAAGTGCAGTTTTCAGACAACGGTGGACACTGGACCGGCGCCGGCGGACACTGCCGACACTTCTGACATACGCACGCGTGCGGGGACACCTCCCCTACAACGCCACACTCTCGGATAAGCCCGAGAGGTGTAAAAAAAAGTGTGGCGGACCGTCCAGTGAGGTCAGAGGTCAGAAAAGTGCCGTTTTCAGACAACAGTGGACACTGGACCGGCGCCGGCGGACACTGCCGACACTTCTGACATACGCACGCGAGAGGTGTAAAAAAAAGTGTGGCGGACCGTCCAGTGAGGTCAGAGGTCAGAAAAGTGCCGTTTTCAGACAACAGTGGACACTGGACCGGCGCCGGCGGACAATGCCGACACTTCTGACATACGCACGCGTGCGGGGACACCTCCCCTACAACGCCAGACTCTCGGATAAGCCCGAGAAGTGTAAAGAAAAGTGTGGCGCACCGTCCAGTGAGGTCAGAGGTCAGAAAAGTGCAGTTTTCAGACAACGGTGGACACTGGACCGGCGCCGGCGGACACTGCCGACACTTCTGACATACGCACGCGTGCGGGGACACCTCCCCTACAACGCCAGACTCTCGGATAAGCCCGAGAGGTGTAAAGAAAAGTGTGGCGGACCGTCCAGTGAGGTCAGAGGTCAGAAAAGTGCAGTTTTCAGACAACGGTGGACACTGGACCGGCGCCGGCGGACACTGCCGACACTTCTGACATACGCACGCGTGCGGGGACACCTCCCCTACAACGCCACACTCTCGGATAAGCCCGAGAGGTGTAAAAAAAAGTGTGGCGGACCGTCCAGTGAGGTCAGAGGTCAGAAAAGTGCCGTTTTCAGACAACAGTGGACACTGGACCGGCGCCGGCGGACACTGCCGACACTTCTGACATACGCACGCGTGCGGGGACACCTCCCCTACAACGCCACACTCTCGGATAAGCCCGAGAGGTGTAAAAAAAAGTGTGGCGGACCGTCCAGTGAGGTCAGAGGTCAGAAAAGTGCCGTTTTCAGACAACAGTGGACACTGGACCGGCGCCGGCGGACACTGCCGACACTTCTGACATACGCACGCGAGAGGTGTAAAAAAAAGTGTGGCGGACCGTCCAGTGAGGTCAGAGGTCAGAAAAGTGCAGTTTTCAGACAACGGTGGACACTGGACCGGCGCCGGCCGACACTGCCGACACTTCTGACATACGCACGCGTGCGGGGACACCTCCCCTACAACGCCACACTCTCGGATAAGCCCGAGAGATGTAAAAAAAAGTGTGGCGGACCGTCCAGTGAGGTCAGAGGTCAGAAAAGTGCAGTTTTCAGACAACGGTGGACACTGGACCGGCGCCGGCGGACACTGCCGACACTTCTGACATACGCACGCGTGCGGGGACACCTCCCCTACAACGCCAGACTCTCGGATAAGCCCGAGAGATGTAAAAAAAAGTGTGGCGGACCGTCCAGTGAGGTCAGAGGTCAGAAAAGTGCAGTTTTCAGACAACGGTGGACACTGGACCGGCGCCGGCGGACACTGCCGACACTTCTGACATACGCACGCGTGCGGGGACACCTCCCCTACAACGCCAGACTCTCGGATAAGCCCGAGAGGTGTAAAGAAAAGTGTGGCGGATCGTCCAGTGAGGTCAGAGGTCAGAAAAGTGCAGTTTTCAGACAACGGTGGACACTGGACCGGTGCCGGCGGACACTGCCGACACTTCTGACATACGCACGCGTGCGGGGACACCTCCCCTACAACGCCACACTCTCGGATAAGCCCGAGAGATGTAAAAAAAAGTGTGGCGGACCGTCCAGTGAGGTCAGAGGTCAGAAAAGTGCAGTTTTCAGACAACGGTGGACACTGGACCGGCGCCGGCGGACACTGCCGACACTTCTGACATACGCACGCGAGAGGTGTAAAAAAAAGTGTGGCGGACCGTCCAGTGAGGTCAGAGGTCAGAAAAGTGCAGTTTTCAGACAACGGTGGACACTGGACCGGCGCCGGCCGACACTGCCGACACTTCTGACATACGCACGCGTGCGGGGACACCTCCCCTACAACGCCACACTCTCGGATAAGCCCGAGAGATGTAAAAAAAAGTGTGGCGGACCGTCCAGTGAGGTCAGAGGTCAGAAAAGTGCAGTTTTCAGACAACGGTGGACACTGGACCGGCGCCGGCGGACACTGCCGACACTTCTGACATACGCACGCGTGCGGGGACACCTCCCCTACAACGCCAGACTCTCGGATAAGCCCGAGAGATGTAAAAAAAAGTGTGGCGGACCGTCCAGTGAGGTCAGAGGTCAGAAAAGTGCAGTTTTCAGACAACGGTGGACACTGGACCGGCGCCGGCGGACACTGCCGACACTTCTGACATACGCACGCGAGAGGTGTAAAAAAAAGTGTGGCGGACCGTCCAGTGAGGTCAGAGGTCAGAAAAGTGCCGTTTTCAGACAACAGTGGACACTGGACCGGCGCCGGCGGACAATGCCGACACTTCTGACATACGCACGCGTGCGGGGACACCTCCCCTACAACGCCAGACTCTCGGATAAGCCCGAGAGGTGTAAAGAAAAGTGTGGCGCACCGTCCAGTGAGGTCAGAGGTCAGAAAAGTGCAGTTTTCAGACAACGGTGGACACTGGACCGGCGCCGGCGGACACTGCCGACACTTCTGACATACGCACGCGTGCGGGGACACCTCCCCTACAACGCCAGACTCTCGGATAAGCCCGAGAGGTGTAAAGAAAAGTGTGGCGGACCGTCCAGTGAGGTCAGAGGTCAGAAAAGTGCAGTTTTCAGACAACGGTGGACACTGGACCGGCGCCGGCGGACACTGCCGACACTTCTGACATACGCACGCGTGCGGGGACACCTCCCCTACAACGCCACACTCTCGGATAAGCCCGAGAGGTGTAAAAAAAAGTGTGGCGGACCGTCCAGTGAGGTCAGAGGTCAGAAAAGTGCCGTTTTCAGACAACAGTGGACACTGGACCGGCGCCGGCGGACACTGCCGACACTTCTGACATACGCACGCGTGCGGGGACACCTCACCTACAACGCCACACTCTCGGATAAGCCCGAGAGGTGTAAAAAAAAGTGTGGCGGACCGTCCAGTGAGGTCAGAGGTCAGAAAAGTGCCGTTTTCAGACAACAGTGGACACTGGACCGGCGCCGGCGGACACTGCCGACACTTCTGACATACGCACGCGAGAGGTGTAAAAAAAAGTGTGGCGGACCGTCCAGTGAGGTCAGAGGTCAGAAAAGTGCAGTTTTCAGACAACGGTGGACACTGGACCGGCGCCGGCCGACACTGCCGACACTTCTGACATACGCACGCGTAACGCCACACTCTCGGATAAGCCCGAGAGATGTAAAAAAAAGTGTGGCGGACCGTCCAGTGAGGTCAGAGGTCAGAAAAGTGCAGTTTTCAGACAACGGTGGACACTGGACCGGCGCCGGCGGACACTGCCGACACTTCTGACATACGCACGCGTGCGGGGACACCTCCCCTACAACGCCAGACTCTCGGATAAGCCCGAGAGATGTAAAAAAAAGTGTGGCGGACCGTCCAGTGAGGTCAGAGGTCAGAAAAGTGAAGTTTTCAGACAACGGTGGACACTGGACCGGCGCCGGCGGACACTGCCGACACTTCTGACATACGCACGCGTGCGGGGACACCTCCCCTACAACGCCAGACTCTCGGATAAGCCCGAGAGGTGTAAAGAAAAGTGTGGCGGATCGTCCAGTGAGGTCAGAGGTCAGAAAAGTGCAGTTTTCAGACAACGGTGGACACTGGACCGGTGCCGGCGGACACTGCCGACACTTCTGACATACGCACGCGTGCGGGGACACCTCCCCTACAACGCCACACTCTCGGATAAGCCCGAGAGATGTAAAAAAAAGTGTGGCGGACCGTCCAGTGAGGTCAGAGGTCAGAAAAGTGCAGTTTTCAGACAACGGTGGACACTGGACCGGCGCCGGCGGACACTGCCGACACTTCTGACATACGCACGCGTGCGGGGACACCTCCCCTACAACGCCAGACTCTCGGATAAGCCCGAGAGATGTAAAAAAAAGTGTGGCGGACCGTCCAGTGAGGTCAGAGGTCAGAAAAGTGCAGTTTTCAGACAACGGTGGACACTGGACCGGCGCCGGCGGACACTGCCGACACTTCTGACATACGCACGCGAGAGGTGTAAAAAAAAGTGTGGCGGACCGTCCAGTGAGGTCAGAGGTCAGAAAAGTGCCGTTTTCAGACAACAGTGGACACTGGACCGGCGCCGGCGGACAATGCCGACACTTCTGACATACGCACGCGTGCGGGGACACCTCCCCTACAACGCCAGACTCTCGGATAAGCCCGAGAGGTGTAAAAAAAAGTGTGGCGCACCGTCCAGTGAGGTCAGAGGTCAGAAAAGTGCAGTTTTCAGACAACGGTGGACACTGGACCGGCGCCGGCGGACACTGCCGACACTTCTGACATACGCACGCGTGCGGGGACACCTCCCCTACAACGCCAGACTCTCGGATAAGCCCGAGAGGTGTAAAGAAAAGTGTGGCGGACCGTCCAGTGAGGTCAGAGGTCAGAAAAGTGCAGTTTTCAGACAACGGTGGACACTGGACCGGCGCCGGCGGACACTGCCGACACTTCTGACATACGCACGCGTGCGGGGACACCTCCCCTACAACGCCACACTCTCGGATAAGCCCGAGAGGTGTAAAAAAAAGTGTGGCGGACCGTCCAGTGAGGTCAGAGGTCAGAAAAGTGCCGTTTTCAGACAACAGTGGACACTGGACCGGCGCCGGCGGACACTGCCGACACTTCTGACATACGCACGCGTGCGGGGACACCTCCCCTACAACGCCACACTCTCGGATAAGCCCGAGAGGTGTAAAAAAAAGTGTGGCGGACCGTCCAGTGAGGTCAGAGGTCAGAAAAGTGCCGTTTTCAGACAACAGTGGACACTGGACCGGCGCCGGCGGACACTGCCGACAATTCTGACATACGCACGCGAGAGGTGTAAAAAAAAGTGTGGCGGACCGTCCAGTGAGGTCAGAGGTCAGAAAAGTGCAGTTTTCAGACAACGGTGGACACTGGACCGGCGCCGGCCGACACTGCCGACACTTCTGACATACGCACGCGTGCGGGGACACCTCCCCTACAACGCCAGACTCTCGGATAAGCCCGAGAGATGTAAAAAAAAGTGTGGCGGACCGTCCAGTGAGGTCAGAGGTCAAAAAAGTGCAGTTTTCAGACAACGGTGGACACTGGACCGGCGCCGGCGGACACTGCCGACACTTCTGACATACGCACGCGTGCGGGGACACCTCCCCTACAACGCCAGACTCTCGGATAAGCCCGAGAGATGTAAAAAAAAGTGTGGCGGACCGTCCAGTGAGGTCAGAGGTCAGAAAAGTGCAGTTTTCAGACAACGGTGGACACTGGACCGGCGCCGGCGGACACTGCCGACACTTCTGACATACGCACGCGTGCGGGGACACCTCCCCTACAACGCCACACTCTCGGATAAGCCCGAGAGATGTAAAAAAAAGTGTGGCGGACCGTCCAGTGAGGTCAGAGGTCAGAAAAGTGCCGTTTTCAGACAACAGTGGACACTGGACCGGCGCCGGCGGACACTGCCGACACTTCTGACATACGCACGCGTGCGGGGACACCTCCCCTACAACGCCACACTCTCGGATAAGCCCGAGAGGTGTAAAAAAAAGTGTGGCGGACCGTCCAGTGAGGTCAGAGGTCAGAAAAGTGCCGTTTTCAGACAACAGTGGACACTGGACCGGCGCCGGCGGACACTGCCGACACTTCTGACATACGCACGCGAGAGGTGTAAAAAAAAGTGTGGCGGACCGTCCAGTGAGGTCAGAGGTCAGAAAAGTGCCGTTTTCAGACAACAGTGGACACTGGACAGGCACCGGTGGACACTGCCGACACTTCTGACATACGCACGCGTGCGGGGACACCTCCCCTACAACACCACACTCTCGGATAAGCCCGAGAGATGTAAAAAAAAGTGTGGCGGACCGTCCAGTGAGGTCAGAGGTCAGAAAAGTGCAGTTTTCAGACAACAGTGGACACTGGACCGGCGCCGGCGGACACTGCCGACACTTCTGACATACGCACGCGTGCGGGGACACCTCCCCTACAACGCCACACTCTCGGATAAGCCCGAGAGATGTAAAAAAAAGTGTGGCGGACCGTCCAGTGAGGTCAGAGGTCAGAAAAGTGCAGTTTTCAGACAACGGTGGACACTGGACCGGCGCCGGCGGACACTGCCGACACTTCTGACATACGCACGCGTGCGGGGACACCTCCCCTACAACGCCAAACTCTCGGATAAGCCCGAGAGGTGTAAAAAAAATTGTGGCGGACCGTCCAGTGAGGTCAGAGGTCAGAAAAGTGCCGTTTTCAGACAACAGTGGACACTGGACCGGCGCCGGCGGACACTGCCGACACTTCTGACATACGCACGCGTGCGGGGACACCTCCCCTACAACGCCACACTCTCGGATAAGCCCGAGAGGTGTAAAAAAAAGTGTGGCGGATCGTCCAGTGAGGTCAGAGGTCAGAAAAGTGCCGTTTTCAGACAACAGTGGACACTGGACCGGCGCCGGCGGACACTGCCGACACTTCTGACATACGCACACGTGCGGGGACACCTACCCTACAACGCCACACTCTCGGATAAGCCCGAGAGGTGTAAAAAAAAGTGTGGCGGACCGTCCAGTGAGGTCAGAGGTCAGAAAAGTGCCGTTTTCAGACAACAGTGGACACTGGACAGGCGCCGGCGGACACTGCCGACACTTCTGACATACGCACGAGTGCGGGGACACCTCCCCTACAACGTCACACTCTCGGATAAGCCCGAGAGTTGTAAATAAAAGTGTGGCGGACCGTCCAGTGAGGTCAGAGGTCAGAAAAGTGCCGTTTTCAGACAACAGTGGACACTGGACAGGCGCCGGCGGACACTGCCGACACTTCTGACATACGCACGCGTGCGGGGACACCTCCCCTACAACGCCAGACTCTCGGATAAGCCCGAGAGGTGTAAAGAAAAGTGTGGCGCACCGTCCAGTGAGGTCAGAGGTCAGAAAAGTGCAGTTTTCAGACAACGGTGGACACTGGACCGGCGCCGGCGGACACTGCCGACACTTCTGACATACGCACGCGTGCGGGGACACCTCCCCTACAACGCCACACTCTCGGATAAGCCCGAGAGATGTAAAAAAAAGTGTGGCGGACCGTCCAGTGAGGTCAGAGGTCAGAAAAGTGCAGTTTTCAGACAACGGTGGACACTGGACCGGCGCCGGCGGACACTGCCGACACTTCTGACATACGCACGCGTGCGGGGACACCTCCCCTACAACGCCACACTCTCGGATAAGCCCGAGAGATGTAAAAAAAAGTGTGGCGGACCGTCCAGTGAGGTCAGAGGTCAGAAAAGTGCAGTTTTCAGACAACGGTGGACACTGGACCGGCGCCGGCGGACACTGCCGACACTTCTGACATACGCACGCGTGCGGGGACACCTCCCCTACAACGCCAAACTCTCGGATAAGCCCGAGAGGTGTAAAAAAAATTGTGGCGGACCGTCCAGTGAGGTCAGAGGTCAGAAAAGTGCCGTTTTCAGACAACAGTGGACACTGGACCGGCGCCGGCGGACACTGCCGACACTTCTGACATACGCACGCGTGCGGGGACACCTCCCCTACAACGCCACACTCTCGGATAAGCCCGAGAGGTGTAAAAAAAAGTGTGGCGGATCGTCCAGTGAGGTCAGAGGTCAGAAAAGTGCCGTTTTCAGACAACAGTGGACACTGGACCGGCGCCGGCGGACACTGCCGACACTTCTGACATACGCACACGTGCGGGGACACCTACCCTACAACGCCACACTCTCGGATAAGCCCGAGAGGTGTAAAAAAAAGTGTGGCGGACCGTCCAGTGAGGTCAGAGGTCAGAAAAGTGCCGTTTTCAGACAACAGTGGACACTGGACAGGCGCCGGCGGACACTGCCGACACTTCTGACATACGCACGAGTGCGGGGACACCTCCCCTACAACGTCACACTCTCGGATAAGCCCGAGAGTTGTAAATAAAAGTGTGGCGGACCGTCCAGTGAGGTCAGAGGTCAGAAAAGTGCCGTTTTCAGACAACAGTGGACACTGGACAGGCGCCGGCGGACACTGCCGACACTTCTGACATACGCACGCGTGCGGGGACACCTCCCCTACAACGCCAGACTCTCGGATAAGCCCGAGAGGTGTAAAGAAAAGTGTGGCGCACCGTCCAGTGAGGTCAGAGGTCAGAAAAGTGCAGTTTTCAGACAACGGTGGACACTGGACCGGCGCCGGCGGACACTGCCGACACTTCTGACATACGCACGCGTGCGGGGACACCTCCCCTACAACGCCACACTCTCGGATAAGCCCGAGAGATGTAAAAAAAAGTGTGGCGGACCGTCCAGTGAGGTCAGAGGTCAGAAAAGTGCAGTTTTCAGACAACGGTGGACACTGGACCGGCGCCGGCGGACACTGCCGACACTTCTGACATACGCACGCGTGCGGGGACACCTCCCCTACAACGCCAAACTCTCGGATAAGCCCGAGAGGTGTAAAAAAAATTGTGGCGGACCGTCCAGTGAGGTCAGAGGTCAGAAAAGTGCCGTTTTCAGACAACAGTGGACACTGGACCGGCGCCGGCGGACACTGCCGACACTTCTGACATACGCACGCGTGCGGGGACACCTCCCCTACAACGCCACACTCTCGGATAAGCCCGAGAGGTGTAAAAAAAAGTGTGGCGGATCGTCCAGTGAGGTCAGAGGTCAGAAAAGTGCCGTTTTCAGACAACAGTGGACACTGGACCGGCGCCGGCGGACACTGCCGACACTTCTGACATACGCACGCGTGCGGGGACACCTCCCCTACAACGCCACACTCTCGGATAAGCCCGAGAGGTGTAAAAAAAAGTGTGGCGGACCGTCCAGTGAGGTCAGAGGTCAGAAAAGTGCCGTTTTCAGACAACAGTGGACACTGGACCGGCGCCGGCGGACACTGCCGACACTTCTGACATACGCACGCGAGAGGTGTAAAAAAAAGTGTGGCGGACCGTCCAGTGAGGTCAGAGGTCAGAAAAGTGCCGTTTTCAGACAACAGTGGACACTGGACCGGCGCCGGCGGACACTGCCGACACTTCTGACATACGCACGCGTGCGGGGACACCTCCCCTACAACGCCAGACTCTCGGATAAGCCCGAGAGGTGTAAAGAAAAGTGTGGCGCACCGTCCAGTGAGGTCAGAGGTCAGAAAAGTGCAGTTTTCAGACAACGGTGGACACTGGACCGGCGCCGGCGGACACTGCCGACACTTCTGACATACGCACGCGTGCGGGGACACCTCCCCTACAACGCCACACTCTCGGATAAGCCCGAGAGGTGTAAAAAAAAGTGTGGCGGACCGTCCAGTGAGGTCAGAGGTCAGAAAAGTGCCGTTTTCAGACAACAGTGGACACTGGACCGGCGCCGGCGGACACTGCCGACACTTCTGACATACGCACGCGAGAAGTGTAAAAAAAAGTGTGGCGGACCGTCCAGTGAGGTCAGAGGTCAGAAAAGTGCCGTTTTCAGACAACAGTGGACACTGGACTGGCGCCGGCGGACACTGCCGACACTTCTGACATACGCACGCGTGCGGGGACACCTCCCCTACAACGCCAGACTCTCGGATAAGCCCGAGAGGTGTAAAGAAAAGTGTGGCGCACCGTCCAGTGAGGTCAGAGGTCAGAAAAGTGCAGTTTTCACACAACGGTGGACACTGGACCGGCGCCGGCGGACACTGCCGACACTTCTGACATACGCACGCGTGTGGGGACACCTCCCCTACAACGCCACACTCTCGGATAAGCCCGAGAGGTGTAAAAAAAAGTGTGGCGGACCGTCCAGTGAGGTCAGATGTCAAAAAAGTGCCGTTTTCAGACAACAGTGGACACTGGACCGGCGCCGGCGGACACTGCCGACACTTCTGACATACGCACGCGTGCGGGGACACCTCCCCTACAACGCCACACTCTCGGATAAGCCCGAGAGGTGTAAAAAAAAGTGTGGCGGACCGTCCAGTGAGGTCAGAGGTCAGAAAAGTGCCGTTTTCAGACAACAGTGGTATGAGGGGCCGTTTAGGCCAAAAATAATGAAACACCTTCACACACGCTAACGAGACAGTCTTATACTTACTACTGAAATGCTTTTACATTCAATTTTGAGACACTTTCACATACGTTCAATGTTGAAACACTTGCACACTCACTACTGAAACACTCTCACATACATACATACTTTGTAAATCGATGCGCGTTCATATATGAAACTTTATACATACTCATCTGAACACTTACGCATACTTATGAGAAACACATACACATAACTATATACTTCTGTGTCATATACACATGCATACGAAATGCTTGCACGCATACAAGTTAAACATTTATACATTTATATCTGAAACACTCACACATACACAAATGAAAATGATGCATGTATATTGGTGAACACTTGTACATTTACAACTGAATTTCTTGTATATTATTACAAACTAAAATGAAAACTTTAGACGCATGTGCAAGCCTTTCACATGTATTCATACGAGTAATGTCAGTAGTATGTATAAATAAATTCAATAATATGTATACACATAATTTCAGTGATATGTATAAGTGAGTTGAGTATAATGTATAAAGGAGTTTCACATGTATTCATACAAGTGATTTCAGTAGTATGTATAAATGATTTCAATAACATACATACACATAATTGCATTATAATGTATACAAGAGTTTTACATATTCATACAAGTGATTTCAGTAGTATGTATAAATGATTTCAATAGTATATATACATTATTTCAATAGCATGTATAGATCATTTCACTATTATGTATACACTAATTTCACATGTATGCATACATGAAATCTCAGTAGCATACGGAAGTGATTTCAGTAACACCGGAAGGCACGGGCAGGTAAAGACCTGCGCGCGCACACCAGGAAGTTCCAGAGAGAAGGAGAAGACAAAGGCAGCATGGCGGGGAACGGACTCGGAGACAAAGGACTGACCGATACAATGGCCCTTATCAGGGCTATTGTACAATCACCCACTTTGATTAATTCTATATCGAATAGTAATACTAATATATCACCCACGCAGCAGTGTAACAGTGAGGCAGTGAACCGCGAAATAACCTTGCTGTTAACACCAGGAAGCACTAGCAGTATGATGCTAGGTAGCAATAGCAACATGCTACCGCCGTTTGGATCCACAAACCACAGTATGCAGCAGCCTGCGTCCGACATGAGGACCTACGTTCCCCGCTATGAAACGAGGGCAACTTTTAGCTCTTGGAAGTCTAAGCCAAGACAACGGTAAGAATAGTTGTTTTATTTGCCATTTTTTAAACCGAAGTACAGTACTTAAGTTGTTTACTTTTCCAGTTTTTCCTTCGTGCATATAGTCGACATGATTCTCTGGTTTAATGAAACAGGCGGTTACACATCGCCATTCCGCCACATCGCTATTTAGAAGATTGACTTCCATTCTTCTGAATGGAGGTGTTTCCCATTTGTTTTAAAGACATCGCTATTCCGACAGTGACGCATTGCTATTTATACACACCACTATTCCGAATATATAATCACAATGAATGTGAATTAATGTAGGCATACTTGGTAAACCATCCCATGCGCATTAATGAGACACTTGCATCTGATCTATTGTCAAATTAGCCCAACATCAAAGCACCTGTGTGTATTAATGCTTCATTAATCCTCCTTTATTAAATAAAATTAAAGTTTACACCTGCCTCAACCATAGGCATATGTCATTTTTGTGAACAGCACTGCTTTTTTTTTGTCGTCTCCAATTAATTCTGGGCCTTTAGTTTGGAGACAATGGAGAGATTCAGTTTTAACCCAGAATGTACCCAAATCTCAAGCGCAATAGTTCAGGGTTCTCTCTAAATCCTAAGTGTATATATCCATATGTTACTTTTGTGAATAATTATGATAGGCTACACATGAGCCAAGGTTTCAGAGTTTCTCTCCCTCTCCTCTCTCCTGCCCTCCCGTCTCTTTCCTCCTGGTTGGAATCATCTGAGCTTAATATGTTAAATGTGTTGCTTATTTGCTGCCTCCAATGAATGAAAAATCATTGCAGAACAACACGCGCATGGGAGGGTGATCCGTTGTCATTTCATTGTAGATTTAATAAGCAGCCTATTAGCCTACTATTGACTGTACTACAATATGGCTTGGTAACATGAACATGAACTTGGATGCATCACAGCGCCACGCCTTTTTGAACTAGGAGATGACATATTTTCGAAGAAACTGTAGCATTTAAGGAACTAGGAAAAATAAATTAAGCATCTGTGCGGAACTTGGAGCTCTCCAAATTGCCACATTCAGAAGGATTTTTCTCACCTAATTCACAACAACTGTCTGTGATTCTAATGTCTCTGTCACCACCAGAAGTATGATGAAATTAAACTTTCACCTTAATCTGTCCACTTACTATATTAGTCCACTTCATATGCCCATAAATGAAGTCTTCAAGAGGCGTCCATGAGATGAGATTAAGCACAGCTGTCCACCGACAGCCTGGTTTGGTTTGATATTAGACCAGACTGGACAGTGGACACTGTGTCTCAAACCAAACGAGGCTGTGCGTAAATGTGCAGTGCAATAAACAAATTGATGCTATTATTATTATTATTATTATTATTATTACCCTATTATTATTATATTATAATTTAGCGCATTGGTGTGAGTGCTCCCACGGACGGCCTGGGTCTGTCTGTCTGTCTGTCTGTCTGTCTGTCTGTCTGTCTGTCTGTCTGTCTGTCTGTCTGTCTGTCTGTCTGTCTATCTGTCTATCTATCAGTCATGAATTCATTTTCTCTCTATCAACCACCGATATCAAGCGAAAATAAAACTTAGCATTTGGAAGCTTTTCTGGCAGAGAGCTGCTTGAGTGCGTGCGCTCACCACCTGGGAGTGACGGAGTGTCTGTCTGTCTGTCTGTCTGTCTGTCTGTCTGTCTGTCTGTCTGTCTGTCTATCTATACATCTATTTAAATATCTATCTAACTATCTATCAGCAATAAGGCCTAGCTGCCCCCCCATAAACAATATGAGCCCAGTAATGACAGCCCCGAATTTAATCTCACAACGCGGTGATCAGCGACACATTGTTGTGAGCTTGTAGATCGGTAACGCTGACTGACACCTTTTGATTAATGATGCTTGCATGCAGGAGGTGGGTTAATAATGAATAGAATAAAATCGGGTTCATTCATAGCGCATGAACCAGTACAGCATGCGCCCTATCCAAAATAACAGATCTGCAGGCAGTCGACACACCATGTCGCAGTGCGTTGATAGCTTGTATGTCTGTCTTTTTGGGTAGGCGTCGCACGTTACGCGCCGTACTAATAGACAGACAGATAGACGGACGGACGGACGGATGGACGTGTGTGTGTGTGTGTGTGTGTGTGTGTGTGTGTGTGTGTGTGTGTGTGTGTGTGTGTGTGTGTGTGTGTGTGTGTGTGTGTGTGTGTGTGTGTGTGTGTGTGTGTGTGTGTGTGTGTGTGTGTGTGATGCGACGCGTTGTAAGCTTGTATATCTGCTATTTTCACATAGCCTAGGTATAAAATATGGCTAAAGTGGTTATTGTATGTTTCATAATATCATAATATATATCTGACAAGTAACTAAAGTTTTCAAATAATTGTAGAGTAAAAGTGCAATATTTGCCTCTGAGATGTAGTGGAGTAGAAGTAAAAGTATTGGAAATACTCAAGTAAAGCACAAATACCTCAAAAGCGTACTTAAGTAAATGAGTTAAATTCCAGCTGTCTTTATTGTTATTATTATTATTACCCTTATTATTATTATTATTATTATTATTATTATTATTATTATTATTATTATTATTATTATTATTATTATTATTAGGCCTATTATAATATACTGACAGACTGTGAATGATTGATCGGACTCATGGCTAATCTAAGAGCTGCAGCTATCAACATTTGAGGCGTGACGGCCCATGCAAGGTCGAGGCAGAAGGCCCCCACCCTAAGAGCTAGGGTTTGCCTGACGTTTCCTCCAAGGGGGTTTTTCGTTGCCACTGTCGCTAAAATGCTTGCTCAGGGTGGGACTGTCGGGGTTTTTTTGCTCTTCATGTAAAGTGTCTCGAGACAACTTGTTGTGATTTGACACTTTCATAAAATTGACTTGACATGTTAGGTAAAATCAATTGGTGCATATGAGTTTTTCGGTATTATAGTCTGTCTGTAACTGCTTGGAACTGAATAACATTTCAACAGATGCAATCACATGTTCCTGGCGTAAGAAGTATGCCTAATTCCAGTTTCGTCAATAGACAGACAGACAGACAGACAGACAGACAGACAGACAGACAGACAGACAGACAAACAGACAGACAGACAGACAGACAGACCTGATGAATGGAATGCTCTACCAGAATTAGTGAAGGAGTGCAAAACCCTTCTCTCCTTCAAATCTGCCCTCAAAGACCACCTTCAGGAGGCCGCAACTCACAACTGGCCCCTATAAAAGTCATTACCCCCCCCCCCCCATGTACATATTCCCTTTTTTAAATACAACATTGTCCCCCCCCCCCCCAATTGTACTGTACATATTCCTTATGCTGTTTTTCTTCCTTTTGTTGTATAAGCAAAGTGTAAAGTAAAGTGTATATCAGTCTGTCTCTTAATGTCATCATGAACTGAAAAGGCCCCCTGTTAATCAAGCATTTATGCTTCTCTAGGAAATGTGAGCCTTTTAGTTTCTTGCCTATTAATTGAAATCTACTGTAATGTGCTTTTCTCTGCAATTTCTAAATAATTCAATCAATCAATTCAAACCATTATGTTCAGTTCACGTAGCTCTGAGACTGATCAGGACCCCTCCCTCCGTTACACTCTGCATGGCTCTGCGCGGCCTGTGACAGTGGAGCGTCTCTCTCTCTCTCTCTCTCTCTCTCTCTCTCTCTCTCTCTCTCTCTCTCTCTCTCTCTCTCTCTCTCTCTCTCTCTTCTGTGTTTGAGGAGAAGTTGCAATGCGATGGTGGACAATATTAACCTTGGCAACACACCAATGAAAGTATAGTCCCGTGTCAGCAACATCGTGATGGCCTAAAATGAATCTTAATAGCAGTTATTGTAAATCATTTGTAAGTTAGCTCATGGACCTGCACATCAGTCTAAAGACAGCAGGTCAGCATTATAGACAGTTTCTCATTCACAGACATACAGTACAAGCAGGTCCCTGTGCACGTTCAGCACCACAGACAGCTCCTCATCATCAGACAACAGGTGGGCGCGTTAAAAGCGGTTTCACTCGTTGACATGCCAATAAAGTATTGAATTCGCCAAAGCCAATGAGGTTTTGGCAATCGTGTAATGTATTGGAAGCACATGGTAATCAATCAAGTTTACCTCTATAAAATAAAGTCCCACCAGGTGATAATTCTCTTTTACCAAACATGGCTTACATTCAAGTCGCCAACAGTCGAGGAGGGAAAGCCCTCGTGATGGATCCGTTCCGTTATCTGCGGAATAAGTCCACCCCTGAAAAGATTTATTGGCGTTGTGCCCACCCTGGGTGCAACGTGACCATGCACACACGGTGGCTGGATGTGCAGGCAGATGACCCAGCCATCATCATCTTAAGGCCGCCGGGTGAACATGACCACGCGGGAGAGGCGGATTTGGTTGCCACCACGGCTATAATTGAGCGGATGCTCAACCTGGTGGCAGCCGATCCAACTATCCCCGTAAAACGGGTATATGACCAGATCGTTGCCCAAACCGCTCTGGTCCAACACATCCCCCCCTTCGAAGCCGTGAAAGCGCGTCTGGAGAGACGGCGGGCCAGGCTCATGCCTCCCATCCCCCGCAGAGTAGAGGACGTCGCCGTGCAGGGGGAATGGGCCGTTACCTGGGGAGGGGATGACTTCCTCAGTAAGACCAACAGGCAGCATGGCTTTCTGGTTTTTGGGACAGATGAGAACGTCCAGAAACTGAGCGAATGTGACCAGGTGAGAACCCCTCTTCAATAAAACGTCGTGTCAGTCAGTGAAATGATATGTCGCCAATAAGCCAGATCATTAATTTAAATATGCATGATTATCTATGCTTGATCAAGCTAAAGGTGCTGGGGCTGAATATTTATAATAAGGGTTTTCCGCAATAATATGACACAGGTCTAGTTTATATCAGTATGAATAAAATGCATTTTGAATGTTTTAGATATACATGGACGCCACGTTCAAGACGTGTCCGAGGCCGTACTACCAGTTTGCCACAATACATGGCCTCTACGTGGGCAGGGTCGTCCCCTTCGTCATGATTTTAATGAGCGGCAAGACAGAGGATATGTACCGCTCTGTCCTCCGAGGCTCCGTCATGTTAAGAGGAGGGTCGAGCTAAGTTAACTAAGTGTTAACTTAGTCCAACACCCTGGGTAAACAACAAGCTTTGCTTTGTGTGTCCAATACTTTTACTTCTACTCCATTGCATCTTAGAGGCTAATATTGTACTTTTACTCCACTACAATTATTTGAAAACGTATTAGTTACTAGTAGTTACTTTTCAGATATATAGCCTAAATGATTATATTATGAAACATACATTAACCACTTTAGCCCTATTTAATTTATACCTATTTGAAAATAGCAGATCTACAAGTTTACAACACGCAACACATTGTGAACTTGTAGATCTTCTATTTTCAAATAGTTTAGAACTTTTACTTTTGTACTTTAAATACATTTTGATGCCAATACTTTTGTACTTTTACTCAAGTAAATTTTGAATTCTAATCTTTTACTTGTAACAGACTATTTCTAGATTGCAGTATTGGTACTTTCACGTAAATAATTTGAGTACTTTTTCCACCACTGCTCGACGCTCACTGTATCATATGTCACTGGTCACTGCACCTTGCTTTTTTATATTTTAACACCTGTCTGTCTGTCTGTCTGTCTGTCCATCCCCCCCTTGATGTCCAAGATGGAGCCCTGCCCAAGTCCTGACGGACTACGAAATGGGCATGATGAATGCCTTCAGGGAGGAGCTGCCAGAGACGCGGATCACTGGGTGTTTTTTCCACCTGTGCCAGAGCATGTGGCGTAAGGTGCAGGACCTTGGCCTGGCAAGTCAGTGTTGCATGCTGTGTTAAGTTAGCAGACCACAACAAAAACTAATTGTGTGATTTCTTCACAGGATAAAGAACTAAATATTAAAATGTATAGGTGCTGTATAGGTTAAATAAATAAATACATAAATACATATTTTAATTTCATAATAATATGCTGATGTGTAGACAATTATAATTGTTATAATAATATACATTAATGGGTAGAAGCTTTTTTAATTTTATAAAATAAATTACTAAATTGAGTGTTTATGAGTGCTTATGAAATGAGTCTAAGGGCGGTTTCACACTGGATCCGTTTTCATTGAAAACGTTTCCCAGTTCGAATGCTGGCCTGCATTCACATTGGGCATAGATCCTATCGCACCAGAGAACACATGCATATACACCCCCGATCCTACAGGTGGCGGCATGCACATAGTGTTTCCCCTGTGGACACAGACGTCATCAACTATGCGACAATGTTTGTGCTGGTCTCGCACAAATATGCGTTTAAATATGTTGAAAGCAAGGGGGCGGAGTTGCGGTGAGAACTGAATAACACTACTCATCATGAAAACATCATGCATGTGCAATATAAAATATTAATATTATCCAGTGATATGAAAACATTAGCTAATGTTTTTATATCACTGGATAATATTAATATTTTATTTCAAGGTGCCTTGACAAAATTAAAACACCATTACATTATTATGAATAGTATTAACCACATGAACCCCAGCATGGGGGGAACATAAGCCAAAAATAGCCAATCTACAAGCTCACAACGCGCGACGCGTTGTGAGCTTGTAGATCTGCTATTTTTGACAGAGAGATTTGGTGTTGACAGATAAAAGCGTCCAAGAAAAGTAGGTCCGTTTTTACTGAGAATAGAGGGTTTAAGTAGGCTACATAATAATAAAACAATAACTTTATTTATATAGCACTTTTCAAAACATGAGTTACAAAGTGCTGCTGAACAACCTATTTTACCTTATTTTATGCTACAATTGGAGAAAAGGTCAAATAAAAGATACACGTTTTTTTTTAAGCATAAGGGAATAGCCTACCATAGTTAACAAGTAAGTTAATTCTGACAAGCAATAAAGAAAACACATTTAAACAAACTAAAATGAGACCAAAATAACTTTGGTCTCGTTGCCCACATCAACAAACAAACAAATACAGACATACATGTGAATTACATCAATAATTATGAATGACAGATTCATATGGTAGAAGAGTGCAATTTATGACAATAAAGCACAGAGATGTTTCGTTTTTGTAGCCCACGTTTGTGTGTGAAACTGTAGAATTAATAAAAAGAAACTTCTCATTTATTTTGGATAGTAATTATTCTGCTATTCTTCATTATGCTCATTATAATATTATATTATATCTTATCTTCATATAACTGGTCCTCATAATGCTCATTATAATGTATTTTGGATAGTAATTTAATGTATTATTCTGCTATTCTTTATTATGCTCACATAAGCTATTTAGAAGGGATAAACTAAACTGTGCATTCAGGAGAAATTGCATCATGAGTGAAACGGCTATAGTCCTTGGGAAACTATAAACCTACGTAGGCCTACATCTAAATGAGTTACCATATTTACTTACAAATTTCAAATTACAAAGCATTATAAGCTATATATTTCTGGGATGCATAGTAGCTGAAACTCCACAAGATACCCACAAGATATACTATATGCGCTGCTCGCGCACCTGAAATGCGCGATGGAGACCCGCCAATGTTTCATGACTGATAGACATGAAAGAAGGCCCTTCACAGCTAATAGAGAATTTTAAATTTTAAGAATCGGTTCAGAATTGAATGAGTAAAATTGTTAGAAAGGCTCCCATAATATAAGTTGATTATTATTTCAATTGTTATGTTCCACCTTAAGAGTAATATGCACCAGCCCACCTTAACACACTCTGATGTGTGAGGGGGCCGTGATTTTGCCATAACTTCTTTCATTTTTTAAAAATATATATTTTTAATGTTTATTTTATTTGAAAGTGGAGTATCCCTTTAAGTGCGCAATGCATTCTGGGGCGTTTTCATTCATTCAGTAGCACCGGCTAGAAGAGCAGTGTTTTTGTTGGCTGTTTTTGTCGAGTTTATATACCGTCACCTATTCCAAATAGCGGGCCACTTCCGTCTAATGGTACGCTTGCTTTCACATTGCAGCGTACCGTACCCGAAAACGCATGATCCGGATCCGAAACTGCCTCCGGAGGTGGTTTCGGGAACGGAACGGTTACCCGTTTCGCGGGTCGATTCGCTACATTCACACTAGCCAAGCGGTCTGGAGTGCGCACCCGGGACCTGAGTGTGAAACGGCTCTAAGTAACTTTTATTTCTTCACTCAACTTTTGCAGGTCCATACAGGCGGGACAGGCACCTGAGAGCCTGGTTCAGGAAGGCGATGTCAACCGGCTACCTCCCTCTCCTTATCCTGAGGCAGAACTTCAGGGCCTTTTGTACGAACAGAGAGACCCGCCGCCAGCTCCGCCGCTACCCCGCGATAGGTGACTTCATCCAATATATGGAGGACACCTACGTGGGGGAGCGGGCACTGTTCCCACCGGCAGTCTGGTGTGTCCATGGCCGGAACTCTGACAACCGCAGCAATAACGCGGTGGAGGGTAAGAACTTAGATTTATTTATTATTAGTATTATTATTATCTTTGAAAATGTCTCATTCCAAATCTGTTGTATTTGCTTCAATATCTCTGAGCAACGTGGGAATTAAATGTAAATGGGCCATGTGCCATGTGTCCTGCATGTATCATATAGTTCTTATAAATCTATGATTATTTCAGGTTTCCATCACAGATGGAATGTCCGGGTAGACAGGAGCCACCCGTCCATCTGGGTGTTCATCCGGAAACTAAAGGATGAACAGAGGCTGGTGGAGACCGTTTGTGGCCACGTTGATCGTGGGGATCCACCACCTACCCAGCGATTGAAGTGGCGCCGGTTGGAGGAGAGGTTTGAGAGTTTATTCATACTAAGAACAAATAAATAATAAAAGGCTGTTGCATGGCATGGGATCCAATGAGCAGGTTGAGGCTCTGGCCTAAACTCAGCTTAGGGAGCAGGGGGGTGACGATTGTTATTATATAGCTCCATTAAGAACCTCTCACTCCGCTATCATCTTGGAGCTGTATAGCGGAGTGAGAGGTTCTTAATGGAGCTAGTTATTATAGAACGTATTGTGCACAACAAAAACGTGTTACCTATTAAAATGTATTAATGCTACTATATTGATGTATTATTACTAATATTAATGAACAAATGATTTCCTCCTGCAGGCTTAAGATTCTCCGGCGCCAGTACCGCCGTGGACAGAAAACGCTGGACCAGTACTGGCATGCAGTCCAGCACTGCATCCACAACTTTGTGTAGTCTGTCTGTCTGTCTGTCTGTCTGTCTGTCTGTCTGTCTGTCTGTCTGTCTGTCTGTCGTTCGAGTACATGTATCCTGACATATTGACCAAGCCCAAGTGCTTTGATTCTTTTTTTTGTTTGTTTCACTGTAGGATATTTTTCTGTTTCATAGGTAGGACTACTTTTATTTCTACGCCACTACATCTGAGGAAAATATTGTACTATTGTACATTGTGAGCATTGTGAGCTTGTAGCTCTTTTTATTTTCTTTTTCTTCTTTTTTCCTCAAAATATTGTATATAGAAGAACCTGTTGTTGTTTTTTTGTGTGGAACAGGAACAGTAAAGTCCTCTATTGATACCGGACATTATTGTAACAGAGTATTTCTTCATTCATTCATTGAATATTTTCTAAAGCAAAACTTTTCCCCCACTCTGCAAATCGTTCTGAAGCTGAAGGTATAGGGTTAATTTGGATATGTGGGCACCTTTTGAATGGGTTGAACCCACTAATGTTGGGAGTCCTTTTGTACTGAAGAGATGAGCGGAATATTGTGTATGTAGCGCCCCAAAGATGCGCACAGACCCTGTAGGTTTAGCTGCTTCTACGATGACGTAGAGCGTGGCTGGCACACGGCAGGAAAAGTGCCTTTTTACTAAAGCTCCTCTTCTGCACGCCTCTTGCTCTTGTTCCTCGGTGGACAGCGAATCCCCGCATATTGTTACCATTATCATATTGTGAGATATCCAATCCAAATGTATCTATTAGGAAGACGCATTTTCTTTGAGGATTTGCATTGTGCTACCAATGGCACATTCTCATGCACGTTAATCGTTTATTTCTTGCTGCGCTGTTATAATAACTGCAGTATTTACGCACAGCCTCGTTTGGTTTGATATTAGTCCAGACTGGACAGCTGTGCGATCTTATGGACGCTCAAGTGTCTTCTTTGAATAGACTATCATATAAACGCAAATGACACAAGGAATTAACCGTCTCCCTTCTGCAGATTGTAGGACAATTATAATCACAGACATTTGTTGAGATTAGAGAGAGGGAGCCTTTGGATTTTGTGCCACGCTGCGCCCTGCAGCCCCAGCAAAAAAAAAAAAAAAGGGGGTCTCCAGTTCAAATAATGAGGCGCAGTTTACGGAGCTAGTTCAGGCCAGGCAACTCAAGGGATTGGGCTAACCGATCAGGTGACTAAGTCACATGCACTCTTCTCCTGGTCGGTGAGTTATAAGTAATGCTCTGCCTACCTGTTCAGTCTGGTTGCGCTCTTCTGCTGCTCTGACGTGCGACGCTGCTGCTGCTGCTGCCGAGATCCTGCCGGATCTGCTGCCCTTGCTTGCTACGTATGCTGCTGACCATGAATAGTCTCATATTGTTCCTTGGTTGATGGCTATTGGCGTGCTGCCATTGTCCATGCTGCGCTAATCATAGCTACTCAGCTGTGTGCTACTGGTTCTAAACGTGGTATTACTTTCTTTACTTAAGTTAAAAAATCGCTTGCTAAACGCTCAGCTCAAAAGCAGTAGCGTTCGTCATTGATCGATGTCAGTATGGTCAACTAGAGTGTAGAAATAGAGTAACGACACGTTGATCCCGCCGCAAACGGGCTCCTTGGGTATAGTTCCAAACATTGGGACTGCCTGCCTCATTGAGATAGACGGAGCACTTCCGCATTCCATTCTTACAATGGGAGTCGACGCTAGTGTCAGAACTCTCTTTATGGCACTGGGTTAACGGTAGTTCACCAACAGTGTTGCTTAAGTTTCTGTTTCCTTATCGTAGCAACGATGGGCTTGGGGTTTCGTTATGGTCCCCAGGTTAGCGTGTATTTGTTCAAAGTAGTTCACTTTATCTCAAGATTGGGTTTCTAGACCTAGTTGCTTGCTTCTCTCTCAAAAGATGACATCGATCTATCGTTCACAGAGGAACGGATGCGCGCGATATGGCTGGTAAGTGCTACTGCCATGGTAGATAGAGAGAGAGGGCATGGCGTCACTTTGTGAGTCGCTTTGCTTGTTCTGGCTCTAATGTTCAGATTAATATCTTTATGTAGGCTACTGGTTAAAACACGGATATGCTCAGTTGGCTGCATCTTGCTTAATTTATAGTTATTGTATTCATGGATAGTTCAGTGGCTTTAGACGGTACTCTTATTCTGAAGAGCTCGTCCACCGGATGTTGTTGAGGCTTATAGTTGATGACCGAACACTTCTCTACCCATGCGAAGGAGAGAGGGGAAGCTAACTTGTGAGTAGTGTTCAAGAAGTAGTTGCGCTGCAGTTTAAATGTTAATGCTGCTAGAATTCATTGAAATTAGTTATCTCTCGTGTAGCTGTCTGGCATCTATTTGCAGAGTAGGAAAACTCACTGTTCATGTTGATGCTAAAGTTGCAGCACTAAATTGCTGCCATAATCTCAATGTTCATGTTAGTGCTGAAGTTGCTGTACTAAATTGTACTAGATTGCTGCCATCAACACGATGGTCTCCATTATGCTAAAGCTCCTCACTGCATGCTTCGACTGTTCAGATTATGCTAGTCGTTCTTCAACTGCTACTAACTGACTGCTGATCATGATTAGGCTAAAACTGCTGACTGTTTCTGCAGTCAATGCATGCTACTCATACTAGTGCCATCATGATGATCATGCTAATTATGTTGACTGCATTCCTAGGCTACTGCATTAATGCTACTCATTCTGAAATTGCTGGCAAAATGTCTGCTAATCATGATTATGCTAATGATGTGGACTACATTGCTACCACTGCTATAATCGACTAATGCTGCTAGTACTAAAATTGCTGCAAACGTGCCGATCATGAACATGCTAAGTTACTACTAGTGCTATGGCCACTACCTCATTAATACTGCATTCATCTACCTCACATTTAGCAATTGAAGCAATATCACGCAAAGTCATTTATCAGCATTCATTGATATTCTGCTTTGTGTTTTTTTTCCATGTCCGGCTTAATGCATGGTGATGGGATGCCTAATGCCGATGGGGCTGAGTGCTGTTCACCTTGGATACTGGGGAAGTCAGGTTTGCAGGCCTCGTGTCTTCAACAGTGACAGTGTCAGTGTCAAATCATGTAGCAGTTCAATTGCTCTAATATGTGGTGGAGGTAAAGTAGGCCGTTTCATATTACGATGAAATAATCAAATGAACTTGCAGTGCAGATTAGACGTTATTGGTTGCATTCTACCGTTGTTTATGCTTGTATTGCTAAATTACACTTGCTAAGGATCAGGATGAGCTAAAGGGATTCTCATTTTGCTGCATACACTTGGATAAGAGATGGTAGAGACGTTGTAGCTCAGGCTAACACAGTACGTTTGCTTCTTTGTAGAAGCTTTAGATTGTCGTAGCACAGCTGTTTGCTTATGTGGAAGCTTTAGATTGGTTGTAGCACAGGCTAGCTCAGCATATTTGCTTCTATGTGGAAGATTAGATTGTTGTAGCACAGGCTAGCACAGCATGTTTTGCCTATGTGGAGGCGAATTGTTTAGCACAAGCTATCACAGCATGTGTTGCTTCTTAAGTGGATAGCTCTGGATTGTTTGTAGCATAGGCTAGCACAGCATGTTTTGCTTCCCACGTGGGAGCTCGGATTGTTCGTAGCACAAGCTAATTCAGTTGTTTTGCTTATGTGGAAGCTTGGATGGTCGGTAGCACAAGCTAAACACAGCATGTTTTACTTCCCATGCGTAAAGCTATCAAATTGATTGTAGCACAAGCTAACTCAGCATGGCTTGCTTATGGGGATAGCTCTGGATTGTGGTAGCACAAGCTATCATGGCATGCTTGCTTCCATGTGGAAGGTATATGGTACAGTATATAGAAAAGTTGGTTGCCAAGTGATGTTGTCATGTTATGAGCAACAAGCTTACAGAAGTAAAGTTATTGCAACAGGATAGATGGTGGGGCTTTAGTAGAGTCAAGATATCAGTCATTTGTCAATGTTGGCTGGTGCGCACCAATCCGCGAAATATCTCGCAGGACGGATAAAGAGGGACTCCGATCCTGGCTGCTCCTGATATCAATAGTTACACTATGTTGATGGGCTCTTTGCTTTTCTCATGCTTATCAAAAGCTGGGTGACTGGAAGTCTTTGTCCCCGTATAAAAGGCGCTGCTTTATCTGCCAGATTGGGATGCTCACGGCATATTTGGCACCACATCACAGTGTGTTCATCACTGGTGACGAGTGTTGCAGCGCAACCAGCAGCTTGCGGTGTGCAACTGACTGTGTCAGGATTGAGGCCACACTCGCGCATTGGCGTGCAGCATGCGTCCCCACACATCCACAGTGAAGCACGCACTTTTCACTGTGGATGTGTGAGTGGCTTCAGGAAGTAAATTCCTGTCCCAGCGGTCTATAACGGCGTCATCTCGTCCAGGGTGGCTTACCATGGTAATTGCAAGAATAATTCTGCTTCTGGTTCTAGATTCCAGGTTGAACTACCTACGCTTGGCGGCTCTGTGAGCTCTCAAGGCAGCGTGAGAGAGCTGCTCGAGATGTGGGCTTCTCAGTGTTCTCAGCACTATGCTGCATCATCTACTGTGCGGGCCAGCACAAGGCTCTTAAGGCAGCGTGAGAGAGCTGCTTGAGATGTGGGCTTCTCAATGTCTTCTCGGCACCTATGCTGCATCTACTGAGCTGCCTAGCCTCGCTGCTAAAACTCTGCTAAATCAATTCTGCCAACCCTCTGGCGTCTGGCTCTGTTGGGCCGATTCAGACTTGCAACAGATGGCATTTCGTGCTAAATCTATTAGGCTATGGATGGAGAGGGATATCGGCGTTAGTTAATATTATTCATATGTCTAATAATCTGCGTCAAGCTCTGCAAGCTATAATTTAAGCTTGTATACCATATTCTTTCTGCATCAACTGCTATGATGCTAATTGCTAACATGCTGCCACATGGCGCTTAACCCATTTAGACCAAGGCCGATTTATAAAATCGCCTTCTAAATCCTGACTAAGTTCTGGAAACTTCAAATAGTTATTAAAAAATATATATAAAATGCATGTTGCTATACGGTAAATGGCAACATGAACCCAAAATGGGTTAAATTGGTCATAGGATGGCCGGGCTAATCCAGAATTGCAATAACATTGTGTTTGTCTCTCCATCTGTTGGCCTAAACTTGAACTGGTTCACTGCAAAGCTGCGAGAGATCTACCCAAGCTGCGGGCTTTCTCCATCCTCCGTATTGGTGTAGCTACACCTGCAGCGCTGCTTGTCTTCTGCTTCTCTAAATCTATAGGGCGATGGTCCTCAGGAGCTTACGTAGATATTGGTTAATAAGGATGACATTCTGCAGGCAAAAAGCTCATGAGTATGAGTGCTCTCGCTGTTCTATCGCTAATTCAACAAATGCTGCTTGAGCATTATTGACGCTTTAATTACAACTCGGGTGGATTGCTGGGGATTTAGTTTAGTGGTGATAAAAATTTGGTTTATTCTATAGCGCTAAAAAATGTTGGGCTTTCCTTGGTAGCGCTAAAAAATGTTGGGCTTTCTATGGCAGCGTTAAAAAATGTTGGGTTTCTATGGCAGCGTTAAAAAATGTTGGGTTTCTATGGCAGCGTTAAAAAATGTTGGGTTTTTATGGCAGCGTAAAAAATGTTGGGTTTCTATGGCAGCGTTAAAAAAGATTTGGGTTTTCTATGGCAGCGTTAAAAAATGTTGGGTTTTCTATGGCAGTGTTAAAAAATGTTGGGTTTTTCTATGGCTATGCAGTCAGGCTAATCATATCAAGCTCAGTCTATTAGTAATTGCTGCTCCAGTTATCGTTGGGTACTGATTCAGATTTTAAGTAAAGATAGCACGTCTTTACACACATAGTCAGTACACTTTATTTATTATGGATGATAAACAATAGTTATCATTCATCATAGGATGACTCATTTATATATATATGTGTATATATATATAGCAGATTTCTTTGAAAAAGAAATAAATATAGAATGTCCTCTTCGAATCCGAGTTGGTGCGGCACAGCGTGGACGCCATATTAGGATACCGTCTAGGACTCCTGAATTCAGGGATCAGCAGGTACCTGGATTCATCAGGCTTGTTGAACACATGGTGCATGCTGCATTTGCAAGTTAAACTTAAAAAATTAAATGTGAGGAACACCATCATGTTAGTAAGAAACAAGTCATGGCGCTCCACCATTCTCACAGATGGTTGGTCCGGCGTCAGGCCCTGTGCTCTCAAGCCGTTTTGGGGGTTCTTGCTGTTTTGGGGGTTTAATTCATTCCCTGTAAATGCTAATTGGCATGTAACATTCATTAAAATGTTATCCTTACAGGGAATGAATGGATTCAGAGGCCTGACGCCAAACTATGCTTCCTCTTGTTTCTTACCATGCTCAAGCTTGCTAAATATATATTGCTAATAAATATATATTCTAATCCAATCTAAGAGTTGTCTGACTGAAATGAGGCGCAGTTTACGGAGCTAGTTCAGGCCAGGCAACTCAAGGGATTGGGCTAACCGATCAGGTGACTAAGTCACATGCACTCTTCTCCTGGTCGGTGAGTTATAAGTAATGCTCTGCCTACCTGTTCAGTCTGGTTGCGCTCTTCTGCTGCTCTGACGTGCGACGCTGCTGCTGCTGCTGCCGAGATCCTGCCGGATCTGCTGCCCTTGCTTGCTACGTATGCTGCTGACCATGAATAGTCTCATCCCACCGCCTCCCCGGCATCCACCTGTAGGCTCTGTTTCTAGATCCCCTTGGGGGTTTAATTCATTCCCTGTAAATGCTAATTGGCATGTAACATTCATTAAAATGTTATCCTTACAGGGAATGAATGGATTCAGAGGCCTGACGCCAAACTATGCTTCCTCTTGTTTCTTACCATGCTCAAGCTTGCTAAATATATATTGCTAATAAATATATATTCTAATCCAATCTAAGAGTTGTCTGACTGAACTATCATTTTTGGGGGGTCAGGGCCTGAAAAGGTTGAAAACCACTGGTTAACCGTGGTGAAGTGTTGGATATTGTCTCCATAGACTACAGGCTGCGCTCACAGAGATCCCGACCGTTACGCAAGAGAAGGAAAGGACAACATAATAATAATAATAATAATAATAATAATAATAATAGTCATAAGGGTAATAATAATAATAATAATAATAATAATAATAATAATAATATATATTAAGGGTAATAATAATAATAATAATAATAATAATAATAATAATAATAATAATGATTGTCATAAGGGTAATAATAATAATAATATATATTAATAATAAAATAGCATGACATAATAATAACAATAACAATGATAATGATGATAATAATAATAATAATAATAATAAGGGTAATAATAATAATAATAATAATAATAATAATAATAATAATTGTAACAATAAAATAGCATGATGGGGGGGTCCATGTTTCTAAGTGTGGGGGGGGTCCGTGTTTCTAAGTGGGGATTGTAACAATAAAATAGCATGATGGGGGGGTCCGTGTTTCTAAGTGTGGGGGGGTCCGTGTTTCTAAGTGGGGATTGTAACAATAAAATAGCATGATGGGGGGGTCCGTGTTTCTAAGTGTGGGGGGGGTCCGTGTTTCTAAGTGTGGGGGGGGTCCGTGTTTCTAAGTGTGGGGGGGGTCCGTGTTTCTAAGTGGGGATTGTAACAATAAAATAGCATGATGGGGGGGTCCGTGTTTCTAAGTGTGGGGGGGTCCGTGTTTCTAAGTGTGGGGGGGGTCCGTGTTTCTAAGTGGGGATTGTAACAATAAAATAGCATGATGGGGGGGTCCGTGTTTCTAAGTGTGGGGGGGGTCCGTGTTTCTAAGTGGGGATGTTTCTAAGTGGGGGTGTTTCTAAGTGGCGGTGTTTCTAAGTGGGGGTGTTTCTAAGTGGGGACCTGTCCCCGAAACGGGCTCGACTTCTGACGCATACAAGATCATACTTGAATATTAATGATAAACCACGCCTGAACATGTTTAATGCATTCCTCATTTGTATAAAGAGCTTCCGTGAGTTTTCTCGAACGCTCTGCCAGCCCCTCTGCTATCCCCATAGACAGAAAATTCCACTACCATGCGAGGTCTCCAACTTTAGTCAAAATAAACTAAACTATTTCACCATTCACAGAAACAAAGGCAGTTTTGTGTTGTTAAAAGTCTATTCTCCAGGGTGGCAAGGTTATTCTTTTTTTTTCGTTTACTGAAATAAATAAAAACTGTAAAAGAAAAACGATAACTAACTGAAACTGTATTGTGTTTTAACAAAACTAACTTAAACGAACTGAAATTATAGCCATAATGCCCTTTGTTTTCCTTTTTCTCTATATTTATAAGATTGGATTGAAATTAATTTGATTCATTCACCAGTTTAAGGGTGAAGGAGTTCGCCCCAAAACAGTCACCCCGGGGCAAATCCGTCGGTATTTACATTGTATGGTAGGGGGGGAAATGGGGTTGAACGTGTTTTGGGGCGAGTGTTCCGGTCATTTGTTGTTTGCATCACCGTGTTACCCTGGGGATATGGCGACGGTGGTAAAAGTTGGGAGAAAGTATCAGAGTCGATATATCATAACTCTATGATCAGAGTCCTATATGGGATTTATTTGAATTAAACTGCAAGAAAGACGATAACAATATGTGGAGCAATTATCAAGGGGAAAACCCCCACGACGAATCTGAAGCGAGTAGTGGTGTAAAGTAACTGAGTACATTTACTCAAGTACTGTTCTTAAGTAAAGTTTTAGGTACTTTTACTTTACTGCAGTATTTTCAGTACTTTTACTTCTACTCACTACATCGCAGAGCCGCTAAATATTGTACTTTTACTCCACTACAATTATTTGAATACTTTAGTTACTTTGTAGGTTTTGATTATTATTACAAAACATACATTATACCCAATTCAGCCCTATATACATTTCGGAAATTTGAAAATAGCAGATATACAGGCTCACAATGCGTTGCATCCTGAGCTTGTAGATCTGCTTTTTTCAAAAGATTTTTATACATTTTGAAAACTTTTCAAAAACTATAATGAAAACTCCAAAACTATTATAACCTTGCAGAGCCTCTCAGCACCCCACCTTCTCTGTATAATACACTTTTTGGGCAGAACATTTATTTTATTTACTCCACGGCGCCCTCTACAGATCTGGTGAATATAAATTACCATTGTCCAGATCTGGAGAGCGCAGTGGAGTAATGAAAACTGCTTTTGTTTCGGTGAGTATCTAAATAGTTTTGTTTAATTTTTGACTAAAGTTGGAAACCTCGCACAGCAGTGGACAAACGTAGTGCGCGTGCATGTGTCGTACACGCGTGCTCCGTCCACACTGGGAGAAGGGGTTATCACTCAACTCTTATTGTATTCTTTGATTTTGAAACAGTGTAGAGTTGATGTTATTTAATAGCCTCCTCAGGTAAAAGTATTTACACCACCGTTTATTGCTGGATGGTAGATAATGTCGAGCTGGTCATTTTAAAAGTTACATTTAGGGTCTGACACTGATCCTAGATCAGCAATTAATGCAACTTTTGCCTACCTCTGTTGACATGAAGTGCCACGTTTTTATTTTTGATAGTTGGTGTGCCTGCTGTGCCATATCAAAAATAAGTTTAATTATTACACCACATCAAAATGTAATATTCCCATCTGATTTTTATTGTCCATAGGCTATAACAACTTTTCATGTTTTCCTTCTTCTTTAGACATATTTTCTTTCACATCAGGATGTAATAATCATTAGTCTCAGAGCAATAACCCCACTCTCTCCCCTGTCAGAGTTAATATATCAGACTTTATAGGATCTGTCTCTCACAAACTCAATGCTGATATGTGTTTACTTTGCACCTTAGACAATGGCATACTCAACCTCTATGCTTGTCTCAAACAATGCCTTAAGGCAGACTGCATCTCGTGTCATACTGCACCTTTGGATCCTAACAAAGTCACATACAAATGCATCACATTGCAAATAAATATTAAACTACAGTGCAATATCAATAGTCTTGTGTTGGCAGTGTAGCCAAATGTAACTTACTCATCTGTGCTGTGAACAAAACGAAAACGTTTTTTCACATGCATGGCCTAGGCTTTTTCGCCATATTGCGATTACTTGAGATAATCATTTATCTTGCGTGATCGCCATGCTTGAGCTTCAAGATCAGCTATTTCCACTACTTTAACACATTTAGAGTATAAAATGATTAAATATGGCCTAGTTGGCCATAGTACATTTATATTGATTATTGCTATTGGTCATTGTCAGTCAGAGTTATTTGTCGTATTTGCCCTGTGGAATTGAGGTTAATTTAATTGTATGGATGCTGGGGGTTCAAGTGGTTAAATCAACATTGTGCGAACCAGTAAGATGTAGCCTATTTATTTTTGTGAATTGCAATAAGTAGTCATTTGGCTCGGCCTAGTAGAAACTACTAAATATCCTACTTCATAGATAATGTATGTTGTTTGACTATTGTATACATGCCTGTCATGATTCCTCATGTTTTTCAGAAAGAAGACACCAAAAACGCCTTTTCACCGCACGTTCAACAAAGATGTCATTCTGCTTCATGGTCCAACAGACGACGTAGTTGTCAAGCAGGCGACCAAGGAGAAATTATATAAAAGAGGCCACATCCTGAACGCCTTTGAGTTCGATAAAAGCTGGGACCATGTGGACGTTCTGTGTCAGATAAGGAATGCCTTTAAGGGGAAGATTCCCGACCTTGTGAGGTAGGTAATGATGTGATGATACGGGGCTCCTACATAAGTATGGAAAAGTATGGAATTTGAATAATTGCCAGGTGTGGATAAGTATTGAAAGGGGTAGGACATGTATAAAGTTATTAAATCAGGGTTCCTACACAAGTATGGAATTTGATGAGTATGGAGAGAACTTAAGTTGATAGAAGCCTGTCAGATCACAATGAATTTACGTGCAGTACTTTGGGGTTATGCTATCAATTTATTCCAATTAGCACAGAGGTATGTTTCAACTGGAATGTGTGCATGGTCCTACTGTATACATCGCACATGTTTGACTCTTAACAGGCACAATAAACAATCGTATTGATCGGCTTCATCATTGATCAATTAATAATTTGACTGTACCATTACCTGCCCTCAGTAATCAGTGATGTATTCTATGCACAGCTGTGAAATATTGATGGCTTGTGGCAACAAGCTAATAGCACCAGCGTTGAGGGACGGCCAGGAGTTGGATGCCAGTTTGATCCAAAAGGTCTTCAAATTAAAGGCTGTATATGTGAGGCCCTCCCAAGCACTTGGGGTACGTATAAAGGTGCTATCTGAAACTTAGGAGCTTTAACATTTTCCACTTGGTCATATACAGTTATTATCTTTGACAAGTTGCATTTAGGCTATAAGTTTTTGCCAAAACCAAATCTGGGGGTGGGGGGCTGTTTTAACATCTATTTTACATCCTGACTAGACTGAACATGGATAGATGCTTAATTTGTCCTTGCAGAAATTCATTTTGTACCAAGCAGCCATCAGGATACATAAAAACACAATACATAGACAGATCACACTATACTACACAGCTGCTGTGAGGAAAATATAATATTTACATTACACATTTTATGCACAGAACTGAGATGGCCTTTTTGTTCAGAAGTCCTATACATCGGTACATCCTACCGTCGTCCTGATGGTAGAAAACGGTATGACGGTGCATTCTATCCCTAGCAATAGCTTTCGCCTTCCCAGGTTTCCAAGTACCCAGGTCTCATACATTGCTGTCATACCCCAGCTATCTTGCTGAATACATAATGATTTTATGGAGTTTGTTCTATTGCCCTCTTTTAAATGTGGTATGTGGAGTTTAGTGAACCCAGTAGAAATGACCAACATGGAACACAAAACAAACAATTCAATCTTAAATATATCACTTTTACAATTTAGCACAATATTTCATGATGTAAAACACCACAGCACGTTTGTTTAACTGCTGTAACTTCTATCCATTTGTCAGCCTGAAGATTCAGATGGAAGTTCCTCCGAAGAGGATGAGGAGGTTACGATGGCGGTGCCATCAGTCACCACCAGAGCAGGCCACAAGCGTACCCACCCTGTCGGCGACCACCCAGATCCCTACAGCCTTGCACCGTTCAATACCGCACCCCCCAGCCTTGGACTGATGAGCAATATGGCATCAACCAGCACCTCACCCCCTAGCCTTGGACTGATGAGCAATATGGCTGGCAGCCTGGCATCAACCGGCACCGCACCCCATAGACCGATGAGCAACATGCCATCGACCAGCACTGCGGCCCCCAGCCCTATAACGATCAGCACCCCAGGCCCACCATCAACCACCAACCTCTTTGCAGAGAGTAGCGATTACAGGGCTTACTTGTCAGTTCTCAACGTGTCCAGTGATGATGAAGAAGAGGATGAGGGACTCTATGCTGCCTGTGTCGCCAGCTTGGACGACCATAAGTATTATAGAATATTGCCTTTTAACCCATTAAGACCTGATGCCGATTCAAAAAAATCATAGTTTTCGGAAATGTCAAGGATCCCAAAAATGATATGGCCGCGGACCCCCATCTCAAAATATTTAGTTCCAGGGAGCCCCAGAAGCAAAGATTTGAGTTACAAATGTTTGCTTGAAAAATATACATATGCAAAGATTTGCACACATTTTCATGATTTTTCAAAAATAGCAGATTTACGAGCTCGTAGTACCACGCTATGAGCTTTTATATCTGCTATTTTTTAATAGCCAAAGTATAAAATACTGGTTAAAGTGGTTAAAATGTGATGTTACACAGATGCTTTCTAGGTCTTAATGTGTTAATAAAGACTTATTGCTGCACTGATTAAGCAAAAATAAATCTTTTTAGAGTTACTTGTGATCTTGATGATATCTCTAACTTAATTTTGTAGGAATTTAATTGTATCTATAACAAAGGTAGTTATAGGTAGTAAATTACATTTAATATGTCTATATTTACTAGACCGGATTAAGATATGCCAATATTTTATTGTATGTTTTTATTGTATGTTTGCTTTCAGACAAGGAAGTTCCCCTGGAAGTGTCCCTATTAAACAGATCTTATCTGAGCTCGGTGTAAAGATCAACTACAAAATAATCAGCCGTTTCAACATCAACCGTGCCAGTGTGATGGATGGTGCCATTCGGGGGTTCAAGAGAATATCCTATGACCCAACACACAGGATGAGTGTTCGATTTTCTGACGACAAAGGTATAAACGAGGAAGCTGTTGATCTGGGAGGTCCTAGAAGAGAGTTTCTAAGACTAATGACAGAATCGCTTATCCGGTCACCAATGTTTGAGGGGAACTTAACAGAGGGGAACTTAAACCTGGCTCTTGATGCATCAGGTATATCTTTTTGGAAATCAATGACCACTAAATGCTGTCTTATATAGGCTCATTTTGTAAGCAATTTCAAATGGCATCATTTGAAAAGGTAAGCCCACTAACTTACATTTTTATTTTTATATATAGCTGACATAGATGACCGTTATTACATCGCAGGAAGGGCTATTGCAGTCAGTTTGGTGCATGGAGGACCTTCGCCAAATTGCTTTTCCAAAACCTTGTTTAACTGCTTAGTCCGTGGGCCCGGGAGCTGCAGACCAGTCTTGGAGGATGTTACCAATTCACGAATCCATGACATCATTGAAAAGGTTGTTACATTTTCTTTTCATTAGTAAAATTGTTGTTACTGAGTGTCCCACATTGCATCAGTGTAAGGGGACAGTAAGCAAGGATTATGGGGATAACATTTGTCAAAAATAGACCATCTACAAGCTCACAACGCGTTGCATACGTGACACGTTGTGAGCATCTATGTGGATGCGCTATTTTCTTTTATAGATATTTAGTGTAGATTAAAAGGAGGGAACTAAAACAACTGTTGAACTGAAACGAGCATTTTTAGATTTCAGAATCGACTACTCAGGACGAACTCACCCAATCAACTGAGCCACACCACGACTTCTTTGAGAATGCAGGCTGTTTGAACAACCGGCTCAAGATTGATGACAAGGACAGGCTTGTAGAGGACATACTGAGGTTTCAAGTAATCAATCGAGTGTGCGCTCCGTTTGAAAGGTATTTTAAATTTAAATAATGTTTCATGTCCAAGATGCAGAAGAGTGTACTCTTCATTGAGGCGTCTTTGCTCTTATGCTGTGTCATTTAGGTTCAGAGAAGGGTTGAAAACACTTGGAGTCCTTGAAATGATGCAGAATCATCCCGATTCGTTCAGACCAGTGATGTGCTTCAGTCCAAAGCCCCTCACCGCTGACGACGTTGATGCGTTGTTCCAGGTCCGTTATTCAGAGGTGGGGAGCAACAAGAGAACAGCAGAGGAAAGAGTGGTTGCTTGGTGGAGGGACTACTTACAAGATGTTGAAGGTATGTGCGTGTGTCATATGTGCAGTTCTAAGAAAAGGTCTAAAATGATCTAACACATTTGGTCTGTCTCATTATTTCCACAGAAGAAGATGGGGCGAAGAAGTTGGGGGACATCTTGGCGTTTGCTACCGGATCTGATGCAGTACCACCGATTGGCTTTTCTCCTCAACCATCATTGGACTTTCACCCCAGTGGTGGAGCACAAAGGTTCCCTGTTGCCAACACCTGCATCAACTGTCTCAAGCTGCCTATCCACAGCACTTACAATGATTTTAAGAGCAACTTCGACTATGCATTAAGAAACACTCAGGGCTTTGGCATGGCATAGAATTTCATTAGTCTTTCATTGCCAGATGATCAGAGATCTCCAGCTACTTATAATGGGTACATTAATACCTATCTCTAACAAACCAACGCCCACTGCTTTAATAGAGGTTGCTGATTTATGATGAACAGTAGAGGTTTGAATAGACTAGGATTGCGATTCAGTTGTCTTTAAATTTCCAAATTATTTTCCACAATTTTGATTTCATCACCAGACGTATCAGTAGGCAGAGATTTCTGATCATCCCGCTACTCAATACTATAGGATGAGACTAGCTGAGTTGTTGATTTGGAATTGTTATGTCTTGTTTTAATCAGTTTGATGTCTTAAGAAGTAGAAAAGATCAAGAAAACTTGTCGTCTTCCACTTCCACCTACAGCCAGCAACGGCCTTCCAGGTCAAGGCTGTCCAAGATATGATCTAACAATTTAGCCACTGCATGAGACTTGGACTGTCTTCAGACATAGGCAACGTCTTGATGTCCATTGGAATACATGTCGTTGACCAATGAAGAACTAATATCAACAATAAGGGAGATATCCACGAGCACCCCGAATGCTGGTGAGAGATATGTTATAGGAAGTCTACGTGCATGCGGAATCTGTATCTGAATGCTGGTGAGAGATCTGAAAAGATATTAAAAACATCATAAGGACTCAAACTCTTATCAGGTCCTTCTGAAAGACAAAATGTAATTATGGCTAATGGTGTGGTCACCAAGCTCTCTAAAATATCCTGGGTTTTGCTGTAGGTGTTGAATCACCTTAATTTTACTTTATTTCTTACTTACTGTTTACAGCCACAGTTTTATAACGGCAAAGCACAGCCGTTGCCATTTTCTGTGTTGGCCATTGTTCAATGAGCAGTTGTTCAAATCAGTTTTGTTCAATGAGTTGAAGGGTGGGTATTGTTGCATACTGTATTGTAGTGCACCCTTGTGTCAAGGGCTCCTTCTTTTGACTTCAACTCTTAACGACCTTAAGTATTGGAAGAGAAGTGTTGTCATATTGTTTGTTAAAATAAGTGTTCCATAGCTCTAGATTCAAATGATAATCATAGTCCTGCAGTGTTTGTTCAGTAACATGGGTCTCACCAGCTCTTTGGTAAACACAATAAAAATACATTTTCAGATTAGGATACAAGTGAAATTGGAAGTGGTAACAAAAGTTGGAACTGGGACACTACATTTGAAGCTGATAATCTTTGTGCTGTGAGACCGCAGTTACTGAACGAACACTATTGCAATTAATGTTGGAATGAAGAGTTTAATATTGAAAGTGTTTTGTACAAAAAAGAATCAAATGCACCGCTTGAAGTTTATATTTTATTTTTCCTTTTTTCACTTGCAGATGATGCTCAAAGCGTTATATTTTTTTAACTTTGTTTAAAGACTGTTTTATAACGGCACTGCACAGCAGCTGCCATGTTCTTTGTCTGCCATTTTTGAATGAGCAGTTTTGTAAAATCAGTTCTGTTCAATGAGCTGAAGGGTGGTATTGTTACATACTATACTGTAGTGCACCGTTGTGTCACGGGCTCCTTCTTTTGCACTTTAACTCTCAACAAAGAGTATTTGAGAATGTTGAAAGAAAAAAGTGGTGTGATATTTGTTGAAATGTTAAATAGCTCTAGATTCAAATAATAGTTATGCAGTGTTTGTTCGGTAACATAAGTCTCACCAGCTCTTTCGTAAACACAATAAAAAATTGTGTTCATGTCAGGATACAAGATGAACAAGTGAAATTCGAAGTGGTGAAAAAGAAAATGATCAGACAAAATTGTAATTGGGACACTATAAATTTGAACCTGATAAATTATCTTCGTGCTCTGAAACCCCAGTTACTGAACAAACACTATTGCAGTGATTACTGTTGGAAAATAGAGTTTTAACATTAAGTGTTTTGTAAGAAAAAAATAAACAATTGCACTTGAATGTTTATATTTTATTTTTCACTTGCAGATGATACTCCGTGTTTACAGTCACTCAATTTATTTGTTGAATGAGCTCTTTGGTCGGTTGATCAGCTAGTGCCGGGATATGAAGTAGAAAAGCACCTTGTCTTATTTTGTACAGACTCATATCCACACATTGCATGTTTATTAAATCAGATCTGCCCAATCTCTTCATTCACTCTGTCTTCTTGGATGTCTTGCATGCAAAAATTGTAAAACAGACAGAAATAATTGAATTCCATGGTTTCCATCATCCAATAAGGGGTCAAATAATTGTTGCATTTCGTGCATAGTAGTGTTGCTTACATTAATGCTGTTTTCAGGAACCTCAACATTGTTCCTGCTCTCCACTGCAGGTAGTGGTTCATCATTATTTCCTAAATATTCATCTTCATGAAACACACCACCTATAGCTGTGTTGTTCCTTCCAACGTGCCTGACAACCCCTCTATGCCACAATTGCAAAGGAGTTTGACCTCCTTGGGTAGAAAGTCCATGACTATTCCACTGGCTCCTGAATTCTCTGCCTGCCCTTTGAACCCGAGGTAAATAAATGTAATGCAAACAAAATAAATGAATTTCACAGAGAGAGTCAAGTATGCCTTCATTTTCCATAAAGGTAAACAAGGCAGAGAAGTAGTATGAACAGACTCTAGGCCCGTAACGATACAGTAACTGCATCGATGCATCGTTTTGAATTTTCAACGATCTACTATATCGATATGCAAACAGCTAAATATCGTATCGTTTGACTTTGAATCGTATCGAATCGTTTTGCAATGCAAATAATCGTATCGAATCGTTCTGCAATGCAAATAATCAATTATATCAATACTAAGTACTTTTAAGAAGAAGAAAAGAGAAAGAGGGGTTTATATCCAGTATCCAGGTATTTATTTTTCACACAGAATTTTTGGGTAAATAAATAGTTACTATATCGATTTTAAATCATTGAATCGAATCGTATCGTTCTAAATTAACCTGTCCTGTATCGTTCATGTATCGTATCGACTAAATCGCTGAATCGAAACGTATCGTATCGTTCTAAATTAACCTGTATCGTTCATGTATCGTATCGACAACCAAGTATCGTGATACGTATCGAATCGTTGTTAAAACGTATCGTTACACCCCTAACAGACTCTATTTAGTTCTGCCCAGAGCCTCTCGATTCTTTGGTTGTGTACACTGCGCCCCATGATCATGCTTCCTCTATTCAAACCTCTACTGTTCAACATAAATCGGGCTACCTCTATATTTTCTCTACCATGGTCGCTCCGCACTCTCGAAGGTAGACCAAAATCAGATACGCCCTGCTGAAACAGGTGCAAAACACTTGATGCCCTGTTATTGTTCAGGCACTGATGATGGCGCGACTGTACCCATCAACACAGCCATGGAACACCATTCTCCACCTCACCAACTTATGGTTCCCATCCATATGCCTGTATAAAAGAAAGGAGAGACAGCTTTTACAATCCTGGAGAAGCAGGCTCTGTAGGGTCAAATGGGGTCAAATGATACCAGTGGTCCATCTTTATGGGACAGTAATATTCTGAGATCATGAACCCTAAGTATAGTAAATGTTATACTTTTGTTATTTATAAATTAGCTTCAGTGTAGCTGGCTATTAGCACTGGTGGAAAGTAACTAAGTACATTTACTTAAGTACTGTACTTAAGTACAGGTTTGAGATACTTTTACTTTACTGGAGTATTTCAAAAGTTTACTTTTACTGCACTACATCTCAGAGGAAAATATTGTACTTGTACTCCACTACTTTTACATGAAAACTTAAGTTACTACCGGTAGTTACTTTGTAGATTATTATTACAAAACATACAATAACCACTTCAGCCAATATATAGTGTGTGTATATATATATAGCCTATAGATTTCGGCCATTTGAAAATTTACTTGAGTAAAACATGTTAGTACTTTTTCCACCACTGGCTATTAGTGCTATTATTAATTAAGTTAATTCCATCTTGCACCCTCAGCACCAAGCTTAAGAGGTCAGATGTGTTTAGTTTAAGAACGTTTCCATGATAATAGTGGCTTCATCATTTGGTTATATGATTTTTTTATTTGGCATGCTGCAGACTGCTTTGCACACAAAAAAACGTTAATAGATCTAGGCGTCTGACTTAATATGGGGTCAGACTCTATCCCTATTCTGGGCGGGGGCAACATTCCCTGAAAATAGCCGATCTAGTAGCTCTGTAAGCTTGTAGATTTTCTATTGTTGGAAATGATATTTAGTGTGAGCCCATAAGAATACTGTCAACAGTGCACTGGTCTGGTCAACGCCAGTTTAGGGTTGAACTGACTAATGCCCACCACACACTTGCTCTGTAGTGGACACGAGTGGACGCCCGAGTCATAACATAAGAATAAACCTGTCGTAGCCCATAGAAGACATCATAGAGTCTATGATGTCTTCTATGGGTTACCTACAGGTTTATTATTATTATTAGTTAATTCAACACCCCTACCCGTCATAGACACATACCATAACTCGTTTGGAGTTTGCACACTGTAAACCCTTCGGCGAATGGCTTGACCACGTCTCAATGCCCGTCCGATGGGATCAATCTCCTGCAGAATTAGACGAATCCTCCAGCGCTGGATACGGATTCCGCGTGCACGTAGACTTCCTATAACATATCTCTCACCAGCATTCGGGGTGCTCGTGGATATCTCCCTTATAGTTGATATTAGTTCTTCATTGGTCAACGAAGTGTATTCCAATGGCCCGACACCCAGACGTTGCCTATGTCTGAAGACAGTCCTGCGACTAATTCCAAAAAGAGAAGCAATTCCCTGCCAGTTGAAACCAAGTCTCATGCACTGACTAAATTGTTCAGTTGTCAGATCATATCTTGGACGGCCTCGACCTGGAAGGCCGTTGCTGGCTGTAGGTGGAAGTGGAAGAAGACCATTTTCTTGATCTCTTCTTCTACTTCTTAAGACATCAAACTGATTAATAATCTGATTAAAACAACGAGATAACAATTCCAAAACAACAACAGTCTCTCCACCAGGTCCTTCCCTAGAGTGAACCATAGACAAATAATAATTTAGGGTAATGCTGTGGTCACCAAGCTCTCTAAAATATCTCTGTTCTCCTGGGTCTTGCTGTAAGCATTGAATACAGTTCAGCACCCTATTGAAAAAAGCAATAACATCATCGCGATCGCCAATTACTAACAAGGCCTGCAGACTGATCAAAATATACAGAAGTTGCAGTTTCATATTTAATTTCTGTAGCAACCTTATGACTTCTAATTTGTTCAGCAGACGTTTTTGTTTAGTTATGAAATGCCACACTTCCGGGTTGGGTCATATCTCCCGCAATGGGGTTCCCAAAGCTGGGGTCGCGACCCCACTTGGGGTCGCGGGACACTGACTTTATGACTTTGGGGTCGCGAAATTATTCTGGGTCATTATGTGCATAAATTACCTCCAGGGTTAAGTGGGGTCGCGAGTCAATGGCCGCATTATTTTGTGGTCGTGGGCTGAAAAGTTTGGGAACCCAAACTAGAGTAGAATATATTATATAAATACGATATATCCATTGTATATTATATATTCTTATACATCTAGTGTAGCATTTACTAATACTATATAACATGACATAAAATGGTATATTAAATATTATGCAATAAATATACATTCATATATTAAACATACATATTAAATTGTCTATTGTTCCATTGTAAAACAATTTGATAAATTGAAACCTAGGTCACTGATAATATTTATAAGAACACATATCTTGACAGCTAAAGTCAAAGTAAAATAAAATAAAGGTTTGCTTTATTTAAATCAGAGAGTGTTATCCCCTTTCAGTTGAAATGATTCATGAGGCATTACCAAAGATCCACAAACATGCATAGGCTAATGGACAAAAATAATTTGATTTATTTATGAATATTTTATTTTACTTGTTTTACAATGGAACAATTGTCTATTATGATAGACCTGAGCTTTTGTTCTGAAATGTGTAAATATGAATATAATTAATATAGAGTGGATTTTAGTTTTTTTCTCTATTTAACTTAAAACAAATATATTACTGCAAGATTAAATGATACAATGTTATAACACTTCAAAACAAAACAAACAAATGATCCATAATTCACTAAATAATCACCATTAAGCCTCTTCAAACTTATTTAATAAAACGTTCTGTTTTTATTAATGGGGGGGGTACCTTGAAACAGTTCCGGGGGGAACTTAAAACAGTAGGTATGGGAGGGGTTCATGGTTTAATTCCGCCCACCATCAGCTCATATAAAGTTAATATGGGCCAGAGTCTGGTGGTCTGGCCCCATATTAAATCAGACGCCTGTTGATCTATTAACGTAGCCTACTGTAAATATTTAACATTTAGCATTCTTTTGTAATAAGCTTTATTTATTTTGTCATGCCACTATTGTCATGGAAACGTTCTTAAACTAAACAAATCTGTATCTGACCTCTTAAGCTTGGTGCTGAGGGTGCAAGATGGAATTAACTCTTAATTAATAATAGCACTAATAGCCAGTGGTGGAAAAAGTACTAACATGTTTTACTCAAGTAAAAGTATCAATACTGAAATGTAGAAATACACCGTTACAAGTAAAAGTCCTGTATTCAAAAATGTACTTGAGTAAAAGTACAAAATAATCGGCATCAAAATATACTTAAAAGTATCAAAAGTAAAAGTACTCATTGTGCAGAATGACCCATTTCACAACTTCAAAATGTATAAAAAATCTTTTGAAAAATGCCAATCTACAAGCTCACCATGTGTAGTGATGCATTGTGAGCTTGTAGATCTGCTATTTTCAAATGGCCGAAATCTATATAGGCTATATATATATACTATATATTGGCTGAAGTGGTTATTGTATGTTAATAATAATCTACAAAGTAACTACCGGTAGTAACTTTTTCATGTAAATGTAGTGGAGTACAAGTACAATATTTTCCTCTGAGATGTAGTGCAGTAAAAGTAAACTTTTGAAATACTCAAGTAGAGTAAAAGTACCTCAAACCTGTACTTAAGTACAGTACTTAAGTAAATGTACTTAGTTACTTTCCACCACTGCTAATAGCCAGTTACACTGAAGCTAATTTACAAATAACAAAAGTATAACATTTACTATATTTAGGGTTCATGATCTCACAATATTACTATCCCATAAAGATGGACCACTGACAGTATCATTTGACCCTACAGAGCCTGCTTTTCCAGGATTGTAAAAGCTGTCTCTCCTTTCTTTTATACAGGCATATGGATGGGAACCATAAGTTGGTGAGGTGGAAAATGGTGTTCCATGGCTGTGTTGATGGGTACAGTCGCGCCATCATATACCTTCTCTGACTTGTTTACCTTTATGGAAAACGAAGGCATACATGACTCTCTCTGTGATATTCATTTATTTTGTTTGCATTACATTTATTTACCTCGGGTTCAAAGGGCAGTCAGAGAATTCAGGAGCCAGTAGAATAGTAATGGACTTTCTACCCAAGGAGGTCAAACTCCTTTGCAATTGTGGCATAGAGGTGTTGTCAGGCACGTTGGAAGGAACAACACAGCTATAGGTGGTGTGTTTCATGAAGATGAATATTTAGGAAATAATGATTAACCACTACCTGCAGTGGAGAGCAGGAACAATGTTGAGGTTCCTGAAAACAGCATTCATGTAAGCAACACTACTATGCACGAAATGCAACAATTATTTGACCCCTTATTGGATGATGGAAACCATGGAATTCAATTATTTCTGTCTGTTTTACGATGTTTCAATGCAAGACATCCAAGAGGACAGAGTGAATGAAGAGATTGGGCAGATCTGATTATTGAATAAACATGTAATGTGTGGATATGAGTCTGTATAAAGTAACACAAGGTACTTGTCCACTTCATATCCCGGCACTAGCTGATCAACTGACTAAAGAGCTCATTCAACAAATAAATTGAGTGACTGCAAACACTGAGTATCACCTGCAAGAGAAAAATATATATATATATTTTTTTACCAAAACAATTAATGTTAAAACTCTATTTTCCCAACAGTAATCACTGCAATAGTGTTTGTTCAGTAACTGGGGTCTCGGAGCACAAAGATAATTTATCAGCTTCAAATGTCCCAATTCCAATTTCGTCGTTCCAATTTTCAGTTTCACTTCTTCATCTTGTATCCTGACATGAAAACTTATTTTTGATTGTGTTTACTAAAGAGCTGGTGAGACCCATGTTACTGAAATAAAACACTGTTTAACTGTTATTCATTTTTTGAATCTAGAGCTATTGAACATTTATTTCAACAAATATCACACCACTTGTCTTTTTCTATCAACATTCTCTAATACGTAGGGTTGTTAAGAGTGAAGTGCAAAAGAAGGAGCCCTTGACACAACGGTGCACTACAGTACAGTATGTAACATACCACCCTTCAGCTCATTGAACAGAACTGATTTTACAAAACTGCTCATTCAAAAATGGCAGACAAAGAACACTTTCAATATTAAACTCTTCATTCCAACATTAATCATTGCAATAGTGTTCGTTCAGTAACTGCGGTCTCACAGCACAAAGATTATTTATCAGCTTCAAATTTAGTCTCCCAGTTCCAACTTTTGTCTGCTAATTTTGTTACCACTTCCAATTTCACTTGTATCATAATCTGAAAATGTATTTTTATTGTGTTTACTAAAGAGCTGGTGAGACCCATGTTACTGAACAAACACTGCAGGACTATGATTATCATTTGAATCTAGAGCTATGGAACACTTATTTCAACCAACAATATGACAACACTTCTCTTCTAATACTTAAGGTTGTTAAGAGTTAAGTGCAAAAGGAGGAGCCCTTGACACAAGGGTGCACTACAATACAGTATGCAACAATACCCACCCTTCAACTCATTGAACAAATTTGATTTGAACAACTGCTCATTCAACAATGGCAAACACAGAAAATGGCAACGGCTGTGCTTTGCCGTTATGAAACTGTGGCTGTAAACAGTAAGTAAAAAATAAAATAAAATTAAGGTGCTTCAATATTTCTCTTTCCACAGTATTCAACACATACAGCAAAACCCAGGATATTTTGTCTTTGGTTTGCTCTAAGGAAGGACCTGATAAGAGTTTGAGTCCTTATGATGTTTTTAATATCTTTTCAGATCTCTCACCAGCATTCGGATACGGATTCCGCGTGCACGTAGACTTCCTATAACATATCTCTCACCAGCATTCGGGGTGCTCGTGGATATCTCCCTTATTGTTGATATTAGTTCTTCATTGGTCAACGACGAGTATTCCAATGGACATCAAGACGTTGCCTATGTCTGAAGACAGTCCAAGTCTCATGCACTGGCTAAATTGTTCAATTGTTAGATCATATCTTGGACAGCCTTGACCTGGAAGGCCGTTGCTGGCTGTAGGTGGAAGTGGAAGACGACAAGTTTTCTTGATCTTTTCTACTTCTTAAGACATCAAACTGATTAAAACAAGACATAACAATTCCAAATCAACAACTCAGCTAGTCTCATCCTATAGTATTGAGTAGCGGGATGATCAGAAATCTCTGCCTACTGATACGTCTGGTGACATCAAAATTGTGGAAAATAATTTGGAAATTTAAAGACAACTGAATCGCAATCCTAGTCTATTCAAACCTCTACTGTTCATCATAAATCAGCAACCTCTATTAAAGCAGTGGGCGTTGGTTTGTTAGAGGTATATTAATGTACCCATTATAAGTAGCTGGAGATCTCTGATCATCTGGCAATGAAAGACTAATGAAATTCTATGCCATGCCAAAGCCCTGAGTGTTTCTTAATGCATAGTCGAAGTTGCTCTTAAAATCATTGTAAGTGCTGTGGATAGGCAGCTTGAGACAGTTGATGCAGGTGTTGGCCACAGGGAACCTTTGTGCTCCACCACTGGGGTGAAAGTCCAATGATGGTTGAGGAGAAAAGCCAATTGGTGGTACTGCATCAGATCCGGTAGCAAACGCCAAGATGTCCCCCAACTTCTTCGCCCCATCTTCTTCTGCGGAAATAATGAGACAGTGTTAGATCATTTTAGACCTTTTCTTAGAACTGCACATCTGACACACGCACATACCTTCAACATCTTGTAAGTAGTCCCTCCACCAAGCAACTACTCTTTCCTCTGCTGTTCTCTTGTTGCTCCCCACCTCTGAATAACGGATCTGGAACAACGCATCAACGTCGTCAGCGGTGAGGGGCTTTGGACTGAAGCACATCACTGGTCTGAACGAATCGGGATGATTCTGCATCATTTCAAGGACTCCAAGTGTTTTCAACCCTTCTCTGAACCTAAATGACACAGCATAAGAGCAAAGATGACTCAATGAAGAGTGCACTCTTGGACATGAAACATTATTTTAAATTTAAAATACCTTTCAAACGGAGCGCGCACTCGATTGATTACTTGAAACCTCAGTATGTCTGTCCTTGTCATCAATCTTGAGCAGGTTGTTCAAACAGCCTGCATTCTCGAGGAAGTCGTGGTGTGGCTCAGTTGATTGGGTGAGTTCGTCCTGAGTAGTCGATTCTGAAATCTAAAAATGCTCGTTTCAGTTCAACAGTTGGTTTAGTTCCCTCCTTTTAATCTACACTAAATATCTATAAAAGAAAATAGCGCATCCACATAGATGCTCACAACGTGTCACGTATGCAACGCGTTGTGAGCTTGTAGATGCTCTATTTTTGACAAATGTTATCCCCATAATCCTTGCTTACTGTCCCCTTACACTGATGCAATGTGGGACACTCAATAACAACAATTTTACTAATGAAAAGAAAATGTAACAACCTTTTCAATGATGTCATGGATTCGTGAATTGGTAACATCTTCCAAGACTGGTCTGCAGTTCCCGGGCCCACGGACTAAGCAGTTAAACAAGGTTTTGGAAAAGCAATTTGGCGAAGGTCCTCCATGCACCAAACTGACTGCAATAGCCCTTCCTGCGATGTAATAACGGTCATCTTTGTCAGCTATATATAAAAATAAAAAATTAAGTTAGTGGGCTAACCTTTTCAAATGATGCCATTTGAAATTGCTTACAAAATGAGCCTATATAAGACAGCATTTAGTGGTCATTGATTTCCAAAAAGATATACCTGATGCATCAAGAGCCAGGTTACAGTTCCCCTCTGTTAAGTTCCCCTCAAACATTGGTGACCGGATAAGCGATTCTGTCATTAGTCTTAGAAACTCTCTTCTAGGACCTCCCAGATCAACAGCTTCCTCGTTTATACCTTTGTCGTCAGAAAATCGAACACTCATCCTGTGTGTTGGGTCATAGGATATTCTCTTGAACCCCCGAATGGCACCATCCAACACACTGGCACGGTTGATGTTGAAACGGCTGATTATTTTGTTGTTGATCTTTACACCGAGCTCAGATAAGATCTGTTTAATAGGGACACTTCCAGGGGAACTTCCTTGTCTGAAAGCAAACATACAATAAAAACATACAATAAAATATTGGCATATGTTAATCCGGTCTAGTAAATATAGACATATTAAATGTAATTTACTACCTATAACTACCTTTGTTATAGATACAATTATATTCCTACAAAATTAAGTTAGAGATATCATCAAGATCACAAGTAACTCTAAAAAGATTTATTTTTGCTTAATCAGTGCAGCAATAAGTCTTTATTAACCCATTAAGACCTAGAAAGCATCTGTGTAACATCACATTTTAACCACTTTAACCAGTATTTTATACTTTGGCTATTAAAAAATAGCAGATATAAAAGCTCATAGCGTGGTACTACGAGCTCGTAAATCTGCTATTTTTTTTAAATCATGAAAATGTGTGCAAATCTTTGCATACAGTATGTATATTTTTCAAGCAAACATTTGTAACTCAAATCTTTGCTTCTGGGGCTCCCTGGAACTAAATATTTTGACATGGGGGCCCGCGGCCAAATACATATCATTTTGGGGATCCTTCACATTTCCGAAAACTAAGATTTTTTTAGAATCGGCCTCAGGTCTTAATGGGTTAAAAGGCAATATTCTATAATACTTACATCTGGTCATCCAAGCTGGCGACACAGGCAGCATAGAGTCCCTCATCCTCTTCTTCATCATCACTGGACACGTTGAGAACTGACAAGTAAGCCCTGTAATCGCTACTCTCTGCAAAGAGGTTGGTGGTCGATGGTGGGCTTGGGGTCTTGATCGTTACAGGGCTGGGGGGCGCAGTGCTGGTCGATGGCATGTTGCTCATCGGTCCAAGGCTATGGGGTGTGGTGCTGAACCATGCCAGGCTGCCGGCCATATTGCTCATCAGTCCAGGGCTAGGGGGTGTGGTGCTGAACGATGCCAGGCTGCTGGCCATTGCTGGTTCAAGGCTGTAGGGATCTGGGTGGTCGCCGACAGGGTGGGTACGCTTGTGGCCTGCTCTGGTGGTGACTGATGGCACCGCCATCGTAACCTCTTCATCCTCTTCGGAGGAACTTCTGTCTGAATCTTCAGGCTGACAAATGGATGACAAATGGATAGAAGTTACAGCCGTTAATAAACAAACGTGCTGTGGTGTTTTACATCATGAAATATTGTGCTAACTTGCAAAAATGATATATTTAAGATTGATTTTTTTGTTTTGTGTTCCATGTTGGTCATTTCTACTGGGTTCACTAAACTCCACATACCACATTTAAAAGAGGGCATAAGAACAAACTCCATGAAATCATCAATGTATCCAGCAAGATAGCTGGGGTATGACAGCAATGTATGAGACCTGGGTACTTGGGAACCTGGGAAGGGGAAAGCTATTGCTAGGGATAGAACCCACCGTCATACTGTCTTCTAGCATCAGGACGACGGTACGATGTACTGATGTATAGGACTTCTGAACAAACAGGCCATCTCAGTTCTGTGCATAAAATGTGTAATGTAAATATTCTATTTTCCTCTCTTTAAGGGAGCAGCTGTGTAGTATTGTGTGATCTGTCTATGTATTGTGTTTTTATGTATCCTGATGGCTGCTTGGTACAAAATGAATTTCCGCAAGGACAAATGAAGCATCTATCCATGTTCAGTCTAGTCAGGATGTAAAATAGATGTTAAAACAGCCCCCCACCCCCAGATTTGGTTTCGGTAAAAACTTATAGCCTAAATGCAACTTGTCAAAAATAATAACTGTATATGACCAAGTGGAAAATGTT